>NC_137090.1:48405978-48748978 GCF_951640355.1 Cnephaeus nilssonii
TTGGTGGGTGGAATCCCCAACACATCACAGCTCTGCAAAAGTTCTTTCTTACGAATCTCCCCTTGATTGTAGTAATTCCCTGAGGATGACAAATACACAATGGAAGATTTAACAGAGATTTATGGGTTCACTCATTCTTACCTCATCTTGTCCCTCATAGGATTTAAGCTACCTGAAAAATTTGTGGTTATGATGAAAAGCTGAAGAAAATACAACATTAAGATTATAATCAGAGGAGGAACCAAGATGGTGGCATGTAAACACCTGAATTTGCTGTCTCACACAACCACATCAAAACTACAACTAAAAGAAAAAACGGATATCATCCAGAACCACGGGAAAGCTGGCTGAGAGAAAGTTCTACAACAAGAAGGAAAGAGAAAAGCACATGTAGACTGGTAGGAGGTGCAGAGGTGCAGAGGTGCGGAAGAGCGAAGGTACGGAGGCGCGCGGAAACGGGCTGGCAGGGAAACAGAAACTAGATAAAATATTTACATCAGTTTAAGAACTTAATGGAAAGAATTTGATACATAACTGATGGAGGGTTTGAGGGTCAAACAGGGAACAGCGAAGTGACCCAAAGATTAGCAACAGCAGGAAGTGACACCAACGCTAGGTTGGAGAGATAGAAGGAGGAGGCAGTGTTACTGGAGCCCAAAGGCCTGGGGGTCCCCAAAAGAACTGAAACTGAAAGAGCTAAACCCTCTTCCTTTAGAATATATCCACAGAACCCAGTTGGAGAAATCATGATTTAACAATGAAACTAGAATAAAAAAGGGGGCAAATTACCTGAATAGACATTTCTCCAAAGAGGAACAGATGGCCAATAAGCATGTGAAAAGATGCTCAGTGTCATTAGTCATCAGGGAAATGCAAGCAGAACCACAATGAGATATCTTTTTATACCCACTAGCACAGTTATAGTATAAAAAAAGCCACACAAAATAACCAAATGTTAAATTATAAGTGTAGGTGAGGATGTGGAGAAATTAGAACCCTCACGCACTGCTTGTGGGAACATAAAATAGTACAACTGCTGTGGAAGGGCTGGTGACGCCTCAAAAATGTAAAAATCGAAGTATCAAACAAATCAGCAATTCTCCTAGGTATATACACAAAAGAACTGTACACAGGGATTCAAACAGATACTTGTATACCCATGTTCATAGCAGCATTATTCACAATAGCTGAAAAATGGAAACAATCCAAATATCCATAAACAGATGAATGGATAAGCAAATGTGGTATATACATACAATGGGGTATTATTCAGCCTTAAAAAGGAATAAAATTCTGCCCTGGCTGGTGTGACTCAGTGGTTAAGAGCATTGGCCTGTGCACTGAAGGTTCATGGGTTCACTTCCTGGTCAAGGGTACATCCCTGGGTTGCGGGTTTGATCCCTGGCCTTGGTTAGGGTGTGTGCAGGAAGCAACCGATCGATGTGTCTTTCTTACATTGATGTTTCTCTCTCCTCTGTCTCTCTCCCCCTCCCTCCTTCCTTTCCACTCTCTCTGAAAAGCAATGGAAAAAATATCCTTGGGTGAGGATTAATAACACCAACAAAAAGGAATAAAGTTCTGATATATCCTTCAAACTTTGAAATCATGCTAATTAAAATACGCGGGATATAAGAGGACAATTATTCTATGATTCCACTAATATGAAGTATTTAGAATAGTCAATTTCATAGATACAGAACATAGAATAGTGGTTGCCAGGGGTTGGGGAGAGGAAGAAATGGGAGTTATTAATAGGTGGAATTCTGTTTGGGATGATGAAAAAGTTCTGAAAATAGATAGTGGAGATGGTTATACAATATTGTGAATGTACTTAATGCCACTCATTGAATTGAATACTTAAAAATGACTAAAATGGTAAATTTTGTTATGTATAATTTACCACAATAAAAATATTTTAAAAATTGGATTTGCATTGAATAAAAATATTTCAATTATGAGTTATCACTGTAAAACAAAGTTATGCCTTTGAAATTGGCAAAATAATTTTTGAAAGATCATTAAAAAATACTGAGCATATATCTATGCAGCCAAGATTAAGAAACACTGCCACATGCTATTATCAACCAATATACCTGTACTTGTAAGTATGTATTTTTTAATTATTCCCAAAAGGAGTACATTAATATTGACCTTTAGTAAAGGAAATATGACTTTTCATTAGTTTCTCTGATCTATGACCATGGATAGTCATTAACAAGGCTAACCATAATGGAAACTGTGTTTTTCTGAATATGACAGGCATATTTGTACCAGATGGAATGAGACGTATGCACTGCATAAAAACAGTGTTCAACTCACTGCAACAAGCAGTTATAACAAGTATTTCCAATACTAAGCTCTTCAAAATTCATTACATTTTGTTGATTATTCCCATTCTATACTTCTATCAGGTTAGTCCTATTGCATTTCCTTTCTTTCATTATTTTTTTAATCTTCACCCGAGGATATTTTTCCATTGATTCTTTAGAGTAGAAGAGAGAGGGAAAGACAGACAGAAACATCGATGTGAAACACATCAATTGGTTGCCTCCTGCGCAAGCCCTGACCATGGCCCGTCTGGAGAGGAGCCTGCAACCAAGGTATATGCCCTTTACTGGAATCAAACCTGGAATCCTTTGGTCTGTAGGCCAACGCTCTATCCACTGAGCCAAAACGGCTCCTTTCTTTCTTTTAAAAAAAATGTTTTTATTGATTTGAGAGAGAGAGAAACACTGATGAGAGAGAACTATCAATCGGCTGCCTCCTGCACGCCCCCTAATGGGGATTGAGCCCACAACCCGGGTATGTGTCCTGACAGGGAATGGAACAAGTAACCTCATGATGTTACCCAACCAACTGAGCCACGCTGGCCAGGGCTGCATTTTTTTTTTTTTTCCACACTTGCTTCTTTCCCTTTTTCACTGTTCACAGACAACCTTTGTCACTGTAGAATTTTCTTTGGTCTCTGATATGATCTCTTCCCTGTTTATTAACATTTCTTTTATGGCTTCTCATAGATTAAGCAAGTCCTTTATTTTTGCACTTAAAAGTCTTAACTCATTGAGTAAATAAAAACTTTGAAAAGAGTGTAACATTCTTCAATTAAGTAAATAAATACTCAGCAGGACATAAATATTTTTAGGAACACATACACTATATTGGGTTCAAAATAGGGGATGTATATAAGATTACCTGACATATAAATTCTAAGCTTACTTATAAGAAAGCTAAGTAAATATATACTTAAAAATATATAATCTCTCTATATAAAAGCCTAATATGCAAATTGTCCCCTCAGGAGTTCGACCGGGAGTTTGATTGCTTGCTATGATGTGCACTGACCACCAGGGGGTGGCGCGGAACCCAGGAAGGCCCCTGCTGGCAGCTGGCAGCCGGCAGCGGGGGAAGGAAGGCCCTAGCAGACAGTCAGAAGGCCCCAATCAGCCCTGATCGCCAGCCAGACCTAGGGACACTATTGGTGCATGAATTTTGTGCACCAGGCCTCTAGTCCTATCTAATAAAAAGGTAATATGCAAATTGATCATCACTCCAACACACAAGATGCCCACCCCCATGTGGTCAAAGATGGCCACCTCCAAGTGGACACAAGATGGCTGCCACAAGATGGCCGGTAGGGGAGGGCAGTTGCGGGGGAACAGGCCTGTAGGGGAGGGCAGTTGGGGGTGACCAGGCTGGCAGGGGAGGGTAGTTAGGGGCGACCAGGCCTGCAGGGGAGGACACTTAGGGGCGACCAGGCCTGCAGGGGAGGGCAGTTAGGGGCGGCCAGGCCTGCAGGGGAGGACAGTTAGGGGTGACCAGGCTGGCAAGGGAGGGCAGTTAGGGGCAATCGGGCTGGCAGGGGAGCAGTTAGGCGTTGATCAGCCTGGAAGGGGAGTGGTTAGGGGGTGATCAGGCTGGCAGGCAGGCAGGCGAGCAGTTGGGAGCCAGCAGTCCTGGATTGTGAGAGGGATGTCTGACTGCCCGTTTAGGCCTGGTGGGACATCCCTCGAGGGGTCCCAGATTGGAGAAGGTACAGGCTGGGCTCAGGGACACCCTCCCCACCCCCGTGCATGAATTTTGTGCACCAGGCCTCTAGTATTCTTATAAATAGTTAACCTACCATCAACATCAACATTTATGAATAGGTATTGTTTTCAGTTAATCACTGGTTCCCTATGCATTCTTTGGTTGGCATTATCATATCGAAATCCTATTAACCTAAACCTTAGAGAAAAGTGCCTAAGTATGTATATACATGTATATTTACAAAATAGGACCATAGAATGTAACCTTTGAGTCATGTTGTAAAGCTTCATAGCTCCCTTAAACATAATTTATATTTTTAAATATTACTAATTTATTCCATTCTTTTTTGGGGAGGGGGTTAATCCTCACCCTGTGGATATTTTTTCAATTGATTTTTAGAGAAAGTGGAAGGGTGGGAGGGGGAGAGGAGAGATAAACATTGATGTGAGAGAGACATTAACTGATTGCCTCCTGCATGCTCCCCGACAGGGGCCGGGGATCAAACCTGCAACCAGGTACTTGTCCTTGACTGGAAATCAAACCCAATACCCTTTGGTCCACAGGCCAATGCTCTAACCACTGAACCAAATAGGCCAGGGGTAATTTATTCCATTCTTAATAGAATATAGTCAGTACTTCAGTTTTTTTTTAGAAATCTCAAAAATTTGGGTCAGAAAGAAAAGAGACAGATGAGACTAATACTTTTGAGGCTAGATCTAAATATCTCTCAATAGGGAAAACTTTGAAGAATTATTATAATAATAATAATTATATTGATAATAATATAATTATCTTCTCTAATAAAATGGTAATATGCAAATTAACCATCACTCCGCTACATAAGCCACGCTCATCAGCCAAGCCACGCCCATCAGCCAATCAGGGCGAGTATGCAAATTAACCCAAACCAAGATGGCTACAGCCACAGAGAACAAGGTTTCCTAGGTAACAGAGCAAGCCAAGCTTTCCATAGCCATTGTAGGCCTAAGCCTCCACTCAAGCTACAAAGTTTCAATTATAGAAGGTAAACAAATTCAAACAAATGGCGGCAGAATGGAGCTTGAGAGAGCAGGCCAGGGTTGCCACCGGAAACAGGGGAAGCAAAGCTTTCCGCACACCCTGGCCGGGCCCACCCGCTTAAGGCTACAAAGTTTCAATTTTAGAAGGTGAATTAACTGCCACAGAAATGGCTGCCGCCCTGGAGGGAACAGCAGGCTTGGCTCCGCTCCAGGCTACAAAGTTTCAATTGTAGAAGGAAAATAAATCCCAGATACCAGGGCCTCTGCTTGGGTTGCCAGGGGGCGTGGCCGGCCTGCAAACCACCACAGGCCCCTTGCTCAGGCCGCCCCACGCCCCAAGGGAACCCTACCCTGATCCGGGACACACTTCAGGGCAAACCAGCTGGCCCCCACCCGTGCACCAGGCCTCTATCTTATCTAATAAAAGAGGAATATACAGATTGATCATCACTGCAACACACAATATAGCTGCCCCCATGTGGTCAAAGATCCTGCCCCCATGTGGACACAAGATGGCCACTACAAGATGGCCAACAGGAGAGGGCAGTTAGGAGGCACCCGACCTGCAAGGGAGGGCAGTTGAGAGGGACCAGGCTTGCAAAGGAGGGCAGTTGGAGGTGATCAACCCTGCAGGAGAGGGCAGTTAGGAGTGACCAGGCCGGCAGAGGAGGGCAGTTGGAGGTGATCAACCCTGCAGGAGAGGGCAGTTAGGGGTGACCAGGCTGGCAGAGGAGGGAAGTTGGGGGCAAACAGGCTGGCAGGGGAGCAGTTAAGCATCAACCAGGCTGGCAGCGGAGTGGTTAGGGGGTGATCAGGCTGGCAGGCAGAAGTGGTTAGGGGCAATCAGGAAGGCAGGCAGGCAAGCAGTTGGGAGCCAGCAGTCCTGGATTGTGAGAGGGATGTCCGACTTCCCATTTAGGCCTGATCCTGGTGGGATCGGGCCTAAACGGGCAGTCGGACATCCCTCCAGGAGTCCCAGATTGGAGAGGGTACAGGCTGGGTTGAGGGACAACCCCCCACCGTGCACGAATTTCGTGCACCGGGCTTCTAGTTATAATTATAATTATATTGATAATAATATAATTATTAATAATTATATTATTATCAATATATTTTATTGATTTTTTACAGAGAGGAAGGGAGAGGGATAGAGAGTTAGAAACATCAATGAGAGAGAAACATTCATCAGCTGCCTCCTGCACACCTCCCCCTGGGGATGTGCCCGCAACCAAGGTACATGCCCTTGACTGGAATTGAACCCAGGACCCTTCAATCCACAGGCCGACGCTCTATCCACTGAGCCAAACCGGCCAGGGCTTGAAGAATTATTTATGATTAAAAATCATTATTAAAAATATCCTGATAAGTTGTTTTAGGAAATATGATGAACCAATCAGATGCCTGGAGAAACCCTCTTAGTATAGGACACCTGAACATGTGAAATACAAGGCAAACGTAACAGAAAGTATGGCTTAATTAGCAGGAAAGTAAGGGCTATCTTTGAGGTTTTCAACATAGGGAAGCACATATCAGCTAAGTAGGGTGGAGCTGAAGCCGCAGTATCTGCCTGTGCCTGGTGGCCTAAAATCAGGGCAGGAGATGAAGCTTGGGCACAAATAAGGAGAACTCCACATAGACAGGACCTTCAAAAGGCAATACTACAGTGGGTGAACCAGATAAACCTCCACGGAAATGTGAGGCCACATCTGCCTCAGACTTGGTTCTAGTGGAAGGGAAATGCCACCTCCTAAGGATTGTTAACTATACACTCGCCTTTACTTGGTGTGGTACACTGTATGATCCAAAAATAGCTACAGTAGTATTTCTAGTCCCACATGCACTTCTAGAACCTTGTTGCTCCCTATGAAGAGCTGAAGTCTATTTCTCTCCTTGAACCTGGATGTGACTTGTGACTGCCTCGACAAACAGAATTCAGTGAAGTAATACGGCATGATTTCCAAGACTAGGCCAAAGTGATGTGGCTGCCTCTCTGGATACTAGCCCAGAAACACAGCCACTGGGTTGTGAGGAAGCCCAAGCTATGTGGATTGACTGTATGTGGACTCTATGTGGATGTTCTGGCCAATATCTCCAGATAAGTCAGGTGATTCTAGTTCCCAGCCTTTGGATCCTCCAGCTTTGGATACTAAACATCCTGAGGCAGAGACAACTGTACTCTGAAACCATGGGAAATAAAGTTTATTACTGTTTTAAGCCACTAGTTTCGAGATAATCTGTTATACAGCATCAGACAACTAATGCACTTGTGTTTGGACCCTGAATTTACATTAGCTGTGGACGGAAAAAAAACTCTATCATTTAAAAATTTTAGTAGTGTCCTTTGCTTCCTGGCTGAAGCAAACATAGTTCTTCAAAATATCATCACAAGTATGTTTTTAAGGAATATGTACATACAATAAAAAAATCACAAAATATACATGGAAACAAGTCACTCAGAATGAGTTACTCAAAGAGCAGAATCAGACACACAGATTGCAGAAATTAGAATTATTAGAGCAGATATGTGCTTAATATATTTAAAGAATTTGCAAAATGAATGCCTAGACATGAGAAATAGATTAAAGGTCAAAATTACTAATCATATCAATACTACATATGTAAGACCTTTATTATAAAACTATTAACAGACACATTGTAGGAAGCCAATACAAATGAAGGGACATACTATAAAATCATAGATGGAAAGACTTTATATTGGAAATAAGTCAATTTTCTCTATAATGATCAATAGTCAGTGAGATTCCAATGAAAATGCCAGCAAGGTTTTTCCTTCAATGTGACCAAACTAACTCTAACATATACTCAGAGGAAAAAAGGTAAAAAACAGCAAATACACCCTGAAGAACAACAAATCAGAGGGCTGGCTATACCAGATAATACTGCCATAAAATCTACAGTAATTAAGACAGCATGATATTGGCATAGGGAATCCAAACTGACTAAAGGAACAGTATGTAGATTGGAAATACATGAAAATTTGTTATATGAGAGTTGGCAGTGCATCTGGAGGGGAAAGGATGAACTAAATTTGTTTCCCTGACTCCAGTCGTTGCCTCCAAACCATTCTCCAATTGCCACCAGAATGAGCTTTCCAAAACACAGAAATGGTTGTTCTAACTCTCCAACCAAATGTATTCATAACACCCTACTATCTACTATAGCTTTCTCCTACCTGCATATTAACAGGTTACATAAATTGAGAGAAATGCTAGACTAAATAAAGTTAAATAGGATTTTTTACAGCAAGATTTCTCAAAGATGTTAATATTCTAACAAGGAATTTGAACCTAAATGGGGGATAGCACATGTGGCTAATTTAACCAAACTAGTCAGGCCAAAGCATTTTTTAAGAAATAGCAACTTGATAAATTAGTGTTTCTTGAATCATACATTGGAAATCAAAATAGTTATTTTAACTGACATAGCGTACAAAGCAATGCGAAAGGCAGATGGATTGCTTTTATGCTGAACAGTTTAGGACAGGGAAGAGCCACGGGGTCCTGGCTCCTCTACATTCTAGCTGGTCACTTTGGTCAAGTTACTTTAACTTCTTCATAATTTAGTTTCCCTATCTGTAAAATGGGAATAACACATTATGTTTATAACTTTTTTAATATATAATAATTCCTGTCATAGGATTGCTGAAATTAAATAACCCACTAATAACAAAATATTATATTTTTTCCTGCTTCTCCCTACCCCTGAAAACTGGAGATGTAGTTAGAATGAATTATTCATACAAGTCCAAGACTTGCTGATGATTTTACTATTGCCTATAATGACTTGCCCCATTTCCTATATACCCTGTCCTATTCTTAAAGACCAGCTCAAAAGAAAACCTCTTTGGAGAAGTTTCTTTAATCCAACCCCCTGAAAAGAGAATCCATGCTTTCCTTCATTTTGTGTCCATTGTACTTTATCACACCCTTACAGTTTTCATTATATGGTATCACAAATTATTAACTTTCCTTTTTTTTTTTCATGTTAGAGTAAGTCAGTAGTTTAATACACCAATTTAATTTTTAATACACCAATTTTTGAATGAATTGGGCATTTTGAAAGTAATTTTAAAAATTAAAAGAGAAAACAATCTAAATAGCAAGTTGGATTCAGAGGAAGTAATGAAACAACAATAAGGATACTGAGTGTTTAATACGTGCTAAGGGCACACTTGACATTTTTTTTAATTTGAAACAATTTTGATTTTTGGCCCCAATCTATTGAAAAATAAGGAGAAATTTATAAAAGAAACCAACACATTGACCTGGCTGTGGTTTCTCAATGGTTAGAGTGTCGGCCCAGCACCAAAGCGTCTTGGGTTTGATTTCCAGTCAAGGGCAAGTACCTGGGTTGTAGGTTTGATCCCCAGCCAGGTAGGGGCAGGTGTAGGAGATAACCCATCTATGTGTCTCTCTCACATCGTTGTTTCTCTCTCCTTCCCTCAGTTCTACTCTCTAAAAATCAATGGAAAAATATCCTTGGGTGAGGATTAACAACAACAATAAAGAATCCAATGCACCTATAATACTTTGCTTATAAAACCCAGACTTCTCTGCCAGATCTTGAAACAAATTAGCTTATAATTTGATTTCTATAGTTATCGTTGTAGTATAAAAGATAAATAAAATTAAAAGTAAAAAAAAAAAAAAACAACAAACAAAAAGGAGGCCTTTAACTACATTTGTTTGCAATTGATATCCCTATCAGCACAAATTTGAGAAGAAAAGTGCTTAGACCCAAATTCTCAAGAACGATGAAAAATAGTTTAATCTTACTAGCAAATAAATGTTAATCAAATAAAGAAATATTATTTAAAAATACTATTCCATGCTAGAGAGGGTACTATATATATTAAGACAGAGATTCTCATGATATGATACTGTATATAGAGAACCCTAAAGATACCAGCAAAAAAAAATTAGAACTTATAAATGAATTCAGTAAAGTAGCAGGATACAAAATAAATATCCAGGAACAGTTGCATTTTTAAACAATATATTAAATTAAAAAAATTGGTTTCAGAGAGAGGGAGAGGGAGAGAGAGATAGAAACATCAATGATGAGAGAGAATCACTGATTGGTTGCCTCCTGCACAGCCCCCATCAGGGATTGAGCCCGAAACCCGGGCATGTGACCTGACCAGGAATCCAACCATGACCTCCTGGTTCATGGGTTGATGCTCAACTACTGAACCACCCGGCTGGGCTCAGTTGCATTTTTATATACCAATAATGAACTATCAGAAAGGGAAACTAAGAAAACAATCCCATTCACAATTGCTTAAAAAAACAACAACCTAGGAATAAATTTAACCAAGGATCTAAAAGACCTGTACTTGGAAAATCATAAGACATTGAAGCAAGAAACCGAAGAAGATACAAATAAGTGGAAGCATATACGTGTTCATGGATAGGAAGAATTAACACCATTAAATGTTCCTACCACCCAAACCAATCTATAGATTCAATGCAATTCCTATCAATATGCAATGGCATATTTCACAGAACTAGAACAAATATTCCAAAAATTTATATGGAACCACAAGAGACCCTGAATAGCTATAGCAACCTTGAGAAAGAAGAACAAAGTTGGAAGAATCATGCTACCTGATATCAAACTATACATACTACAAGCCCATAGTAATCAAAACATTGTGGTACTGGCATAAAAACAGACATATAAATCAATGGAACAGAACAGAGAGCACAGAAATAAACCCAGGACTTTACTAGGTGTACTGGTTAATAATGCGGTTTTTTTTTCAATAGATGGAGTTATACATATGTTGATATATATGCGATTTGATATGTATGCTATTTTGTTGTATTGACAGCAAGCTTCAAAACTTCATATGTCAAATTTGCTGAGGTGTTAACATCATAGATATTTTTACACTTAAAAATGTCAAATTTCGTGCCAAAAAAAGAGCATTTGTGGAGTTTTAATTCATTACTTTATTTTGAAGAAAAGTGCTGCTGAATACTTTGGGAAGCTTATGGTGAACATGCTCCATCTCAAGATACTTGTGAATGCTGGTTTAAACGCTTTAAAAGTGATGATTTCGCCCTAACTGGTTTGGCTCAGAGTGTTGGCCTGGGGACTCAAGGGTCCCAGGTTTGATTCCAGTCAAGGGCATGTACCTTGGTTTCGGGCACATCTCCAGTAGGGGGTGTGTAGGAGGCAGATCCATGTTTCTAATTCTCTATCCCTCTCCCTTCCTCTCTGTAAAAAAAAATCAATAAAATATATTTTTTTAAAAAAGTGATGAGTTCGATGTGAAAGACAAAGAACATCCAGGTCAACCGAAAAAATTTGAAGACCGACAATTACAAGCATTATTGGATAAAGATGCGTGTCAAACTCAAAAACAACTTGCAGAAAGATTAAACGTTGCTCAGCAAGCAATTTCCGATCCTTTACAAGCAATGGGAAAGACTTTAAAGGAGGGAAAATGGGTGCCATAACAACTGAACGAAAGACAAATGGAAAACCGAAAATGTAAAATGTTGCTTCAATGGCACGAAAGTTTTTTTTTTGCATCGAATTGTGACTGGCGATGAAAAGTGGCTTTATTTTGAGAATCCCAAAGGCACAAAATCATGGGTTGATCCAGGTCAACCATCAACATCGACTGCAAGGCCAAATCTCTTCGGAAAGAAGACAATGCTCTGCTTTTGGTGGGATCAGGAAGGTGTGGTATATTATGAGCTTCTAAAACCAGGTGAAACCGTTAATACTGATCTCTACTGACAACAAATAATCAATTTGAACGATGCTTTGATTGTGAAACGACCAGAATGTGCCAAAAGACACGGCAAAGTAATTTTGCTTCATGATGATGCACCATCACACACTTCAAAACCAGTTAAAGGCACGTTAAAAGTTCTTGCCTGGAAAGTGTTACCCCACCCACCGTATTCACCAGACCTTGCTCCTTCAGATGACCACTTGTTCGGATTGATGGAACACTCAGCACTTCAAAACATACGAAGAAGTGGAAAATGGGGTCTCTGAATGGTTTGCCTCAAAACAAGAAAAGTTCTATTGGGACGGTATCCACAAATTACCTGAAAGATGGGGAAATGTATAGCTAGCGATGGACATTACTTTGAATAAAGCACTTTTAATGTTTCTCTTGAAATTATCGTGTTTTCTTTGATTACAAAATCGCTATTATTAACCGGTACACCTGGAAAAGTCAATTAATATTTGACAAAGGCGGCAAAAACATACAATGAGGTAAAAATAATTTATTCAACAAGTGACGCTGGGAATATTGGACAGATACATGCAAAAAATGAAACTAGACCACCTTCTTACACCATAGAATAAACTCAAAATGGATTAAAGACTTAAATGTCAGACTTTTAAAACCATAAAAATCCTATAAAAAAACATAAGAAGTAAAATCTCGGACATTTCTCGTAGCATTATTTTTTTCTAATATATCTGCTTGGGCAAGGACAACAAAGGAAAAATTAAGCAAATGGGGCTATATCAAACTAAAAAGTTTTTGAACAGCGAAGTAAACCATCAACAAAAAGAAAAGACAACCCACTGAGTGGGAGAACATATTTGCCAATGATACATTTGATAAGGGGCTAATATCCAAAATTTATAAATAACTTACATAGCCCAAAACCAAAAAACCCAAACAATCCAATTAAAAAATGGGCAAAGGACCTAAATAGACACTTCTCCAAAGAGGACATACAGATGGACAATAAACATGAAGATACTTGATGTCACTAGTCATCAGAGAGATTCAGATTAAAACCACAATGAGATATCACCTCACACTTGTCGGAATGGCTATCATCAATAAATCAACAAACAACAAATGTTGGCGAGGATGTGGAGAAAAGGGAATCCTTGTGCACTGTTGGTGGGAATGCAGATTGGTGTAGCCACTGTGGAGAGCAGTATGGAATTACTCAAAAAACTAAAAATGGAACTGCCTTATGACCCAGTGATTACACTTTTGGGAATTTATCCAAGAAAACCTGAAACACCAATTCGAAAGAATATATGCAACCTTATATTACTTGCAGCATTTACAACAGCCAAGATTTGGAAGCAGCCCAGGTGTTCATCAGTAGATGATTGGGTAAAAAAGCTGTGGTACATTTACACAATGGAATACTACTTGGCCATAAAAAAGAAGGAAATCTTACCTTTGCAACAGTATGGATGGATCTGGAGAGTATTATATGAGATGAAACAAGCCAGTCAGAGAAAGACAAGTACCATGTGATTTCACTCATATGTGGAATCTAATGAACAAAATGAACTAACAAGCAAACAGAGACAGGTTCATAGTGAGCAGGTTGACAGCTGTTGGCAATAGGTTGGCAGTTGGGGGTGTGGGTGGGGGTGGTGGAGGGATTGAGCAAAAAAAAAAAAAAAGGATAAAACACTCATGGATAGGGACAATAGTGTGGTGATTGTGGGCTGTGGCGGAGAGGGGGTTGTCGGGAGAAAGTGGAGAAGGTATGGGGGGATAAATGGTGAGGGAGACTTGATTTAGGGTGGTGAACATGCAATATATAGATGATATGTGTATACATGATATATGCACATGAAACCTGTGTAATTTTGTTAACTAGTGTCACCCCAATAAATTCCATAAAAAGAAAGAAAGAAAAAAAAAGACAGTCTCATTACCAGTCAGTGAGACTAAGTTGGTATGTTTTTTGGGAATATATATATTTTTCTTTTTTTTTTCCCTTTGGGAATATAATTTGCATGAAAAGCTTTAAAACAACCAAATTTAGAAATCAGTCCTAATAAAATACTATGGCATACATACAGATGTTTGCTGTTATTTGTAAACTGGAAAAAACAATAACAATCCTAAATAGACATACAATAGTGCTCGCTTCGGCAGCACATATACTAAAATTGGAACGATACAGAGAAGATTAGCATGGCCCCTGCGCAAGGATGACACGCAAATTCATGAAGCGTTCCATATTAAAAAAAAAATAGACATACAATAAGGGATGACTAAATTAAGATTTATCTCTATGAGATTACTTAAAAGGATATATACTAGTTCTTATTAATATGGATAAATGTTTAAATTGTAAGTTTCACAAGGACATGGTCCTTACTAGCTTATTTTTACTATTTATTCCTAGGGAATAGCATAAGGTCTAGCGTATAATTTTTTTAATTTAAAATATTTTAAAATTAAAACTTTATTTTTTAAAAAAGCTGTGTTAGGTTTACAGCAAAATTAAGGGGAAGGTATAGAGATTTTCCTTCCCATTTACCCTCTATCTCCACATATACATAGCCTTCTCCATTATCAACATTTCCCATCAGAGTGTTACATTTGTTACAACTGATAAACCTTCATCATTACCACCCAAAGCCCATAGTTTACATTAGGGTTTACTCCTGGTGTTGTACATTGCATGGGTTTGGACAATTTATAATGACATATATCCATCATTAAAACATCATACAGTATTTTCACTGCCCTAAAAAAATCCTCTGTGCTCCACCTATTTATTCATCTTTCCTCCCATCTCAATCCCTGAAAAACAACGATCCTTTTACTGTCTCCATAGTTTTGCCTTTTCCAGAATAACATTTCATTGGAATCATAAACTGTGTAGCCTTTTCAGGTTGTCTTCTTTCACTTAGTAATATGCATTTAGGGTTCCTCCATGCCTTTTCATGGCTTGACAGCTCATTTCTCTTAGCACTAATAGTCCATTGCCTGGATGTATTAATTTATTTAATCTATTGAGGAATATCTTAATTGCTTCCAAGTTTTGGCAATTATGAATAAGCTGCTATAAACACCTGTGTGCAGGTTTTTGCATGGATATGCTTGATAGGTTGGTAAGAGTATGTTTAGTCTTCTAAGAAACTGCCAAATTAACTGCCTTCCAGAGTGCCTGAACCATTTTACATTCCTACCCTTAATAAATGAGAGTACCTGTTGCTCTACATCTTCACCAGCATTTGGTGTTGTCAGTGTTCCAGATTTTGGCCATTCTAAGTGTAGTACACATACATTTTTATTAAATACTAGAGGCCTGGTGCACGAAATTTATGCACAAGAGGTGGGGGGGATGTCCCTCAGCCCAGCCTGCATTGGGACCCATTGGAGGATGTCCGACTGCCGGCAGTTGGACAGCCTCTCACAATCCGGGATTGCTGGCTACTAACCACTCATCTGCCTGTCTGCCTGATCACACCTAACCACTATGCCTCCCTGCCTGATCGCCCCTAACCACTCTGCCTGCTTGCCTGATCGCCCCTAACCGCCTCTGCCTTGGCCACTGCCTCCACGGCTTCTTCTGGAAGGACGTCCAGGTCGTTCGACTGTCTGGTCTAATTAGCATATTGTTTTTATTATAGATTTGGTAAGTGAATGAAAAATGTTCAGTGAAGAATGTAAAATTATATTAAATTATATTATTTCTGTGAAAAATCTGTATATAAAAAGAACTGGAATGACACACTATGAAATGGGAAAAAGAGGTCGTGAGCATTTGTTAAGAACAGCTTTATTGAGGTAAAATTTTACATACCATAAAATTCACCCATTGTATATGTACAGTTCAACTACTTCACTTATACATTGTGCAATTATTGCCATAATCCAGGATTATGGTCTCATTCCACTTTTTGTTTGGTAAAGGAGGACTTATTCTTTGGAAGTCCCCTACCCTGAAAGTTGGGTGATGTTAAACTATAAAATCTTAATATATAAAAAGCCAGGGGCCGTCACAACCAAACAGCAGGCTGCGTGGGGCGACCAGGCCAGCAGGGGGGTTAGTGAAGGATGACCAAACGACTGAACAGCAGGCTACATGGGGCAACTAGGCTGGCAGGAGGGTTAGTGAGGGATGACCAAATGACTGAACAGCAGGCTGTGTGGGGTGACCAGGCCAGGGGGGGGGCAGTTGGGGGCAACCAGGCTGACAGGGGTGGGCAGTAAGGGGCAACTAGGCCGGGGGGGGGGGGGGGAGCATTAGGGGGCGATCAGGCAGGCAGGCAAGCAGTTAGAAGCCAGCGGTCCTGGATTGTGAGAGGGATCCTGGATGGGAGAGTGCAGGCTGGGCTGAGGGGACCCCCCCCCCCTGTGTGCAAATTTCATGCACCGGGCCTCTAGTTATCTATAAAAATTTCAGGGTTGAGCAGGCATGATATAACTAGATTCTGTTTCTTATACTATGGTAGGATCATTATTCTTGGTCTTTCTGCAAATAAAAAGGTTCCACAGAATGAGTAGAGTCACCTTTTCCAGAGGAAATGTAGGTATTGAATGGAATCAAATGTGAGCAGTTCCCTTGTGAGTAATACTGCTAGCAGAGTACGAAAGCTTGAGGACGTCCCCCAACCAATCTGGGAAACTGGACGCTACAGCCCCTGGGCTGGAGACACCGATTCTCTGTGAAGCGCCCAGAGAAGGGACCTTTGGAGTATATTTAGTTAACTCTCTACAACAGAGAATCCTTTGGGGAAAAGTCGACTGAGATACGTGAGCACTTAAACATCCTTCACAGCCCCGGGTCCCAACGCCCCGCCTGCAGCCTCCTACCTGCGGAGAAGCAGAGCAGGAACACCTGGTGCCTCAGGCGGGCCAAGCCTAGCAAAGTGGGAGCAAAGAACATGGCTTCGTCGTCGGGGTGCGCGATCACCAGGAGGGTCCGGCTTCCTCTTCCCAACAGGCCAGCCTGCACCTGATTCTTCATTCGTTCCAAGAAGTGCCAAACCCAGAAGAGGCCCGGTGCTAGGATCGCCGCCGCCAAACACAGGACACCCACTGCTCCCATGCTCTGTAAGTGGCTCAGCGCCTGCGTGACAGGGACAGGTGCCGCGGAGCCGACTCCGGGGGGAAACTGCACTCCGCGGGAACTGCGTTCCGAGTCGAGGTCCGTCCTGCCAACCCGCTCCTACAGCGTGAGGCTTACATGTCGGGTGCCTGTGATGGGTTGGCACTGTCGCCTCCCTACACTTACCGAGTTCTCTCTACTCTATGTAGCGTTTACGAGGACTGTGACAGCTCGGAACCCAACCCCTTCCTGTCAGTTTCTACCCTTGTCCTTACAGAGTCCAATGGTTTCACTGTCAGAGTGAGGCTGAGGGCGCACGTTGTGGTCGCAAGGGTCACAGGCTGCGAGGGACTAGATTAAGGACTGACATCAGGACAAACAGGCATCGCCCGTTTTCCAGTGAAGTCTCGGTGCGCATTGCAGCCGGAGCCCCGGGAAATAGCGTGGGTAGGTCGACGTGCACCCCTCCAGCCTGTGGGGACCGCTTCCCTCCCCGCGGCCCGCGCTCGCGCCGGCCGCCGCCGTTCCGCCGCGCCGAGGAGGGGTCGCAGGGCCGGGGGCCGGGCCTCACGTCCTTCCCTTTCTCACGCCCGGGGAAGGCCCGGGTGCGGGGGAGTCGGCGGCTCGCGGTGGGCGCCCCAGGCAGTGCGCGATGGCAGCGCCGGTCCCGGTCGGGCACGGTGCTGCCGGGCCTGCCTCAGGGGAGGGCCCCGCCGCCGCCAGGCCAAGGCGAGACGAGGGGACCGGGCGCGGGCGACCTAGGGAGCTCGGCCGAAGTGGGAGCCGGACCCCGCCGGCGGAGGGAGTCGGTCCGCCGACCTTCCGGAAGGAGGAGGAGCCGGCGCCGGAGCCGCCTGAGCGCGGCCGCCCGGCTGGGGGAGGGAGCGGGGTTGAGTCAAGATGGCGGCCAAGGTGGCGAAGCAGCAGCGGCGGCTGGAGTGAGCGCCCGGCTCGCCGCGCCGAGCGAGGTACCGAGGTAGCGACCCGCGCCGGGGCCGCGTCCCGCCCCTCAGGCCCGGGGCGCGCCGGCCACCACGCTGCGCCAGCTCCCGGTGAGTAGGCCCCGGCTTCCGGGCCCCCGCTCGTTCGGGGGCTTCCGAGGGCTCGCAGGGCAGCGGCCGCGGGGGTGGCCTCCCTGCGGGGCGAGGGCCGTCGCGGACCCGGCAGGTGGGCACCCGCCCCGGCCGCCGGCCCCTTCTCCTCGGCCGCCCCGGGCGGGTCGGGCGCGGCGGGGAGCTCGGGCTGGGCGAGTGGAAGAGGCTGTGGAGTTTGGAGGAAGAATGGGCTGCGGCCAGGCCGGGCGGCCGAAGGTGTGCAGCGGGGAGGGGCGTGCGGGGCCGGCGGGCCGGGACCCCGGCGGGCCGCGCGGCGGCCGCTGCACTCCCTCGGAGGCGGAGCCGGTGGCCGGCTGGGAGAGGGGAAGGGGTTAGCGAGGGTGACAGCGGTGGACTGGCGCGTGAAGAGCAAACTAGTTCGCCGTTCTCACCAAATCTCTCTGGAGAGGAATGGCGAAGGTTGGGTAGTGGTGGAGATTGCAAAGATCGGAATTGTGTCCCTTCTGCCTTTTATATTGGCTTTAATGTGCGAAGTCCGAGAATTCTCTTTTTGGGGGTAAGAGGGATTTGAGAAACGGTAATTGAGAAATCAGTCTTAATGGAGAGGAAACTGAATTTGAATTCTTCGAATTAACTGGACTAGGTCTAGTCGAGGACTAAAGGTGTGGGTGGGTGGGAATAAGTGATGTTTTTGAAACATCAGTTTTATTTATGCTTCAGCAATTAACCTTGGAGAGGAGCGTGTTATCGGTGATTCTAATCTTTGGAATTAGTATATTCACCTGCATCAGATTTGCTTCCTTAATCATGTCCCAATTTTGAAATTTACATTCCTTGTGTTTACCCTGGCGAGGTAATGATGGGAGGTGGAACATTGTGCAAAGAGCAACAGGCCTGGGATTTAAAAATGCCGACAAAGTATTCATTCATTCGTTCAGCGTTCAGCGTATCTTGATTAGTAGCTCCTGCTGATGGTCACATGTGATTGTCCCTTGGATAACTGAAGAGTTGGTGGCATTATTTAATTTTTAATGTTTTTTTTCCCAAAATGTTTTCATGTACTTTTTCATAAAGTTATTTATTGGAGGAATCAATTTGCTGGGGCTAGGAGTAGCCCAATTTTAGAATCTTACGTCTAAATAGGTAAAAATTACGGAAGAAATAGCCACAAATTGTTGGAAAAAGAAATACTGTCTTTATTTTCTTATTTTGTTAAAATCCAGTGGAAGTTTATTTATTTATTTTAATATTTATAGTACACAGTTGCTTTGCCTTGTTTTAAGCACACCTGTTACTAGAAATCAAGGTTAACATGTACATGTAAATAATATGCACATACATACATAAGGGCGTGATTACTTGCAATATTAAAATACTATTTTCTTTTACAAAAGGCTTGCCATATGTCGAACTACTCCCCCAGAGAAAATATAATACAAAAGAGTCCCAATTCTTCCTTTAATGAAATTGTATCAACCTTTCTGTGCTTCAGTTTCCTCACCTATGATAGGAGAAAACATCTCTCCCAGGGTTGGCTGTTGTGAGCCTAAGAAAATTAACCCTTTGCACTCGCTTGCTTTTTTCTCGATTCCTTTATTCTACTCGGGACTTTAATAAAGCATTTATAAGCATAAATAAAACTGATGTTTCTAATTTTTTAAATACCCCAGATTTTACAAAGCGCGGCAGTAGAATAAAAAACTGGAGTTTCTTTTCATACAAACTTATTTATTTAATGTAAGAAAAGCCCAAATAAAGGAGGAGGGATGGAGGGAGGGGAGGGAAGGGATGGGCTACCGATGCTAACCGTGTCGAGTCACACTCGACATCCGAGTGCAAAAGGTTAATAGTTATGAAATCATTTTAAATAGGTTGAGAGGGTTATATTTCTGTGAGGTAGTAACAGCTCCCTCTGCCCTTGTGAAATGCTTTATTTGCACATCTCATGGCATTTACACTTTCTACCTTATATTTAGCTTTTTATTACCAGTTTATCTCTTCTGGAGGGAAGGATAAGCCCTTCTCTGATTTTATTTTTAAGTTTATGGCAAATTTAAAGATAAAATCAGAGGATTTTATTTTCTGTGTAGAATATTGACACTGCAATATTTATTAAATGAATAAACATTGCATTCTAATTAGAAAAGTGGATTCACATTACAACTTATCCAAATACACTTGTTACCTCTGGTGTAACAGTCTCTGAGATATCTATCTATCTATATAAAAGTCTAATATGCAAATTGTCCCCTTGGGAGTTCGACCGAGAGACCAAGAGTTCGATCGCTCACTATGATGTGTACTGACCAACAGGGGGTGGCGTGGAACAAAGGAAGGCCCCGGCCGGCAGCTGGCAGCCAGGGAAGGAAGGCCACGGTCAGCAGGTGGAAGGCTTCAATCAGCCCTGATCGCTGGCCAGGGATATGGACCCTACCTGTGCACGAATATCGTGCACCAGGCCTCTAGTCTATATATATGAAAGGCTAATATGCTAAGTGTCCCTCCTACCATCCGACCGGTCACTATGACGTGCACTGACCACCAGTGGGCAGAAGCTCAACGTAGAAACTGCTGAGCTGCTGTGACTTGGCAGCGGCAGTTCTCGGGTGACGCACCCCTAAACCAGAGAGGAGGGAGCCCAATTCCTTGCGGGGCTGCATGATTCCACCTTCGGCTGTGGGTTATGTTGTTGATGGGGCAGTGTCGGCCCCAAATCTGGTTTACTGCACACTTGCATTTGTGTTCCACACCCTGTACGACAGCAACTTTGCAGTGCCCTCTCCCACTCCGGGACCCCTCAGGGGATGTCAGAGAGCTGGTTTTGGCCCGATCCCTGCAGGCTCACTCCGCAGACGCCATTTAAGCCATGTTGCCACCCAAGGTGCGGCCGGCCCGGGAGGGACCACGTGAGGTTGGCTCCAGGATGTGTCCAGCCCATCTCGCCCAGTCCCACCCCACCAGCCACCTTCTAATTAATTTCCTTTCAGTGTGCACGAATCCGTGCACTGGGTCACTAGTATATATCTGCCTGTCATGTTGAATTTAACTATATAGTAAGACTTAAGTATTTGACCTGCCCACATAATTTTTTAAAAAGGCACAAAATGTTTGAAATTAACTTATATTTTCTTTGAACTTAATTGTTTAAAAGTTTGTTTCCAGGCTAGGCAAATTTAGATTAGTTTTTTTTAAAGCTTTTTAATAAATTGGTGAATGATGGGATTTTCTTGCCATTGCTATCTGCAGTGGAAAGCAAAGGGCTTTGAATAGTCCAGGACTTGATGTAGGTCAGCAATTTTCAACCTTTTCCTTCTTATTGGCACACATAAACTAATGATTAAAATTCTGCAGCACCAAAATATATTTTTGGTGATCTGACAAAAAATTAGGTATAATTTTGATTCAGTCACACTGGATGGCTATTGTGTTGGCTATTGTCATTTTTTAATTGGACAGTATAAGGGAAAAGAGGTCAGTGCCCCTGATGAAGTAGTCAGGTATTGCATGTTTTAAAAATTCTTGTGGCATACTGGTTGAAAATAGCTGATGTAGGTAAATGTCAGCATATTTGTTACTCGTTTATTTGTGTTTATTTTGTAGTTCAGTTTTAATTGTATTTCGTCTTAGTTACAATTTCAAACTCTTAATTGATGGCTGGGAATGATAGAGGTTTCCCATACTTAGTTAGTTTCATCTATCCTTCCTTCCTCTTCCTTCTTTCCTTCCCTCCCTCCCTCCCTCCCTCCCTCCCTCCCTCTCTCCCTCCCTCCTTCCCTCCTTCCTTCCTTCCTTTGAAGATTTTTAAAAATAGTTTTTTAGAGAGAGAGGAAGGGGATGGGGAGAGAGAGAGTAGAGCGAAACATTGATGGGCTGCTTCCTGCACTTTCCCTACCTGGGAATCGAACCGGCAACCTTTTGGTGGACAGGATGATACTCAGCCAACTGAGCCACATCAGCCAGGGTCCGTCTATTCTTTTACTTCAGATATGGATTTTACTAGAAGTAGTAAATGTTTATCATAATTAATTGTGTTGATTTATTGATTAGAGGTTCATATATAGTTCATTGCCTTGTGTAACTGGTGTTAAGTGCTTTTTATGTTCAGGGCACATTACTAAGTACTGTAAAGTTGAGTGGATTAATATGTGCACAAATAACTCAGTCTGTAGATTGCCTGATATTTTGCCCTTTTCAAGTTTGAGGATGCAAAAAGTACATTTAGATAGTTGGTTAAGAAAACATTTTGTTTCTTTTTCTATTAGGATTTATTAGGAGTATTAAAAAGCTATGAAAAGCTTCTGATATGTAGCAGTAACTATGTAGAGCATCTGTTTTATTTGGGTATTCTTATGGTAGTAGTTTTCCTTGAACATTTTTACTACCAATTTTTCTATACCAGGAGCTAGTGTGGTCAAAATATTATATTACTTGGATAGTTTTCAGATATAACATACAAATCCTCTTTGCATTTGAAGAGGAGTTCTTCAGTTTAATTCTTCCATGTGTGCTGTTACTACTTTTACTTAAAAGTGATCTCAAAAACAAATTTAAATTGGTTAAAACAAAATGCTAATAATTTGTAGAATTATAGAACATAGAGTCATATAGGTTATCTACAGATGCTCCTTGATGGGGTTATGTCCCGGTAAACCCATCTTAAGTTGAATATATTGTAAGTTGAGAATGCACTGAGTAGACCTAACCTATTGAAGGAACATCCTTGCCTAGGCTACCTGAAACATGCTGAGAACACTTACATTAGCTTACAGTTGGGCTAATGTGAATTCTTCTTTTAAAAAAATTTTATTTATTGACTGATTTTAGAGAGAGAGAAAGATAAACACCAGTTTGTTGTTCCACTCATTCATGCATCACTGGTTGATTCTTGTATGTGCCCTGACCTTGGCGCCTCTGATGATGGTCTAACCATGAGCTACCCGGCTAAGGCTGGGCTAATGTAATTTCATCTCAAGAGTAATTATTTCCCTTTTCTCATCAGAAGCAAGAGACACGGCATATTATAGAACTGATGAGATGGGAAAATACAAAACACAATATCCAAATAACACTGGCAACACAGTACACTGTAGAGCAGTGGTTCTCAACCTTCCTAATGCTGCGACCCTTTAATACAGTTCCTCATGTTGTGGTGACCCCCAACCATAAAATTATTTTCGTTGCTACTTCATAACTGTAATTTTGCTACTGTTATGAATCGTAATGTAAATATCTGTGTTTTCCGATGGTCTTAGGCGACCCTGCTAGCTGTAGAGCCTAAGACCATCAGAAAACACAGATATTTACATTACAATTCATTAACAGTAGCAAAATTACAGTTATGAAGTAGCAACGAAAATAATTTTATGGTTGGGGGTCACCACAACATGAGGAACTGTATTAAAGGGTCGCGGCATTAGGAAGGTTTAGAACCACTGCTGTAGAGTATCTGCTGTTTATCCTCTTGATCAAGTCATTTTGTTTTGTTTTTTGTTAATCCTCACTCGATATTTTTCCATTGATTTTTAGAGAGAGTGGAAGGGAAGGGGAGAGACGGAGAGAGAGAAACTTCGATGTGAGAAAGACACATGGATTGGTTGCCTTCTGCATGGCCCTGACCTGGGATAGAGCCTGCAACTGAGGTATGTGCCCTCGACTGGAATTGCTGGAATCAAACCTGCAACCCTTAGGTCCACCGGCTGATGCTCTATCCACTGAGCCAAACCGACTAGGGCTTGATCAAGTCTTTGACTGGGAGCCTTGCTCACTGCTGCTGCCCAGCATCACAAGAAAGTATTGTACTGTGTATTGCTAGCCCAGGAAAAGGTCAAAATTTGAAATATGAATGCCTATCACTTTTACCACATTGTAAAGTGGAAAAAGGTCATACATAGAACAAATGTAAATTAGGGGCTATCTGTAGTCTTACCTTGTTTTACTGTTTTCTGTGGGCCACAGAAATGAAGTGATCTGTCTAAATTGTAATGGGGCACTAACAGGATCCAGTCTTTTGACATCCAGTGTAGCGCTCCTTTCATTACACCATATCATCTATGGCAGCAATTTTCAACCAGTGTGCTGCAAGAGTTTTTAAAACATGCAATAACCTGACTAAGTGGTCGGGCACTGATCTCTTTTCCCTTAGATTGTCAAATAAAAACTTGACAATGGCCAACACAACAATAACCATCCTGTGTGAATGAATCAAAATTATACCTTTGTTTGTCAGATCAGTGAAAAATGTAACATATTTTGGTGTGCCACAGAATTTTAGTAATTAGTTTATATGTGCCACTAGAGGCCCGATGCACGAAGTTCCTGCAAGGGGCTTGGCCCTTGCAGCTGCGGCAGCTGCCTCGGCCCTCCCAGCCCTGGCTTCGTCCAGAAGGTTGTCTGGATGGTTGTTCTGCTGTTTGGCTGTCTGGTCTAATTAGCATATTATGATTTTATTATTATAGATGAGAGAAAAAAGGTTAAAAACCACTGATCTATGGGATTATTCAATGTGATGATTGACAGTTACTTAAAAATTGGGGTGGATGGAATAAGAGATTGTTTATTCAGTTTAGGTATTGAATTTAAGGTATTTCTTAATTTTAAATTTCTGCAATAAAATCAGTAATGTGATCACTGGGAATTACATACTTTGCTTGATTGTCAATCTGCTATGATTAAAAAAATGTCTTTGAGGTTATCTGGACCTAGTGATATATATTTTTTAAAACTATATTTTTATTGATTTCAGAGAGGAAGGGAGAGAGAGAGAGTTAGAAACATCAATGATGAGAGAGAATCATTCATTGGCTGTCTCCTGCACGCCCCCTACTTGGGATAGAGCCTGCAACTTGGGCATGTGCCCTGACCAGGAATTGAACTATGACCTCCTGGTTCATAGGTCTACAGTCAACCACTGAGCCATGCCAATGGGGCTGGACCTAGTGATATTTTATGAAATTAAACTATTACAATAAATTTTGTTATGCCAGTGGTT
Source organism: Cnephaeus nilssonii (assembly GCF_951640355.1). Lineage (NCBI taxonomy): Eukaryota > Metazoa > Chordata > Mammalia > Chiroptera > Vespertilionidae > Cnephaeus > Cnephaeus nilssonii. Next base: position 48,430,883 of record NC_137090.1, read on the forward strand.
ACCTCTGAGAACTAAACATAGAGATTATACTAGTAAATTAGGTATTGTTTGCTTCCCTAACTCTAAAACTTTTTCTGTTTTTAATTTTTTTTTTTTAATCCAGCTGGGATTTATTTCTGGTTGCATGGTTTTTTCACCAAATAGCCAGAAATGTCAATGCTATTTAGTGAATAATCCATCCTTTAGATTTGCAACCTTTATTATTTATTCTGAATGTGTTTGGAACTGTTATGTTCTATTATGTTCTCTTGATCTTTTGTTGTATATTACCATATCCTTTAAAATATTATTGTTTCATAATTGTAATACTGGAATGGTTAGTCACTTGTTCATTACTCTGTTTTTTTTTCAGCCTTTGACAGTCCTTGTCTATGTGTTCTGGATGAACTTTAGAATCATTCTGTGAAGTTCAAAAAGAAATCCTGTTGAGATTTTTATCGGGAATACTGACTATTGATTGGGAATATTGAATTTAAAGTTTAATTTTGGGGAAATTGGCACCTTTATGTACTTACTATCCTCTAACAGACTTTCATATTCTCAGTAGATTTTCAAACTTTATTTCAATTAAGTTCTGTACATCTCTTATTTATTTTGTTAAACAAATACAGTAGGAAGTCAAACAGGGAGTTTATATTCTATGGAGGAGACAGAGTACATACACATAATCAAGTAAAATGAAATAATTCATTAGATTATGATTAATCCTGTAAAGAAAAACAAGGGTGATGTGATTGAGAGTAACTGGTGGGAGCCTATCTTATAATGTGGTTGGGAAAGGCTTTTCTGAAAAGATGACATTTGAACTGAGACTTAAGTATGGGGAGAAGTCAACCGTGGGAATAAGCCAGGAAGAATGTTGCAGGCAGAGAGTAAAGAAGGACAAAGACCTGAGGCAAAAAAGGGTCCTGCAGTATGAAAGAACTGTAAGGAAGCTTCGGTTGCTGGGGCCTACTGAACAATTGGGAGAGAAACAGGCCAGATTGGTCGGGACTTGTGGGTCCTAGTGAGTATGGGGATTTTATTTGAAGTTGCCTGGTAAACCCTGGGGAGTTTAAAGCAGAATGACATGTTCTGATTTCTGGTTTAAAAGAATGCTTTGATTTTTCAGTGGAGAAAGTATTGAAGTAGGAAGTCCATTTAGGAGTTTCTTGCAGCAAGAGATGAAGTTGGGGGAGTTGAGATGGAGAAGAGTGGGAGGCTTGGGGGAAGTGTCCAGAGTGGAAGGAAGAGGAGGACTTGTAGTTGGAATGGGTGTTATTGAGAGTTAAGCACTGTTAGGTGCTAGGGAGGCCATATGAGCAAAACAGAGATGGTCCCTGCCCTTACAGGTGTCTAGTGATTTTATTTTTGGATATAATTCAATAAATTATTTTAAGTTAATTGTGTTTTTCTACTTTATTTTGGTACACACCTAGAAATAGAGGCTGTTCATTAGTCTTGTTTTATTTTGCTTCATAACTTAGCAGTCTTTCTCTGTTTTTGGGTCAAAGGGGAGGCGGCAGAACATGATCTTTATTAAACTATCTCTGAGTTAAAAAAAATTACCTGAGAGAAGTTACTTAGCCTTTTTGAAACCTTAATTAGGGAAAATAATGGAACGAGTGTTTTAGGTGAGCTTTTATATGACCAAGCTGTTAGTGCATTGTCTAGTATATAACAAAAGCTCAATAAATAATAACTTTCTTTTATTCTCCTTAGGTATTGTCATATCTACTATAATAAGCTTCTAGAGTTCAAGTTTTTCTAATCTGAATACACTGTTCTCTTTTGAGTTAATGGAGGAGAAAATTGGCAGATAGTTGTTCATTTTGGCTTTTTTAAATACATCTCACACACACACATATATATATATATATATATATATATATATATATATATATATAATTTATTATTTCAGGGAGGAAGCGGTGGGGGGGGGGGAGAGAGATAGAAACATCAGTGATGAGAGAGAATCACTGATCGGCTGCCTCCTGCACGCCCCACACTGGGGATGGAGCCCACAACCCAGGCATGTGCCCTTAACTAGAATCAAACCCAGGACACTTCAGTTCGCAGACTGTCGCTCTATCCACTGAGCCAAACCAGCTAGGGCCATTTTGGCTTTTAAATATATATATTCATTCTTATAGTTGAAAGAGTGACTGTTGCTCAACTCAGTTCAATATAATACAACTATACCCCCAACTTCTCAGATGTGTGTTATCTGCTGTTCTCTTGGAAAACTTGTTCTTTCTTATTTTATGTAGGGATAAAGCAGGATTTTTTTAAATTAAAAAATTACTTATTGAATGTCTGTATCCTTAGATTAATCAAATAATTATGTCCTTATTCTTGTGTTTCTTTCAGTATCAGACTTTATTGATGTAGGATAGTTTAACCTAAAAGGCCTCTTCTTTAGCTCCCATTTATCTACTTCTTTTTAAAATATGTATATTTTTATTGATTTCATAGAGAAAGGAGGAGAGAGAGAGAAACATTAATGATGAGAGAGAATCATTGATTGGCTGCCTCCTGCAAGCCCCCTACTAAGGATGGAGCCCGAAGCCCAGGCATGTGCCCTGACTGGGAATCGAACTGTGACTTCCTGGTTCATAGGTCGATGCTCAACCACTGAGCCACACTGGCTAGGCCCTTTCATCTTATCTTCTAAGTGTGATGTCATAATGTAAAAAGAGGCTACAGATAAAATATCTTGTTAATGCCTTCCCACAGAGGAGTCCCCCCCCCCCCCCTATTTTTAAGAGAAGAATAGTTTATACCACAGGAGAAATTTTATTCCAGTTTAGCACCATTCTGATCTCATACAAATTACAGAATTCACTTAGATGATTTCTCATCTCTCCTCTTCTGAGGGCTGGACTCTGAGATAAGCTCAGGAGGTCAGCTTTCTTTAATCCTTTTTAAATTAAATTAAATTTTTAAGTTTTCAATTACACTTGACATACAATATTATATTAGTTTCAAGTGTACAACCCAGCGATTAGACATATAATTTATGAAGTGACCACCTGATAAGTCTTGTACCCATCTGACACCATACAGGTATTCCAATATTATTAACTGTATTTCCTGTGCTGTACTTTATATCCTCATGATTATTTTAAGTTCTTAGTTTATTAATCCTCTCATGAAAAAATCTGTGATTACCACAGATAAAGTCACTGAAGAATCTTAACTCCTTCTGTTGTCCCATCTCCAGCTCACTTTTTGCAGCACCAACAATGGCCTTTGCACTTCTCCTAATTTTCTTCTTGTGTTCCTCTCTTCAGGTCATTGTTTTCTCATACAGGCCATGTCTTGCTAGTCTGTGTTTGGGTTCATTTTTCTTTGGGTAATCCACGGAATCATAAATCATGCCAAAGCCAATTGCCTTGCCACCAAATACAAAGATGACATTTTGGCTGGGTTTTCCCAAATTTTTGTCTCAGGTAACGGACATTGATGATCATTTGTTTCCGATAAAGTAATCTGTTGGTTATGAACTTCCTGGTCCATACAGCTACTGTGTTCTTCCATGATAGCGGCCTGTGATTTAAAAAAAAAATTGTTTTCATTAATACTCACCTGAGGACATGATTTTAGAGAGAGCGAAAGAGAGCGATTGTTGCCTTTCTGTATGCCCCCCACTGGCAATCATACCTGCATCTTAGGTATGTGCCCTGTCTGGGAATCGAACCTTCAACCTTCCATGTAGCGGATGACTTCCAGCTGAGCCATCACAGCCAGGGTCGTCATTGTTTTTTGTTTTGTTTTTCAAAAATATGATTTTGCTGATTTTAGAAAGAGGAAGGGAGAGGGAGAGAGAAAAGTCTATTGGTTGCCTCCTGCACGCCCCCTAGTAGGGTTCAAGACAACCCAGAATTGTGCTCTGACCAGGAATGGAACTGACCAACCAACTGAGCCACACCAACCGGGGTCATGATTGTTTTAAAACTGGCAATTCGGGCCAGCTGGTGTGGCTCAGTGGTTGAGCATCGACCTATCGACCAGGAGGTCACGGTTCACTTTCTAGTCAGGCCATTTGCTTGGGTTTCAGGCTCGATCCCCAGTGTGGAGGGTGCAGGAAGCAACCGATCAATGATTATCATCATTTGTTTCTCTTTCTCTCCCTTCCTCTCTGAAATCAATAAAAATACATTAAAAAAAAACACAAAAAAACAAAACTGGCTATTTGTATTTCTCAATCCCTTCCCTTTTCACTCATCCCATATGGCCACTACCAAAATGTCTTCTGCATCTATGAGTTTGTTTCTGTGTGTTTTTTTTTGTGTTTGATTACACATATAATTGAAATCATATGGTATTTGTCTTTCTCTGTCTGATTTATTTTACTTAGCATAATAAATACCCTCTAGGTCCATCTATGTTGCAAATGTCAAGATTTCATTCATTTTTTATGGCTGAGTAGTATTCCATTATATCTATATCTATATCTATATCTATATCTATATCTATATCTATATCTATATCTATATATATATATCACGTCTTTCATCCAGTTGTCTATCAGTGGACACTTAGGTTGTTTCCATCCCTTTGCTGTGATGAATAATGATGCAGTGAACACAGTGGTGCATGTGGTCTTAGCTTCTCCTTGTCTAATGCACTTTTGGAGTTGGACTAGTGCTAGGCTCCTTTGCGAGAATTAGTGCAACCTGATTTGCCTCAGTTTACTAATATTTTGGCATCTGCAATGTTACAGAGGCCATTCCCCTATTCCATATTTTGTATCAAAAGGTTTTATTATTTGATCATTTAAAAGAAAATTGAATTGTGTATTTTGTAGGATTATTTTTCTGCTTTGGTGAACTGTGGTTTTCGCTTTTGTGTGACCCTCGGTGGGTTCATTCTTGCTCATCAAAAGAGGCATCTATAGTCTCACCACAATGAAGTACATTTTTAATCCCCCCCCAACCTACCTACACACACACACACACACACACACACACACACACACACACGAACACACGCGCGTGCACGCAGCTGAGTCCACCCTGAAAACCTATCCAAGTACATTTTGGTTATACAGAGATTATTGGTCAAAAGCCAGGAGTTCCCGGTGAGAAGGGATTGGGTTTTTTTCATTTTTGATGACTGTTTTTGAAATTTTGTTGTTGCAAGATACGTTTCCTGTTGAGTAAATTTGTGTGTGTGTGTGTGTGTGAGTGTGTGTGTGTGTCTTTATTACAGTAGTTCCTCCTTATCTGCAGAGGACGTTACCAGACTGCTTCTGTGCTGGGGGCTAGCCCTGCCCCTGTAGGGTCAGACCTTTCATGAGTCAGGCGACCTCCAGGTCCTGACTCAGTCAGGGACAATTTCACCACAGAGTCCAGGAGAAAGTGAGAGGAAGTTGGTGAAAGCTGGGACAGCGAGCAAAGGAAGGGCCCTGGAGACAGGATCAGGGGATAAGCCTGGGACAAGCTGGCACTGCCCATTGCTCCCTGGGGGCATGTCTTGTGGGATCCCTTAGAGCTTAGGGTAGAAGAAGCAGAGTACGCGCCTGAGGAAAGGGGGACACAGGTTTGCTCAAAGAAGAGCTCACGCCAGCATCCTGTGTCCTGAGGGTTTTATCTATTTTCTGTAGGTGGGAATTTTAGGGGCGGTCTCGGGGGTGGATCTCAACAGACTATTCATTAGATTTCTGGGTATGTCATTTAGTACGTTGATATATTAAAATGAGCTTATAATGGGGTTGGGGTCATTTTCTTTCTTTTTAAAAAAAATATATATTTTTATTGATTTCAGAGAGGAAGGGAGAGGGGGAGAGAGAGATAGAAACATCAGTGATGAGAGAGAATCATTGATTGGCTGCCTTCTGCACACCCCCTACTGGGGATCAAGCCCACAGCCTGGGCATGTGCCTTTGAATCAAACACGGGACCCTTTAGTCCGCAGGTGGACACTCTATCCATTGAGCCAAACCAGGTAGGGCAGGGTCATTTTCTTTTTACTTTTACTTTTATCTTGGACTAGTGGCCCGGTGCATGGATTTGTGCACATTGAAAGTAAATTAATTAGAAGAAATATTTTAATATTGCTGTTCGCCCTTTCTCTATGATAGAAGTGTCAGGGATGACAGAAAATTATTAAAATGTACATGAAAATAATATATAAATTGATTAATAAATAAATAATAACAACATGATATAACAAATATTTTACATGAAATTTTTATTGTTAGAATCTTTATCATTATTTTTTATTTTATTTATTTTAAATCTTTTTTTTACATTTTTTAATTGATTTTTTACAGAGAGGAAGGGAGAGGGATAGAGAGTTAGAAACATCGATGAGAGAGAAACATTGATCCGCTGCCTCCTGCACACCTCCTACTGGGGATGTGCCTGCAACCAAGGTACATGCCCTTGACCGGAATTGAACCTGGGACCTATCAGTCCACAGGCCAACTCTCTATCCACTGAGCCAAACCGGTTAGGGCTATCATTAATTTTTTAAAATATGCTGGGTATTCTGGAAAATTTATATCATTTGGACAAACTTTGCCTTTGCTATAACACCGAGCAAATTTTCCATCAGATGGATAGGCAAAATTGACATGTAACAGTAATTCCACCACAACTGTGTTCCATAATTGCATCCTCATTTACTTCATTTTCGCTATGAAGGCAGTTCCTACCAGTCGATAACTGTTCTTCAGACATATTCTGTCAACGATGTCGCTTTCTTTTGGCTTCAGAGGTACGTTGTGCCAATAGTTGTTCTTCAGAAATACTCTGTTGACGACGTCACTTTCTTTCAGCCTTAGAGGTATGTTGTGGCAATAGTTGGTCGTCAGACATATTCTGTTGACAGTTTCAGCTTCAGAATGTCAACAAAAACATGATGTCATTACCCGGTGCCCACAGCCATCGTTTCCGGGCTGGGCTGGGCTGTGGGCCGCATTTTGTAGCCATGGGGTCTTGGCAGTGTTGGCTGTGATTTGGTGGGGTGTCGCTCTGGGGTGGTGGCAGGGCCTGTGTCCCACTTGGGAGAAGCCAAGTGTTGCTTTTTGGGCGCCAGGTCCGTAGTGCCATTTATTGTTAAATGACCTGTCACTAGGGAGAGGAAGTTGGGCGTTGCTACGTGATGTTATTACCCGGCGCCCACAGCCACCGTTTCCAGGCTGGGCATTTTGCACCATGGGATCTCGGCAGCATCAGCCATGATTTGGTGGTCTGTCGCTCCTGGGTGGTGGCAGGGCCTGTGTCCCACTTGGGGGAAGCTGAGTGTTGCTTTGTGGGCACCAGGTCCGTGGTGGCAGGGCCTGTGTCCCACTTGTAAATGGCCAGTGCGTGTCATGGCAGCTCCTGCATCTGCCCCCTGGTGGTCAGTGCATGTTATAGCGACCAGTCGGACTGCCGGACACTTAGCATATCCTATATAATAAAAGGGTAATATGCAAATAGACTGAACCGCAGAACAATCGAACAAACAATCAAAGCATACTATGCTAATGATATGCTAAGGCTGCTCAACTGCTCGCTATGACATGCACTGACCACCAGGGAGCAGGCAGTCAACTGGTCAACCAGTTGCTATGATGTGCACTGACCACCAGGGGGCAGATACTCTGACTGGTAGGTTAGCTTGCTGTTGGGGTCTGGCCAATGGGGACTGAGCGAGATGGGCCGGACACGCCCTGATCGTGCACCAGTGGGGTCCCTCAGCCTGGTCTGCGCCCTCTTGCAATCTGCAATCCAGGAACCCTGGGGCATGTCGGAGATCGGCAGTACATGCTGATCCCACAGGCCACTCCCCTTGGGAGGGCGCCAGACACAGGGCTCATGGCTGGTGAGCACTGCTGCGGCAGTGCGAGCCTCTCCCGATCGATTGCGGCAGGCACAGTGGGGCCGGAATGAGCAGGAGTGGCAGGTATGAGCTGCAGGCAGCTGCAGGTTTCAGTCAGATCCCTGCAGGCCACCCAGAGGGACCCCACCCCTGCACAAATTCGTGCACCGGGCCTCTAGTTAGCATATATATACACACTAGGGGCCCAGTGCACGAAATTTGTGCACTGGGGGGGGGGGAGGTACCTCAGCCCAGCCTGCCCCCTCTCACAGACTGGGAACCCTCAGGGGATGTCCTACTGACAGCTTAGGCCCACTCCCCGTGCCTACACCGAAGTCTGGCCTCCCTCTGCGGGAGGTGACCAGGCTGATCAGGGGAAGGCGCCAGCCCCATCACCCCGCTGCTGCAGCCACTGCCAGCCACCACAGCCACCAAGGTGTTTTCATCAACACGGATTCCAGTCCTTTCACCATGAAAAAATGACAACTTTCTTTAGGCATTTTCAAGATGTGTCTTTCATAGGCTATGACCTTTCTTTCTTTTTTATCCTCACCTGAAGATATTTTTCCATTGATTTTCAGAGAGTGTGGAAGAGAGAGAGAGGGAGAGACAGAGAGAAACATCAGTGTGAGAGGGACACTTTGATTGGTTGCCTCCTGCATGAGCCCTGACCTGGGCTCCGGCCAGGGAGGAGCCTGTAACCTAGGTACATGCCCTTGATCAGAATCGAACCTGGACCCTGTGGTCGGCAGGCCGAGGCTCTATCCACTGAGCCAAACTGGCTAGGGCAGGATATGACATTTCTTAGCCCTCCAGCAGCGGACCTTCTTTTTTTCTCCAGGAGTGAGGTGGAAACACCCTAGATCACCTTCTTGGATTCTTATAACCCAAGTTACCAAGAACACTGCAAGTGGTGTCGTACAGGGAGCTTAGCCAATGAGCGGTCAGAAAAGGTGTTTACGCTCGAACTGGTTTGGCTCAGTGGATAGAGAATCAGCCTGCAGACTGAAGGGTCCCAGGTTTGATTCCTGTTAAGGGCATGTACCTTGGTTGGGGGCCCATCCCCAGTGGGAAGTGTGCAGGAGGCAGCTGATTGATGTTTCTCTCTCATCGATGTTTCTGATAGTCTATCCCTCTCCCCTCTTCTCTGTAAAAAATCAATAAAATACATTTTTTTAAAAAAAGAAAAGAAAAGGTGTTTCATCTGCAGCATACGTGCAGAGGATCCCCTGCATTGTGTCCACTGGGCTAGAGGCTTGTCCCCAGCTGCCGGGCCACGCCCCTAAGCCTGGCAGTCCCGCATTTGCTGTGTCCGTGGGCTGAGGGGTGTGGATCCTGCGGACACAGCACATGGCGGCCGCCAGGGGCACGCCCCCAAGCTGGGTGGCCCCACGTTCGCTTTGTCCGTGGGCTCGGGGGCGTGTGTCCTGTGGACACAGCACGCGGTAGCCGCCGGGGCACGACACAAGACCGGTAGCCCCGTGTTAGCTGTGTCAGCTGGGCTGGAGGGCGTGGACCCAGGCCGCTTGGCGCTTGCGCTTGGCGCCCCCGGCCGCTTGTCCCGGGACCCAGCCCGCTTGGCGCCGGCGCCCATAGGCCACTCCTGGCTGGGGGGCGTTCTGGGACCCTGGCTGCTCAGGGCCTATGCGCAGGTCTACAGGCTCAGAGCAGTCTGGGTCCCGAGGATGTTCCTGGGACCTAGGCCTCTCAGCGCCTGTGTATGCAAATTAACCCACCATCCACCATATTTGTTGGATTAATTTGCATACACATTCCTGATTAGCTGGTAGGCGTCGTGGAGGTATGGTCAATTTGCATCTTTCTCTTTTATTCGTGTAGATATATATTTGGCTCTAATTAGGTGTTTTGTTTTGTTTTGTTTTGTTTTGTTTTATCTATCACCCTAAGGTGATTTAAGCTACCTGCTCTTAGATATCTTTGGTTAGGGAGGATAAAATCTTGGGATTTATCAGCTGGCTGTTAATTGTTCAGCCTTTCCAGCTGTTTGTTCAGCCATTTGTCTCAGTTTTCTCTTTCCACTTGCCAGGGAATTTTCCTAGGTTCTTATTAACTTGCTTCAGGAATATGTTCCAAGATCCCCAGTGAATGCGTGAAACCATGGATGGTACTGAATCCTACATATACTATGTTTTTTTTTCTATTACATACATACTTTTTCTCTTAAAGGAACCAGTTTACTTCTTTTGGCGTATCCAAATTGCCAGCATCACTATTCTTGTGCTTTGGGGCCATTGTAAAATAAGGGTTACTTGAACACAAGTACTGTGATACTGCTACAGTTGATTTGATAATTGAGACAGCTACTAAGTGACTAATATGCAGGTAACATATGCAGAATGGTTATGCTGGACACAGGGATGATTCGTGTCTGGGCAGGATGGAGGATGGAGTAGGATGGTGGGAGATTTAAAAGTCATGAATTATTTCTGGAATTTTCCATTTAATATTTTTGTATTGCAGTTGACCACGAGTAGCTGAAACTGCAGACAAGTGGGGGGGGGGGGAGGACTGGCGGGCAACTATGGCACTTTAATGTGGGAAGATACAAAAAGGAATTGAAGTAGAGCAATTTAATTTTACTACATTTTATTGCCTGTTTGTAAAATATAGGAGGCTAGTTATGAGTTTATCTGTAAAATCCAGATAAAATGTGTTCTTGTCACTTATAACAGTGACATTTAATTCTAGTATATTATTTCCATTCTAAAATATAATTATACTAAATGTTTATGATGAGGTTGCATATAAAACCTTGACCAGGTTTCTTTTTTTTTAAAGGTGCCCAAATATGCCCCAAGTTTTAATAAGATTACTCTATACAGGTACAAAGATTGAAATAGCATGTAAAAAATTGTTATAAGTTACATTTTTGAAAACCAGAGAATCTAATTAATACATCTTGTGCTAATTATGCTCTAGCCAAACCACCCAATGCTTTCTTTTTTACACACAAGTTACTTCTAATTCTTGATATTGGGTTTCATCTTACTGACTTCAGCAACACTCAAGACCTATTAGTGTTTCTTTGGGTCAAATAAAAAAGTGGAACTGAGGTATAATGAAGTCATTCAAGTGCAAACTATATAGATTCCTTATAAGTTATTGGCCTCAAGATAGACTTTCAAGAAAGAGATGAAGAAAAAAAAAAGACATCACAGAACTTCTATCAGAGGTTATCAAAATATTGATATACAGTATGTCCTAACAGAGTAGGTTTCCCAAACTGCTGCACAATGACCCTAAAATTACTATCAAGAAAAAAAAGTACAAGAATCAGGCTAATGGCTAACTCGACTTAGTGTCTTAATTATTCTCCAAACTAATATCATCAGAAGGATCTCTAAGAAATGGGCAACAATGACCGCTACATCTAAAGCTTCAGTCTTAAGTTTCCTCTCACGTGGATCTTTTCAGAGTAGAGAGAGGGTGCAGTATCTAATAACTTGTAGCATCTTTTGCGACTTTTTTCCCCAAGCAGTTGCCAATGTCCACATTTCATGTCTCCTGTAGAGTATGCCTTGACCCAGCCCCAGTCCAAGCCCCTGGAAGTTCTTTACTCTGTCCTGTGTTGGGGTGAACCTCCTGGTAGAAGGGAAGGGAATTTGGCACTAGGGTTGAGAGTCAAGTTACCAGGGTTCTTTGCTAGTACTTCTGAGACAATTTGAGAATCACCTGAATCTTCTTTTTTTTAAAAATCCTACCTCAAGGATATGTTTTTTATTTTATTTATTTTATGTTTTATTTATTTATTTTTTGGGGGTGGATATGTTTTTTATTTACTTTATTTTTTTAATCCTCACCAGAGGAGTCTGGATATTTTTCCCCCATTGATTTTTAGAGAGAGAGGAAGGCACGGGGGAGGGGGAAAAGGGGAGCTAGGGAGAGAAAGAGAGAGAGAGAGAGAAAGAGAGAGAGAGAGAGAGAGAAAGAGAGAGAGAAATACTAGGTATACCAGTTACTAATACGGATATTTTTCAATAGATGGAGTTACACATATGTTGATATATATGTGATTTCATATGTATGCTATTTTGTTGTATTGACAGCAAGCTTCAAAACTTCATATGTAAAATTTGCTGAAGGTGTTAACATCATAGATATTTTTACGCTTAAAAATGTCAAATTTCATGCCAAAAAAAAGATCATTTGCAGGAAGTTTTAATTCATTACTTTATTTTGAAGAAAAAGCTATTGTATACTTCGGGAAGCTTATGGTGAACATGCTCCATCTCAAGATACTTGTGACCGCTGGTTTAAATGCTTTAAAAGTGATGATTTCGATGGGAAAGACAAAGAATGTCCAGGTCAACCGAAAAAGTTTGAAGACCAACAATTACAAGCATTATTAGATGAAGATGCGTGTCAAACTCAAAAACAACTTGCAGAAAGATTAAACATTGCTCAGCAAATAATTTCCGATCATTTATAAGCAATGGGAAAATTTTTAAAGGAAGGAAAATGGGTGTCACAACAACTGAACGAAAGACAAATGGAAAACCAAAAAGTTATCAGTAAAATGTTGCTTCAACGGCACGAAAGAAAGTCTTTTTTGCATCGAATCGTGACTGGCAATGAAAAGTGGATTTATTTTGATAATCCCAAATGCACAAAATCATGGGTTGATCCAGGTCAACCATCAACATCGACTGCAAGGCCAAATTGCTTTGGAAAGAAGACAATACTCTGCATTTGGTGGGATTGGGAAGTTGTGGTGTATTATGAGCTTCTAAAACCAGGTGAAACCGTTAATACTGATCTCTACTGACAACAAATAATCAATTTGAACCACACTTTGATCGTGAAACGACCAGAATGTGCCAGAAGACACGGCAAAGTAATTTTGCTTCATGGTGACGCACCATCACACACTTCAAAACCAGTTAAAGACACGTTAAAAGATCTTGCCTGGGAAGTATTAACCCACCCGCCATATTTACCAGACCTTGCTCCTTCAGATGACCACTTGTTCGGATTGATGGAACATGCAGCACTTCAAAACATACGAAGAAGTGGAAAATAAGGTCTCTGAATGGTTTGCCTCAAAACAAGAAAAGTTCTATTGTAATGGTATCCACAAATTATCTGAAATATGGGATAAATGTGTAGCTAGCGATGGACATTACTTTGAATAAAGCACGTTTGATGTTTCTCTTGAAATTATCGTGTTTTCTTTGATTACAAAATCGCTATTATTAACCGGTATACCTAGTACATTGATGTGAGAGAGACACATTGATTGATTGCCTCCTGTTCTGCCCTTCGGTCCAAGGCCCAAAACTCTAACCACTGAGCAACTGGCAAGGATTTATTTATTTATTTATTTATTTATTTATTCATTTATTTATTTATTTAATTGTAGAGAGAGAGGAATGGGGAGAGAGGAGGGAATATTGATCAGTTGCTTCCCATATGTGCCTTGACTGGGGATTGAACCCAAAACCAGGAATGGAATCTGCAACCTTTTGGTACGAGAGATGATGCTCCAACTAACTGGGCGAGCCACTTAGCCAGGGCCAGCTGAATCTTATTCACTCAGCATCTCAGAAAACCCCCAAGTCAACGTTGAGCTTATTTGGTGAGCCTATTGGAAGTGTAGTCACAGCTTGAAGCCCTTCCTAGATCCCCCCAAAGATGTTCCAGTGGAAGATGATGCTCAGAACTCTCAAATTGCTACAGAGGAGCCCAGAAAGAACTGGATAGCCCAGAATAGGCAGGAAAATGTGTAGGATACATAAAATATATAAAATATTCCCATCTTAATTACACACACACACATTTCTCATCCTAAGACAAACATATATAATCATGTTTTAGGGTGAGAATGCTCAACAGTATAAAGTTAGCTTTTGTTCTCTCTTTAGTCAGTGTATGAATTTAATATTAATATGGTCTCATCCAGAGTTTTTTATGCGGCCTAACAAGCTGACTCTGATATCCACATGAAAGAAGAAAAGTGCTAGAATAGCACTCTGAAGGCTTTGAAAGGAGCAGCAACAACTAAGCATAGTGAGGGGAAACTTGTCCAGATATAAAAGCCTTATAGTGTTACAGTAACTTAAAAAGTGTGGCATTGGCATAGGAAAGGATACTCTAATTAATGAGTCTGGAATCATGGACATATTATAAATATACTTTATAATAAAGATTACTTACTTTTCTTTATGAACAAATGTCTATGTACCTACCATCTGTGTTTAAGAAAACAATATTTTATCATACTTGTTTCAAGAAATAAATTATTAAAGATTGTTCCCCCTTCCTAAATAATTTTCCTTTCTTAGTTGTGACTGTTATCCTAAAGTAGATGTATATTTTGTGTTTATGCTTTGATATGTGCACATATAAAATATCTTACTAATAAAAGCCTAGGTGGTCCTCATGCTGTGATGCCCTCACGCTGTTACAAGATGGCTGTGTGCACAGCGGGTACGCGCAGGTGGGCGGGCTGGGTTTGACGCTGTGTGCGTGGCATGGAGCCTGCCTGGGAGTCCCGCCTCCTCCCAGCTCCACATGTGGCCAGGCCTAGGGATCCCGTGGCTCTGTGCAGCATGGAGGAGGCGGGTTCGGCAGGTCCCTGTGCGGTGCGGAGGCCTGGGGGTCCGTGGCTCTGGCCTACCTCTTTGGGGCAATCCATTGAGGATCCCCAGATGGGTGGGTGGGGCCTGCCTCTTTTGGGCGATCGATTGCGGGGCTCCCACATTGTGACAGGGCAACAGGCCAGGCTGGGGGAAACCCTCCCCCCCAGTGTACGAATTTCGTGCACTGGGCCACTAGTATAGTATTGTTGTCTGTGTCTGTAACATATTAGCATCACTGTATAAATTGTTTTTACTGAGCTTTGTATTTTTTTGAGGTTTATGTGTTTTGACACATATAGCTCTAGGGTTGTTTTTTTGTTTTGTTTTTTAATATTCACCAGAGGATAATTTTTCATTGTTATTTAGAGAGAGTGGAAGAGAGAAATATCGATGTGAGAGAAACACATTGATTGGTTTCCTTCTGCATGTGCCCTGACCAGGGCCCGGACTGGAAGGAGCCTGCAACTTAGGTACAAGCTCTTGACTAGAATGGAACCCAGGAGTGTTAGGTTTGCAGGCCAACACTATCCACTGAGCAAAACCTGCTAGGGCTCTAGTTTTTCATTGTAACTTTTGTATAATATTTTATCATATGAATATACTACATTGTGGAATTTAGGTTATCTTCAAATTTGACTTTTGCGTTGCTGCAATAAATATCCTTTTTTATGTAAGTACTAGTGGCCTGGTGCATGAAATTCTTGCACATTAACCTTTTGCACTCGGATGTCGAGTGTGACTCGACACCGTTAGCATCGGTAGCAGCTCGTATGTCGAATTGTATTGAATGTATCAATAATTTGAAATATAAAAAAATCCAAATAAATAAGTTTGTATGAAAAGAAACTCCAGTTTTTTATTCTACTGCCGCGCTTTGTAAAATCTGGGGTATTTAAAAAATTAAATCCCGAGTAGAATAAAGGAATCGAGAAAAAAGCAAGCAAGTGCAAAGGGTTAAAAGGGAATTAATTAGAGAAAATATTTTAATATTGCTATTTGCCCTTTCTCTATAATAGAAGTGTCAGAGATGAAAGAAAATTAGTAAAACGTATATGAAAATCTACTTCCTGTCAGAGTCTGGGGCGCGCTGCGGGACCTATAGTCAAGTCCCTGCCCACCTGCATGCGCTTCGAAAAAGCAGGAGACCCATACCCGCCTGGCCCCACCCCGTCAAGGCCCTCAGGGTGGGGGGGGGGCGCAGCCTCAAGTCCCCTGACCTGGTGCCAGGGTGGGGGGCGTGGTCTGAAGTCCCCCATCAAGCCCCACTGGGCGGGGGCCGTGGCCTGAAGTCCCCTGTCAAGCCCCGCCGGGGGTGGGGGGTGTGGCCTGAGGTCCCCCGTCAAGATCCCTCACCCCAGCCAGGTGCCATGCAACCTCAGGTCCCTGCTGTTCTGTCATGATGTTATGGGCGTCTTGGCTAATTTGCATATTCCTCTATTATATAGATTATATGGATAGATGTGAGTTTTTGTAGGGCATATACTAAAATTGCTGGGTTGTAACAGGGATGGCATTTCAGAACAGTGTGTAGAGCCAGACTTGTTTAATAACTATCAATTAAAGAAAATATAGGTAGACCCCTACCTAACCATTTTTTAGAAAAAAATTTAGGTGATTAAGGAGCTAAATATTAAAAAAAATAAAACTTTTAAAAGTTGAAGAGGAGAATAATATTTTTTAAAATTTGGCGTAGCTAGGGTCTTCAGAATGTTATGAATTCTGGAAGAAAATAGAGTAGGTCCTCACTTAACTTCCTAGATAGGTTCTGTGACTTTAGGCTAAACAATATATAACTAAAACACATTTTACCATAGGCTAATTGAAATAAGCAAGATCTATGTTCCTATGGTGTCTCATCCACATGAGAATGTAACAGTGTTGAATAGAAATGACTTCTGAGGATCTGCTATATTTGTAACATAAAGGTAGAAAAGGATTGATATTCAGAATACTGAGAGATAATTCAGTTTCTAAATATAAACCAGCAAACCCCTCCCAGCACCACCCCATGCCCCATTCTCGGGCCTTTCCCCTGCCACCCTACTTCTTCACTCTCCTCCTGCCTCCTTGCTTTACATTAGGACTTCTGTAGTCCTCCATGACATGCTCTAATCTCTTTCAGGCCAACTGGGTCTTCTTCTCTTTCATGCTTTGGCTCTAAAATAATCTTAGAACTGGGACAGTCTTGAGAAGGAAATGGAGCATAATTAATAATTGCACCGGGACAACAGCTGTAAATTGGGTTTGTTTCAGGAAATCAGGTCATCCTAGCTGAGATTGGCTTTCTATGATCACCCTATAGAAAATGTCCCTTCTCTCGTTCTGTTTTATAGCACTTCATGATATTATTTCATGATTATTTATTTTCTATGTCACCTCACAATAAGATGACATATCTTGGTCACCATTCTATGCCAATGTTTAGAACAGTGTGTTGGTACATAGTAGTGTGTACTGTTCGCTAAGTATTTGTTGAATATATGACATTTCTATCTCTGGTCTTAAAATCTTGTGAAGATATGAGACACATGGAAAATTGAATACTAATGCTATATACAAATTATACATTAGTTAAATAAAAATGTTCTCATTTATACAGACTTTTGTGGCAGTCCCCCAAATAAAAGTTCCCATTAGCTAAACTTTTTATAAAACACTTTTCTAAGCTCATATTGGATATTTTGGACAGTTCCTTGAGAAACAGTCTCAGGCATTCATCTTTGGGTATCTCTGTATTGAGTAATCAAATGAATTCCTAGAAGGGGAACTGCTGTGCAAGAGAATATGCATATTTTCAAGGCTCATGGTATATATTGCCATTCTTCTTTAGAATGCAATTTGTACTCATTTGACATACAAGTGTAAAAGAGTGCCTTTTTCTCTAAACTCTCACCAGTACTAGGCATCTATAATAATAATCTATAACAATAAAAGGGTAATATGCTAATTAGACCAAACGTCCTTCTGGTCGAAGCCGGGGCTGGAGGGAAGCCCAGGTCCTGGGTGCCTGCAGGCGGCTGGAGGGAAGCTAGCCCGGGTCCCGGTGCCTGCGGGCAGTCGGAGGGAAGCCAGCCCGGGTCCCGGGTGCCTGTGGCGGCTGGAGGGAAGCCAGCCTGGGTCCCGGGTGCCTGTCAGCAGCCAGAGGGAAGCAAGCCTGGGTCCCGGGTGCCAGAGGGAAGCCGGTGCTGGCAGCTGGAGGAAGGCCTACTCTTGCACGAATTTTGTGCACTGGACCTCTAGTTATCCTATATAATAAAACCCTAATATGCAAATCGACTGAATGGCGGAATGACTGCACTGACCACCAGGGGGCAGACACTCAATGCAGGAGCTGCCCCCTGGTGGTCAGTGTGCTCCCACAGGGGGAGCGCCGCTCAGCCAGAAGCCAGGCTCATGGCTGGCGAGCACAGTGGTGGTGGCAGGAGCCTCTCCTGCCTCCGCTGCAGGCGGGCGGTAAGGAGTGAGGGGTCCCGGACTGCGAGAGCCCCAGACTGTGAGAGGGATGTCTGACTGCTGGCTTAGGCTCATTCCCTAGGGGGAGCGGGCCTAAGCCAGCAGGTGGACATCCCCCAAGGGGTCCCGGACTGTGAGAGGGCACAGGCTGGGCTGAGGGACACCTCCCCACCCCCCAGTGCACGAATTTCATGATTTTTTAAAATATTTTGCAAATCTGCGGAGTGATTATATTTTATTTTTCTGTGATTTCATTAATTTTATTTCCTTAGTTAATTCCATATTCTTGTCATGTCTGAAGTGTCATCATTTTTATTGCTTTGTAAGAAATATAAATACACGTATATGCATATTTTATTTGGTATATCAAAATTTTGCTATTGTACTTTTTCTGTTGTATGGTTTGCCATTTAAAGTTGTCTTTGCTGTACAGAAAAAAAAACAAAAACATTTTGTAAGTTAAAGATATCAACCCAACCTTATTTGTGCTTTTGGTTTGTGCTTAGGATGTCTTTTTCTGTCCCCAGAAATGTATTATATGTATTTCTGTTAGGCTTTTTTCAAAGTACTGCAAATGTTACCTGGTCTTTTAAGGACCTCTGATTGGAAATCACTTTGAGAATATTAGTGTCCTTAATTGTCTTGCCTTATCCTGAGGGTTAAGGAACAAAGGGAAGAAAAGCAAATGGTAATTTCTGTTCTGAGAGCTTTCCTGGGGAAGATTTAGGACAAAAACCAAAGATTTACTGAATGTAATAACTCTCTCAGACTGTATTTCAGCAAAAAGATTTCTTTGCTTATAGGGTAATGTTATTTGCCTCTAAGATTAAGGAAAAAGTGCTGCTAATTAAATCATGATGTGCCATTGATTGTAGGATGCACATTGACGTCAGAGTTTTTAAGATATGAACATAGGGTGATATTAAAAACCCTGAAAGACGATATATATTAACTTGCACTGCAGCACAATAATTTTAAAATCCTGTGGTTGCTTTGTATAGTTTTGTTTGTTTGGGCTTGGTATTTTTAAAACACAGCTTTATTGATACATAATTTGTATACCATACAATTCATCCATTTTTTTTTTACAATGCAATGGTTTTTAGTATATTCAGATGTATGTATGTACAAGCATTGCTACAGTCCATTTTAGAACATTTTCACCATCTCAAAAAGGAATCCCAATACAGAGAATATTATTTAGCCTTAAAAAGCAGGGTAATTTTGATCTAATGCTATTATATGGATAAGCCTTGAGGATATCCTAAATGAAATAATCCAGTCACAAGATAACAAATACTGTATGATTATACTTATATGAGGAATAGCCATATTCATAGAGGCAGAGAGTAGAATGGTGGTTACCAGAGGGAGGAGGAATTGGGAGTTAGTGTTTAATGGGTTTAGAGTTTCAGTTGGGGAAGATGAAAAGTGCTGGAAATAGATGGTAATGATAGTTGCACAGTAATATGAATGTACATATGCTACAGAAATGTTCACTTAAAAATGGCTAAAATGGCCCTAGCCGGTTTGGCTCAGTGGATAGAGTGTCAGCCTATGGACCAAAGGGTCCTAGGTTTGATTCTGGTCAAGGGTTGCAGGCTCCTCCCTGGTCCGGGCCCTGGTTGGGGCTCGTGCAGGAGGCAACCAATCGATGTGTTTTTCTCTGTCTTTCCCTCTCTCTTCTACTCTCTCTAAAAATCAATGGAAAGATATCTTTGGGTGAGGATTAACAAAAAAACAAAATAAAACAAAAGAGTTAAAATGGCAATTTTATGTTAAGTGTATTTCACTACAGTGAAAAAAACAATAAAAATCCTAGACACTTGAGCTTTTATCTTGTATTCCTTCATCCCTATCCCACCATCCCTAAGCAACCAGTAATCCACTTTCTATCACTATTTTGACTATTTTTGGACTTTCATATGAAAGGAAACATACAAAATATATACTTTTATGATTGGTTATTTTTACTTAGCATGTTTTCAGGATTCATCCAAATTATAGCAGGTATCAGTACTTCATTTTTTTTTTTTTACGAGAGTGGAAGGTAGGGGGAGAGAGAGACAGAGATAGAGACATTGATGTGAGAGAGATGCATTGACTTGTTGCCTCCCAAACGTGCCCAGAAACCAGGGCAGAGATGAACTTGCAACCCAGATATGTGCCCTTGACCGGGAATTGAACCCATGACTATTTGGTGTGTGGGCTGATTCTCTAACCACTGACCTACGCTGGCCAGGGCCATTCTTTTTTATGGCAGAATAATATTCCCTTGTATGGGTATACCTGATTTTATTTATTCATCATCAGTTGTTGGAAATGACACTTGGGTTCTTTCCAAGGTCTGTATAGTTATTTTGGGACTTAACTTGAGATCTTACAATTATGAGGAATAAAAACCTACTCCACTTATATTAAGTAAAGAAGGACTTCTCCTTGTGGGGGTGGACCCTGGAGCCGAGAGTCAGGAGCCAAGGCAACTGCTGCTGTGTCTTAGGGGCTTGCAAATTCTCTTGGCTCTACTTCTCTATGCATGTCTACTCTAGTCTTTGTCTAGATTGGTGTTCTCTACTTCCGGTGGCACAGAATATGTGGCTCATCTTGACTCTTGCTGTGGCCACTTTGCAACTCAGGTCCTTCTAGCTCATGTTCTCAATTCCAAATTTCTGAAGAGGGATCCAATTGGTACATCCCTGGTCCAATAGGGTAGTTTACTTGGTACAAACATGGTGTCAAAACCACACCTTAACTAGGGGCAGGATTTTTAGAAGGAGTGTGTGCACATGGACCTGGATGTAAACGACCTGTAAAGGACACTAATGCTAGTCAATCTAAAGATTGACCGAATTCTCCAGGCCAGTGGTCATCAAACATGTTGGTCTTAAGACTCATTTACACTCTTATAAATTTAGAGCTCCAAGGAGCTTTTGTTTATGTGGCTTATATATATTGATATTGACCACATTCAATTATTAAAATGGGGAAAACTTTGAAGATACTTATTTAGGAATAATATAAACCCATTTAATGTTAATATATATAACATGTTTATGACAACTATTTTCTGAAATGAAACAATTTGTTGAGAAGAGTGACATTATTTTACATTTTTGCAAACCTCTTTAATATCTGGCTTAGAAGATAGCTTGGTTCTCATATCTGCTTCTACATCGGTCTTGTTCTGATTGAAGTTTATGAAGACAAGCTAATCTCACACAGTTATGTACTTGGAAAAGGGAGGAGTATTTTAATAGCTTTTAAAGATAATTGTGGCTATTCTTTGATACCAACCTAAACCAGAAAAGTGGCAATTTTTTAAAGGTTAGTTGCTGTGTAGAATCTGAAACCATATCCATGAATCTTTCATATTCTATCACAGTCAACATTTACTGGTTTGTCATGTACTTTATTTAATTGTGGTAAAGTATCTTGTGCTTTAAATAACTATTCATGCATAATTTTGTAACATTCGGTATTAGTTGGAAAATATTGGTTCATTGAGTTACTGTAGCTATTGGAACATTTTATTATATAATATAAAAAAATCTCACACTTAGTATCACCACCAGTCTTGTCAGAAAAGTCTTTAAATGTGGGAAAATTGTCAAGTTCTTGGTGGCAGATGCAAGTTTTTCCAAAACTCTAATTTTCGCAAATATTGGCAGTTTTCTTCTTTGACGTGGTAGTCTCACTTTGTTCTTTCTTGAAAGTTTTCCTATTAGTGCCTTCTTAGCTTATCATTTTGGCACAGAATTATTTAACAAAAACAACATTTCCTCTGCACAAATGCCTATCTTGTAAATACTCTCGAATCCTTTTAACAGGTGACTTTTTTACCACCTCAAAGTTCACAATCATGGACTTTTGTTTTTGTAATATATAATGTTTGTTTCTCAGACTTTTATAGAAAAAAAGGCATTTACTGAGCAGTTGCTATGTGCCAGTCCCATGTTTTTACTTTATACAGCTGCTGGTATTATTTGTGGTATGTTAAGTAACCTTTTTTAAGTGTAAAGGGAAATAAAGACCTGTTAATATTTTTAAACATCAATAATTTCTATTAAGTAAATACATGAGCGTATCCTTTTACTGGTAATTGTGGTTTTATTTATGTAGCTATAGTTATAATTTATTAGAAGTACACCTGGTGCTTTAGTTCTTATCAGTTCTATTTTTTCCCATTCTATTTAGGTGGTTTCCTAGAAACATGATTGTTTGTTGGATTTGATCTCACAGCCTGGTGAGGACTTCTTTACTGATAATGTCAAGTTCAGGTTATCCTCCCAACCAAGGAGCATTCAGCACAGAACAAAGCCGTTATCCTTCCCATTCTGTTCAGTATACCTTTCCCAGCACCCGGCACCAGCAGGTAAGGAACAAATTCTGTGTAAATTGCATATGTATTTTGTGTTTTTCTTTTACTTTTCCTATGGTATTTGTTGGTCAGAAACCAAATGTAGTTGTTATACATATACAGGGGGTTTGCAAAAGTAGGCTAACAGATGTAATAATATAATCCTACATAATAAAATCCTAATATGCAAATTGTCTCCTTGGGCGGTCTTTTGACTGCTTGCTATGACGTGTGCTTACCACCAGGGGGCAGTGCAGAATATGGCGGGCATTGGCGACGAGGCGCTGGCAGCAGGCAGCAGGCAGTAGTGAAGGCGCTGCCAGCCCTGATGGGCCCCGACGTGAGCGGGACTGCGGTGGGATGGTGGGGCAGGTGAGCGTGTGGCGCCAGGCCAAGGCAGGGTGCCAGGTGGGGCTGTGGGGCTGCGAGGCTGGGGGTGCGAGCTGGGGCCTGATCTTCCCGAGGGACCCTACCTGTGCACGAGTTAGTGCACTGGGCCTCTAGTAATAAATAAATAATAATATAAGAGTAAACTGTTTTGTGTACTCACAACTGTAGACCTACTTTTGCCAACCCCTGTGTGTGTGTGTGTAAACTTTTTTTTTTAATGACAAGAACCATTCTCAAAGATGGAGAACTAAAAGTTGGGGATTAATTATCTTTGGCTTCTTACTATGGCTTTATAACAGATTTATGACAGAGTGACCATGTAGGGTTTTGTTGTAGGATTTGTTGTGATTGATTTTAGGATTTATTGATAGAATATTAGTTACCTAGAGTTTCTAAGTTAAGACCTATGTTTGTGCTCCAAGTTTGGTTGAGTATTAAGCTGGCCAGATAACATGGCCTCTTTTGAGTGATGGCCAGGATAGGGCCTCTCCCTTCTTGAGAGATTTGATGGTAGGAAGATGAAAGAGTTTGTATTATTGATTTACCTTGTGAAAAATAAAATGTGAAAAGAAATTATTACCTCAGAGTTGGCCAGGTACAGGGATTTAAGAGGTTTGAAGAAAAAATGGAAGGGAAGTGATGAAATGGTCATTCAAAGAAAAAGGAAACAAACTTATCAGCAAAATATAGTTGAGTACTACTGAGAACTCCTTTGAAGTGTGTTCATACTTACAGAGTGAGAAAGGACATTCTTACCTTGTTTCTGTTTAGGGAAGCGTTCAGTCTTCCACCATTAAGTATAATATTAGTAGCACATTTTTGTAGATGCTTTCTTTCTTTTTTTTTTTTTTTTTTTTGGTAGAAGATGTTGCTTTCTAGATTGATAATTCTTATCATGATTGGGTGTTGAAATTTGGTTGCATGTCCTCCCTCCCCCCAGTGTTAGTTATCTGATTATTAATTTCCTAGATTATTGTTGCTTTTTTTAAAAAAAAAGCAACTTTGAGGTTTAGTTTATACATAATAAAATTTAAATATATGTATACATTTTGACAGATTTATACACCCATAAAACCCCACCAAAGTGAAGATATAGAACATTTCTGTCACCTCTGAAAGTTCCCTTTTCTCCCATCCAGATCAGGGCTCCTTCCCAACTTCCCACAAACCTTAGCTCACAGGAAACTGATCTGCTGTCTGTCATAATAGATTATATTTGTCTTAAGTTTCATGTGAACTTCCATAATATTTTTGAATTTTAGTTATGTTTTGTCATATCTCAATAGTTAGCTTTTTTTTTTTACTACTTGACTAGGTATGGATATATCACAAATTATTTATCTTGTTACCTATTCCAGTTTTTGGTTGTTACTAATAAAATTACTTTTTATCTATGTGTTTGTTGTATTTAGATTATATAAAGAGCCCTAGCTGCTTTGGTTCAGTGGATAGAGCTTCGACCTGTGGACTGAAGGGTCCCGGGTTTGATTTCAGTCAAGGACACATGCCTGGGTTGCGGGCTTGATCCCCAGTAAGGGGCATGCAGGAGGCAGCCAATCGATGATTCTCTTTCATCATTGATGTTTATATCTCTCTCTCCCTCTTCCTTCCTCTCTGAAATCAATAAAAACATATTTTAAAAAAAGAATTTACCTTATTTTCTTAAGAGTATCCTTTGGAAAATATATGTGTGTGTTTTTTTTTTTAATGAAGTCCAATGTATTTTGTCTTTTACATTTCTTTTTGTGTCATATTTAAGCAGTTTTTGCCAAATTCAAGGTCATTAAGATTTCTGTGTGGATTTTACATTAAGTCTATGACCTCTTTTGAATTAAAATTTTATGGTGTGAGTTAAGGGTTGTTTTGCATATTGAGTATTCAGTTGTTCTAGAAACTATTTATTGAAAAGATTATTCTTTCCCCAGTGATTTGCTTTGGTACTTTTTTTGTAAATTAATTGACCATATATATGCAAGTCTATTTCTGTTCCTTCTACTGTTCTGTTGATATATTTTGTCTATCTTTACTGCACATTGGTGTGTTATTCTAGGTACACAAACACTTAATCTTTATTAAAGTACTTCACATGGTCTTTATTATGACCTATAAAATAAAAGCATAATACGCTAATTAGACTGGACAGCCAAACCATCTTCCGTATGTCATTCCAGACATCCTTCGGGACTAAGTCACCACAGCAGGGGCCAAAGCAAAGGTGGTTAGGGGCAATCAGGCAGAGTGGTTAGGGGCGATCAGGCAAGCAGGTGAGTGGTTGGGGTGATCAGGCAGGCAGGCAGAAGGGTTAGGGGCGATCAGGCAGGCAGGCGAGTGGTTAGGGGTGATCAGGCAGGCAGGCAGAGGTGGTTAGGAGCATGCGGCAGGAAGGCAGAGGCGGTTAGGGGCATCAGGCAGGCAGGCAGAGTGGTTAGGGGCGATCAGGCAGGAAGGCAGAGGCAGTTAGGGGTGATCAGGCAGGCAGGCAGGCGAGTGGTTAGAAGCCAGTGGTCCTGGATTGCGAGAGGGTGCAGGCCGGGCTGAGGGATGCCGCCCCCCTCCCCTTGTGCACGAATTTCGTGCACCGGGCCTCTAGTAGCTTTATAAGTTGAAATTAAATGGTGTGATTCCTTCCTAAATTGTTGTTTTGAATATTCTAGGTCCTTAGCATTTCTATATACATTTTAGAATCAGCTTGTCAGTTTCTACAAAAATATTTCTGAGATTTTGATTGGAGCTTTATTGAATCTAGAGATTTATTTTAGAGAGAATTGATGTTTTAACAACTTTGAGTCTTCTGTTCCATGATTGTGGTATATCTCTCCATTTATTTAGGTCTTCATTAATTTTTCTCAGTAACATTTTATAGTTTTCAGTATACAGATACATATCTTTTATCAAATTTATTTATAAATATTTTTGATGCTATTGTAAACGGTATTTTTAAAAAATTTTCAGTTGTTTGTTGCTATGACATATATTGATTTTATATCCTGAAAATTTCTTGTTACTTCTAGTTGCTTTTTTATAGATTTCATAGAATTTTCTATGTAGAAGATCTTGTAATCTGAGAAAAAAGACAGTTTTGCTTTTACCGTTCCAGCGTGGATGCCTTTTCTTTTTTAGCCTTATTGCACTGGCTAGAATATCTAGTATAGTGTTGAATAGAAGAGGTGAGAGTGGACATTCTTGCCTTGTTTCTGATCTTAAGAGGAAAACATTCAGTCTTTCACCATTAAGAATGTTGTTAAGCCCTAGCTGGTTTGGCTCAGTGGATAGAGTGTCAGCCTTCGGACTGAAGGGTCACAGGTTCGATTCTGGTCAAGGGCAGGTTCCTCTGTTGTAGGCTCAATCCCCGCTCCCCAGTCAGGGGCATGTGCAGGAGGTAACCAATCAATGTGTCTCTCTCACATCGATGTTTCTCTCTCCCTGTCTCTCTCCCTCCCTTACACACACTCTAAAAAGCAGTGGAAGAATATCCTTGGGTAAGTATTAACAATAACAATAAAAAAGTGTTGTTAATTTGGGAAGTATTCACTTCTCCTGTATTTTCTTAAAGAGTTTGTGTAGGATTGATACTTTTTTCTTTCTTATATATTTGATAGAATTTGTCAGTGAAGCCATCGGGACTTAGAATTTTCTTTCTTTCTTTTTTTTTAATTTATAAATATATTTTATTGATTTTTTACAGAGAGGAAGGGAGAGGGATAGAGAGCTAGAAACATTGATGAGAGAGAAACATCGATCAGCTGCCTCTTGCACACCCTCTACTGGGGATGTGCCCGCAACCAAGGTACATGCCCTTGACTGGAATCGAACCTGGGACCTTGAGTCCGCAAGCCAACGCTCTATCCACTGAGCCAAACCAGTTAGGGCAGAATTTTCTTTTTTAAAATTTATTTTTATTGTTGACAGTATTACATATGTCCCCCATTTTCCCCCATTTGCCTCCTTTCACCCAGACACCACCCCCACCTTAGGCCTTTATCACACATTTGTCTGTGTCCATGGGCTATGCATATGTGCATATAAGTTCTTTGGTTAATGTCTTTCTACCTCATCTCCTCCACACCTCCCTTCTCTCTGAGGTCTGTAAGTCTGTTTTGTTTGTCAGTTTATTTTGTTCATTAGATTCCACATATAAGTGAGATCATGTAATATTTGTCTTTCCCAGACTTGCTTAATTCACTTAGCATAGTAATCTCCAGGTCCACCCATGCTGTTGCAAAGGATAAGAAATCCTTCCTTTTTACAGCCACATAGTATTCCATTGTGTAAATGTACAACAGCTTTAAAAAATATTTTTATTGATTTCAGAGAGGAAGGGAGAGAAGAGAAAGAGAAACATCAATGATGAGAGAGAATCATTGATCAGCTGTCTCCTGCACGCCCCACCATTGGGGATGGAACCTGCAACCCAGACATGTGCCCTGACCAGGAATCGAATTGTGACCTCCTGGCTGACAGGTCGATGCTCAGCCACTGAGCCATGCTGGCTGGACTACAATAGCTTTTTAAAAAGAATTTATTGTTGAAAGTATTACAGATGTCTCCCTTTTTCCCCTCTGTTGACCCCTTCCCCAGGCCTTCCCCACATTATTATCTGTCCACAGAATATGCATATAAGTTCTTAGGTTAACCCTCCTGCCCCCCTCTGAAATATGTCATATGGTTGCATGTTTCAATGTCTCTGGATCTGTTTTATCAGTTTATTTTGTTCATTGTATTCCATATATGAGTGAGATCATGTGATACTTACCTTTCTCTGATTGGCTCATTTCACTTAGCATAATACTCTCTAGGTCCTTCCATGCTGTCTCAAAGGGTAAGAGATCCTTCTTTTTTACTGCTTCATATTATTCCATATGTAAATGTACCACAGCTTTTTACCCACTCATGTAGTGATGGGCACTTGTGCTGATTCTAGATCTTCGTTATTTTAAATAATGCTGCTTTCAACATAGGGTGCATATATTCTTTCTTATTTTTTACAGAGAGGAAGGGAGAGGGATAGAGAGCTAGAAACATTGATGAGAGAGAAACATCGATCAGCTGCCTCCTGCACTCCCTCTACTGGGGATGTGCCCGCAACTGCGGATGTTTCAGTTTTAACTCCATATTGTTTCCACAGTGGCTGCACCAGTTTGCATTCCCACCAGCAGTGCACTAGGGTTCCCTTTTCTCCACATCCTTTTTTTTTTTTTAATGTATTTTATTGATTTTTTACAGAGAGGAAGGGAGAGGGACAGAGAGTTAGAAACATCGATGAGAGAGAAACATCAATCAGCTGCCTCCTGCACACCTCCTACTGGGGATGTGCCTGCAACCAAGGTACGTGCCCTTGACCGGAATTGAACCTGGGACCCTTCAGTCTGCAGGCTGATGCTCTATCCACTGAGCCAAACCGGTTTCGGTTTTCTCCACATCCTTGCCAACACTTGTTTATTGATTTACTAGAGGCCTGGTTCTCGGATTCATATGGGAGAGGCCTGCACCCTCTCTCAGAGACCCTTCGGGGGATGTCGGACTGCCGGTTTCGGCCTGATCCCCACAGGCCAGGCCGAGGGACCACACTGGTGCAGAAATCCATGCATATAAAATCTTCGGTTAATCTCTTCCCTCTCTCTTCCCTCTCCCCTTCCCTCTGAGATTCATCAGTCTGTTCCATGTTTCTATGCCTGTGTGTTGAACGTCTGCCCCCTGGCGGTCAGTTTGCGTCATAGCTACCAGTCGAACAGTTGGCCGGTCGGCTGGTCATTAGGCTTTTATATATATAGGAAATTGATGGTAGCCTTTCTGGCAGGTGTGAGGAGATAACCTAGTTTTAATTTGCATGTTTCTAACGATTAGTGACTTTGAGCATTGTTTTCATATTTCTCTTGGACATCTGTATGTCCTCTTTGGAGAAGTGTTAATTCTGGTCCTTTGCCTATTTTTCATTTGGATTGTTTGTCTTCCTTTTGTTGATTTGAGTTTTTTACATATTTTAGAAATTAACCTCTTACTAGATATATCACTGGCGAATATGTACTCCCATACAGTGGGTTCCCTTTTCATTTTGTTCCTTGTTTCTTTTGCTGTACAGCAGCTTTTTAGTTTAATGTATGTAGTTCCATTTGCTTATTTTTTCCTTTGTTTCTCTTGCCCTAGGAGATGTATCTGTGAAAATTCTGCTACTTACTAGTAAGAAGTTTGAGATTTTACTGCCTAAGTTTTCTTCTAGGATTTTTATGGTGTTGCGACTTATATTTAAACTAGAGGCCTGGTGCACAAATTCGTGCACAGGTGGGGTCCGGCTGGCCTTCCCCAATGGGGGCCAATCGGGGCCGGGCCGGCGGGGGGGAGGGGACACGGGAGGTGGGCCAGCTGGCGTGAGGGGCTGTTGAGCTATCAGGGGCAGGTCCGATGGGGGAGGGACCGCAGGAGGTTGGCCAGCCAGCCCTTCCCCCGATCAGGCTGGTTGGCCAGACGCAGTGGGCGTCATAACGACTGGTCGTTCTAGTCATTCCGGCATTCTGTTATTCTGGCGTTCCGGTCGCTGGCTTTTTATATATGTAGATCCTTAATCCATTTTGAGTTTATTCTTGGTATGGTGTCATTTGGTGGTGTAGTTTCTTTTTCTTTTTTTTTTTTTTGCATGTACCTGTCTAGTTTTCCCAGCACCATTCCTTGAAGAGACTGTCTTTATTCCATTGTATACTCTTGCCTCCTTTGTCAAATAACTAATTGACCATAATGGCGTGGGTTGATTTCTGGTGTCTCTGTTCTGTTCCCTTGATCTGTATGCCTGTTTTTGTGCCAGTACCAGGCTGTTTTGATTAGAATAGCTTTTTAAAATAGTTCGATATCCAGTATTGTGATTCCTCCCACTTTGTTCTTCTTTCTCTAGATTGTTGGGACTATTCAGCGTCTTTTTTGTTCCATATAAGTTTTTGGGATATTTGTCTTAGATCTGTGAAATATGCTGTTGGTATTTTAATAGGGATTGCATTGACTCTATAGATTGCTTTGGGTAGTATGGTCATTTTAATGATGTTACTTCTTTTAATCCATAAATACAGTATATGCTGCCAGTGTTTTGTATTTTTTTCTATTTCTTTTTTCAATGTCCTATAGTTTTTTGACCTTGTTTGTTAAGTTTATTCCTAGGTACCTTATTTTATTGTTGTTGTTGCAATGGTAAATAGGAATTTTTTTTTAGTTTCTCTTTGTGAGCGTTCATTATTGGTGTACAAAAATGCCATCAATTTCTGGATGTTAAGTTTTGTATCCTACTATTTTGCCAAATTCATTTATTAAATCTAGTAGTTTTTTGGTAGAGTCTTTAGGCTTTTCTGTGTACAGTGTCATATCATCTATGAATGATGACAATTTTACTTTCTCCTTTTCAATGTGGATGACTTTGATTTTTTCTTGTCTGCTTGTTATGGCTAGGATTTCCAGTACTATCTCTATATATTCTATATATATAAAAGGCTAAGTGACCGTCCAACTGGCTGGTATCTATGATGTGCATTGATCA
The DNA here is from genome assembly GCF_951640355.1 of Cnephaeus nilssonii. NCBI lineage: Eukaryota > Metazoa > Chordata > Mammalia > Chiroptera > Vespertilionidae > Cnephaeus > Cnephaeus nilssonii. Next base: position 48,460,989 of record NC_137090.1, read on the forward strand.
CGAGGGGGCAGATGCTTAATGCAGGAGCTGCCGAGCTGTGGTGACTTGGCAGCAGCAGTTCTTGGGTGATGCACCCCTGAACCAGCGAGGAGGGAGCCTGATTCTTTGCCGGGCAGCACGATTCCACCTTGGGCCATGGATTATGTTGTTCCCAGGGCACTGTCGGCCCTGAATCTGGTTTACTGCACACTTGCATTTGCATCCCATACCCTGTATGACAGCAACTTTTCAGAGTGCCCTCTTTCACTCCTGATCCCCTTGTGGAATATTGGAGAGCCAGTTTCAGCCTGATACCCACAGACCAGGCCAAGGGACCCCACCTGCTGGAGGGACCCTGCTCACTCCGCAAACGCCCTTTGATCTGCGGCGCCCCTCCAGGTGTGGCTGGCCAGGGAGGGACCGTGGGAGGTTGGCTCCAGGGCACGTCCAGCCCCTCTCTCCCAGTCTTGCCCCGCCAGCCACCACCCAGGACCACCTGCGTTAGTCTTTGCACCAGAGACCTGAGCATGAGTTTTCTTTCTTGTTCTCTCCACAGACGCTCTTTGAGCCACGGTGCTGCCCCAGGAATTCTAATTAATTTCCTTTCACTGTGCACAGATCCATGCACCTGGCCACTAGTGTTGAATAAGAGTGGTGAAAGTGACAATCCTCTCTTGTTCCTGTTTTAAGGAAAACGGTTTTAGTTTTTGCCCATTTAATATGATGTTGGCTATGAGTTTGTCATATATGGCCTTTATTATGTGGAGGTATGTTTCCTCTATTCCCACTTCCCAGAGAGTTTTTATCAAAACTGCTGCCCTGGTTAGTGTGGCTTAACGGATAGAGTGGTGGCCCATGCATCGAAGGGTCGTGGGTTCAATTCCCGGTCAAGGGCATGTACTTATGTTGCAGGTTTGATTCCCGGCCTGGGTGAGGGCGTGTGCAGGAGGCAACTAATCAATGTGTTTCTCTCTTGAATGTTTCTTTCGATCCCTCTTCTCCATTCTATTCTCTCTAAATATCAATGGAAAGAAAATACCCTTGGGTGAGGATTAACAAAACAAACAAACAAAATGGTTCCTGGATTTTGTCAAATGCCTTTTCTGCATCTAATGCTATGATCATGTGATTTTTATCCTTCATTTTGTTTATGTGATGTGACACCTTTATTGACTTACGAATATTGTAACAGCTTTGCAGTCCCAGGATAAATCCCACTTGATTATGGTATATAATCTTTTTTCTTAATACATTTTTATTGATTTCAGAGAGAGAGAGGATGAGAATCATTGATCGTCTGCCTCCTGCATGCCCCACACTGGGGATCAAGCCTATACCCCAGGCGTGTGTCCTGACCGGGAATGGAACCGTGACCTCCTGGTTCATAGGTTGATACTCAACCACTGAGCCATGATGACTGGGATGATCTTTTTAATGTATTGCTGGATCCGATTTGCTAGTATTTTGTTGAGGCTTTTAGCATTTATGTTCATCAGGAATATTGGCTTGTAATTTTATTTATTTGTAGTGTCTTTAGCTGGATAATGCTGGCCATGTGAAAAGAGTTTGGAAGTCTTCCCTCCTCTTGAATTTTTGGAATAGTTTGAGGAGGATAGTTATTAGTTCTTTGAATGTTCTTTAAAACTCAACTGTGAATCCATTCAATCCAGGACTTTTGTTTGCTGGGAGTTTTTTGATTATTGCTTCAATTTCATTACTAGTTAAAGGCCTGTTTAGGTTTCTGATTCTTTCTGATTGAGTTTTGAAAGATTGTATGTTTCCAGGCACTTGTCCATTTTGCCTAGGTTGTCTGGATTATTGGCATGTAAATATTCATATTATTTTCTTAGAATCCTTTGTATTTCTGTGGTGTCAGTTGTTATTTCGCCCTTTTCATTCCTGATTTTATTTACTTGGGTCCGGTCTCTTTATCTCTTGAGCAGTCTGGCTAAAGATCCAATCTTATCTATCTTTTCCAAGAACCAGCTCTTGGTTTTATTGATCTTTTGTATGTTTCTTTTTAGTCTTTATGCCATTTATTTCACTTTGATATTTACTATCTCCTTCCTTCTACTTCCTCTAGGATTTTCTTTTTAATTCTTTTAATTGTAGTGTTAAATTGTGTATTTGAGCTTTTTCTTGTTTCTTAAGGTAGGCCTGTAATACTTTGAACTTCCCTCTCAGTACTGCTTTCACTGTGTCCCATAGATTTTGGGCTATTGTGTGTTCATTTTCATTTGTTTCCAGGAAGTTTTTATTTCTTCCTTTATTTCATTGGTAATCCATTTATTGTTTAATAGCATGCTATTTGGCCTCCATGTGTTAGAATGTTTTTGAGGTTTTTTTTTTATTGTAGTTGATTTCTAGTTTCATACCATTGTGATCTGAGAAGATGCTTGATATGATTTCAGTCTTCTTAAACTTGTAAAGACTTATTTTGTGGTTTATCTTTGAGAATGTTCCAGGTGCACTTGAGAAGAATGTATATTCTGTAGCTTGGGATGAAATATTCCCAAATATCAGTTGAATTCATCTGATCGAGTGTGTCATTTAAAGTCACTGTTTCCTTATTTATTTATTTATTTATTTATTTATTTATTTTTTAAATTTCTTTATTGATTAAGGTGTCACATATTTGTCCTCATCCCCCCATTCCCATCCCACACCCCTCCCCATGGATGCCCCAACCCTCTGTTGAACTTAAGCATTGGTTAGGCTCATATGCATGCACACAAGACCTTTGGTTGATCTCTCCCCCCTCCCCCCACCCTCCCCTATCCTCCCTCTGAGGCCCGATAGTCCAATCGATGCCTCCTTGTTTCTGGTTCTGTTCTTGTTCATCAGTCTATGTTGTTCATCATTTCCCCTAGATGAGCGAAATCATGTGTCACTAGAGATATACTTATAAGAATTGAATGTGCGACGAGCAATAATAGTTATGCTGACAGGCAAATGAATCAGTCTGTAGTGAGTTTCCTTCTGGACCAACAGTTCTTTTGAGACCCAATATCAATGACCACCAGTTCCTTATGAGTACATGTCGGCACTGACCCCTCAGCTCTGGATGGTGGACAAATGGTGGTAATGCAGGTCCGACTCCCTCTGGTTTGGTCTCGGCCGGACCCAGGGGCACGGCTTCACCCGGATCCAGGGGCCCACGGCCTCACCCGGACCCGGGGCTTATTTATTTTTTGTCTGGAACATCTATCCTGTGATATTAGGTTTTTTAAAAAAAATATATATTTTTATTGATTTCAGAGAGGAAGGAAGAGGGAGAGAGAGATAGAAACATCCATGATGAGAGAGAATCATGGATCGGCTGCCTCCTGCAAGTCCCCCACTGGGGATCGAGCCCACAACCCAGGCATGTGCCCTTGACCGGAATTGAACCTGGGACCTTTCATTTCGCAGGCTGACGCTCTATCCACTGAGCCAAACTGGCTAGGGCGATTAGTGGGGTATTAAAGTCCCTTTCTATGTTGTCCATAATTCCCTTACATTCTTATGTTTGTAAAAGTTTTTTTCTTTTAGCTGCTCTAACTCAGTGTTTTTCCTACCATGTCTTTCAAGTTGCTGATTCGATCCTCTGCTTTATCCAAACTGCTTTTAATTCCTTCCATAGTATTCTTTTTGTTTTTAATTTTTTAAAATTTTTTTTATTGATTTCAGAGAGGAAGAGGGAGAGAGAGATAGAAACATCAATGATGAGAGAGAATCATTGATCAGCTGCCTCCTGCATGCCCCCCATTGGGGATTGAGCCCACAACCTGGGCATGTGCCCCTGACCTGAATCGAACCCAGGACCCTTCAGTCTGCAGGCTGAAGCTCTATCCACTGAGCCAAACCAGCTAGGGCTTCCATAGTATTCTTGATATCAGGTATAGTATTCTTCATTTCTGGCTGGTTCTTATTTATGGTTTCTATGTCCTTTTTTTTTTTTTTTTTTTTAATGCTGATGTAATTCCTATTAAGTTTCAGGTATTTTTCACTAAGTTCCTTGAGCAAACTTATAACCATTATGAACTCTATATCTTATAAGTTGCTTACCTCCATTTCACTTAGGTCTTTTTTTTTTCTGGAGATTCCTCCTTTTTCATTTGGTGGTTGTTTCTTTATCTCTTCCCATTTTAGTTGTCTCTTTGTGTTTGCTTCTAACTGCAGTGACTTCCAGTGTTTGTGGGGTGGCCTTTTGAACTCCTGAGCAGTTGTTCTAGGAGTGAGCCTTTTGTGGGTTATTTTGTCTCTCTTGTTGTAATTGGGTCTTGATTGTTGTTGTCCCCATTCATGGGTGGAATCTCCTCTCAGGCTGGCTGACTGTGAGGTTTAACACCGATGACAGTGTGAGAGCTGTTGTACAGTGCTGATAGGACGATACAAAACAGAAATATACAAAAGATCCCAACAACTACAGCAAAAACAACAATAGAAAAGAGAATTAGGAAAGAGAACAAGAATAGTAAAGGGAAAATAAAAAATAAAAAGAATACTAGAAAAGGGGAATAAAAAATATTATGAAAGCAAAGAAGGGGGAGAAAAAATAATAAGGAGTAGGAAAAGGAAATTGGTAAAAAAGAAAAGAAGAAAGAGAAAACAATTATGAAAAAATAAAAAGCAGAGAAAGATACAGCAAAAGCAAGAAAAGGGAAAAAATAGAATCTATATATATAAAAGCCTAAGCGACCGTTACCACTGGTCGACTGAATGACTGGTCGCTATGACGATGCACTGACCACCAGGGGGCAGATGCTCAATGCAGGAGCTGCCCCCTGGTGGTCAGTGCACTCCCACAGCCAACCTCCTGGGGCTGGCCAACCTCCCGCGGTCCCTCCCCCCGGCCAGCTGGCCCCGATTGGCCTCACTCGCTGGCCAGGCCAAGGGGCCCCACTCATGCACGCATTTGTGCACCGGGCCTCTAGTAAGAATCAGAAAGAGGCAAATAAGAGGTATAAGAGAAAAGAGAAAAGTAAAAATAATACCAAAGTAATAGAAAGGAGAAAATAAAAGAATTAGTGGGAGAAAAACAAAACAAGTGGAGTTCATCTAGGCAGATTTTACTTCCTTCTAGGATTCCTCTTTGAATCCTCTATGTTGTCTAAGGCTCACTGTTTTGTATGCCGATTTTGGGCCTCCTGGGGAGTAATTTTTTGGTAGCAAATGTTAGAAGCTGTGCAAGTTTGGCTCTCGGCACCCTGTTCAAAGCTTCAAGTGATCCACTGCTTCTGGCTGCCTCCACTGGGCTTGCCTACCCACAGGAGGGGCCAAGATGAGCTCTCCGGCCAGTTTTTTAGTAGCACAGGGCCTTGAGGCAGGTCAGCAAATGTTCAGATTTCAGGGAAGATGGTGAGTGTGTTCCCCTTCCCAGAGCCACTCTTCTGAGTTTGCCCTGGAATATTACCATGACCTTCGCAGGACAGAGCCTCTCAGACAGGTTGGTGGGTTCTGCCAGAAGCCAGGAGTTTCTGTCAGCTCCGTGAGAGGGAAGTGCCAGCCGGGTTCCTGGAAATTTAGGGTGTATGGCTCTACTTCAAAGCCAGTCACTGATCTACCTGAGACTGCTGCCTCCTCAGGAGGGGTCAAGATGCAAGGTGGAGCCCAGGGAATTCCTTAGGGTGGGGTGAGCTATATCCTCTGGAGCAGGCTATTGCCTTTCTCCAGGCTTCTCTTGTTGGGATGGGCTTGCACTTCTCAGGGAAAATGGCTGCTGCAGTATGGGGGGAGGTGGATGACCCAGCACAGGTATCCCGGTAGCCGCCCCCGCATTGATTCTCCCCAACTCCTTCTACCCCAGTCTCCTCAGGCGACGCCATTCCACACTGCACTCCCTCCCCAGAAACCTAGGGTGAGTGGCTGGAAATGAAAATCCTTTGTGCCAGCCCTTTAATAAAAGTGCCTTTGTCACCAGGAGCCTCGGACTCTTCCTGGCAGATAAAAGCCCTGGTACTGGTTGCTGCATGGGCAGCTGTTGCCAGCTCTGGTGGTCTGGATTGGGGAGCTAAGCCTGGGGTCCAGGCCTCTCCTCTCAGGGTGAACCCTCCTCACCCTTGGCCCTGCCACTCCTGGGAACTGGGCCAGCCCCTCTCACAGCCCTGCCTTTCCTCCCAGTCTCCAGGTGGGTTCTGCCCTTCCTTGTTTAAAAGTCTCTTCAGCCAGTCTTCAGCTGGTAATTCTGGGTGGATATTCCCCAATCTGCCTTAAACTGTTCCCTCATTCAATGTCTGAGATCTCTTGTGATGTCATTCTTAATGTTAAATGTCCCCTCCCTCCCCCTTTTCTCTTTATTAGTCTAGCTAGAAGTTTACCAATTTAATAGATTCTTTTATTTGGTTTTATCCATTTTCACTACTTTATTTCATACCCTGATTTCTGCTCCATATTATTTTCTTCCTTCAATAATTTCACCCATATATATCTTTTCTAAGACACCTTTCACTCCTTTATATATAGTCAGGTTTCCTTTTGGTATCTTTTTTTTTAAGTTCAGGTCTTTTGATAATGGTCTCTCTCGGCTTTTGATTACCTTAAAAAGTTCATTTCAACTTCATATTTTGAAGAACATTTTCACTGGATACAGAATTCTATATTGATTATTATTTTTTTACTGTTATTTTTAATCCTCACCTGAGGATATATTTTTATTGAGCTAGAGAGAGAGGAAGGGGGAGAGAGAGAGAAATAGTGGGAGGGAGAGAGGAAAGCTGGGAGAGAGGGAAAGAGAAATATTGATGTGAGAAAGAAACATCAATCAATCGTTTCCTATATGCACCCTAACTGGGGATGGCCCCCTAGGTATGTGCCCTGATTGGGAATGGAAACCCCAATCTTTTGGTGTACAGGACAATGCTCCAACCAATTGAGCCACACTCAGCCAAGGCAGTTGATAATTCTTTTAGTACTTTATATTATTTTATTTTAAAATATATTTTTGCTCTAGCTGGTTTGGCTTAGTGCCGTGGTGGGCAAACTGCGGCTCGCGAGCCACATGCAGCTCTTTGGCCCCTTGAGTGTGGCTCTTCCACAAAATACCACGGCCTGGGCGAGTCTATTTTGAAGAAGTGGCGTTAGAAGAAATTTAAGTTTAAAAAATTTGGCTCTCAAAAGAAATTTCAATTGTTGTACTGTTGATATTTGGCTCTGTTGACTAATGAGTTTGCCGACCACTGGCTTAGTGGATAGAGCGTCGGCCTGCGGACTGAAGGGTCCCCGGTTCGATTCCAGTCAAGGGCACATACCTGGGTTTCAGGCTTGATCCCCAGTGGGGGGGCGTGCAGGAGGAAGCTGATCAATGATTCTGTCATCATTGATGTTTCTTTTTTTTTAGGAATGTGATTATATATTTTTTTATTTTTATTTATTTTTAAAGATAAACTTTCTTTTAAAATGAATTTTATTGATTTTTTTACAGAGAGTAAGGGAGAGGGATAGACAGTTAGAAACATCAATGAGAGAGAAACATCGATCAGCTTCCTCCTGCACACCTCATACTGGGGATGTGCCCACAACCAAGGTACATGCCCTTGACCGGAATCGAACCTGGGACCTTTCAGTCCACAGGCTGACGCTCTATCCACTGAGCCAAACCGGTTTCGGCTCATTGATGTTTCTATTTCTCTCTCCCTCTCCCTTCCTCTCTGAAATTATATATATATATATATATATATATATATATATATATATATATATATATATATGATATACCTTTGACTGGAATCGAACCCGGGACCCTGCAGTTCATTGCTCTATCCATTGAGCCAAACTGGCTAGGGCTCTTTTAGTACTTTAAATAAAAGATGTCATTCTTTGTATTCTGGCTTGATGGTTACTGACTAGAAGTAGAAGTCTTTGGTCATTCTTTGTTTTTTCATATGTAAATATTTTTTTCCTCTCTTTACTTTTTTTTTGTTGTTGTTGTTAATCCTCACCTGAGGATATTTTTCCATTGATTTTTAGAGAGAGTGGAAGAGAGAGGGAGAGACAAAGAGAGAAACATTGATGTGAGAGAGACACATCATTGGTTGTTTCCCACACGAGCCCCAACAAGGGCTGGGGATTGAGCCTGCAACCGAGGTACATGCCCTTGACCAGAACTGAACCCTTGACCCTCCAGTCCTCAGGCCAGTGCTCTATCTACTGAGCCAAACCAGCTAGGGCCCTCTTGTTACTTTTAAGATTTTTCTCTTCATCAGCAGTTTTCAGCAATTTGATTACGATGTGCCTTTTTGTGTGCTTTTTAAAATGTATATGTCATTGCCTTTCACTGAGCTTCCTGCTTCTAGACTGTGGATTTATAATTTTCATAAAATATGGGCAATTTTTTTAGTCATTATTTTTTGAGATATATTTTTCTGTCTCCTTTCCCTCTAGATTTTTTCTGAGGTACCAATTACTCATATTTCATATTACCTTAAGTACAAGTCACTGGACCTCTGTTCATTTTAAGTTTTTTTAAATCCATTTGCTTCATTTTGCTATGGCTTCATGTTCAGTGATTTTCAGCAGTTTCCAATTTATTGTGAATTTTATCCAGTGAAGTTTTTTTTGCAGACATTGGATATTTTCTTTTTGTTTAAAATATGAACACTGAATTTTATACTTTTTAGTGCTTGCTTTTGTTGTGTTTATTTAAAGAAAGTTGTATTCTTTCAGGTAGGCAATTAAATTACTTTTGAAATTTATTTTTCAACTCTGCTAGGGCAAGTCTTTTTTCCCCCCAGTTATTAAAGGCATTTATTAACAGACTAGAGGCCCGGTGCATGAAATTCGTGCACTTGTGTGGGGGGGTCCCTCAGCCCTGCCTGTGCCCTCTTGCAGTCCGGGAGCTCTCGGGGGATGTCTGAATGATGGCTTAGGCCCGCTTCCTGTGAGCCTGGCTTCTGCCTGAGCCACGCTCCCACTGTGGGAGTGCACTGACCACCAGGGGGCCACTCCTGCGTTGAGTGTCTGCCCCCTGGTGGTCAGTGCGTGTAATAGTGACCGGTTGTTTTACCATTCAGTCGATTTGCATATTAGCCTTTTATTATATAGGATGCTTGCAGTTTGTTGACTTTTGAAAAAAAAACACACCAATATGTAAACTTTTATTACAAATTAAAAATGAGATTCTTAAAAATCTTGACCAGATATGAAACAATTTTAAAACCTTTGAAGGTATATTAAGAAAAACCAGGCTTTTTAACAAGACAAGTTTGTCATTACCAAAAAGAGACATTGAGGTAAAAAACAAAAAACCATGCTGTATAGATAATGCAGCTAGTTCTAGTTATCTGGTCAATGGGCAAAAAGCAAGTACTTCCTTACTGCTGAAATTTCATATTCATTTCTTCTTGTTGAATGACTAATTCGGATGATGGTAGATAGCCAATGGTAAGCCAGCATTTACTCAGCTTCACTCCACTTAGCCTTGGGAGCAGATGAATTCAAAGTTGGTGGTTCGGCTGCTTATGTCTCTTTGCCTCTTTTGGTTTAGGGTTTTCTGGCATCTGTGTTGGTAATTGAAGTTGCTGTGGTACCACTGTTGAGGTGGCTGCTGACCTTGAGTCTCATCTCCTGATTTTCCTTATCTTCTTCATTGCCATCCTTTCTAAGCTGTGTTTGGAGAGGAGGGCCCCTGCCAAGTTGTGGTCTATAGCCCTGATACATTGGTCTACCTTATTCTCTTGCACCCTGGTTATTAGCACCTTCCATCACTTCTCCCTGCACCAGGGGGTTGGAATGCTGTGATCAATGTCCATTGGGTCTTTGCATGTAGTAAAGTGGGAAATGTCACCTGCTTTCAGACTGGCACTGTTAGGCCTGGCCTTTGGGAGCATTCTCTGATGCCTCATGCTTTTCCCCACTCTCACCATTTCGGTAATTCTGCTGGTAAATGCAGGATGACCCCTGCATTGTGGATAGCATCTATAATGGTTACGGACTGTTGCATATTTACTGCCTTGCACTGAAACTTCACCAGGGCCTGTAATATTTGCTGCCTCTGCATCATTTTCTTCAACAACATCAATCTCCATTGCCTACACTGCGAAGGTACTTTCTGGGGTTATTCTTTATGACCATTTTATTGTTCCCCAAACCTTAGTTGTGGCAGCATTGAGGGTGGGGCAGGTTATTGCTGGGTTTCTGCCTCTCTGCTCATGGTAGCAGTGGTGATGGCGACTAGGGCTGGCTGCATCAGCTGTAGCGCCTCCTGGGGTGTGATGATAACTAGGCCAGTGGCAACCATGGGCTGCTTAGGGTTCTTTAGGGTCTGCTCTCCTTCCCTAAACTACTTACAGTAGTCTTTTAAAAACATTTCTTTAAATTATCTTTAGAGAGTAGAACGGAGAGGGAGAGAAAGAGGGAAACATTGATGCGAGAGTGAAATTTTGATTTGCTGCCTCCTATACCCCCTACGGGATTGAGCCTGAAACCTGGGCATGTGCCCTGACTGGGAATCGAACTGGCAACCTTTTGGTGCCTGGGATGAGACCCAACCAACTGAGTCACGCCAAGGGAGAGTAGTCTTTATCCACTTCCAAACTTGTCCTTTTTGGGGTGTCTACTGAATGACTGGTATGTTCAGTGAGGTTTCTTCCTCTGACTGGATGAAATTTGAACAAGTTCTGGTCCTGTGTGAGCTCTGGGAATTGTTGGTTTTGTAGGTTGTCCAATAACATATAGTAGTAAAAGCAGAAATATGATAAATACACAGCCTGTATTAAGTAGAAATAATGTATGTACAGTGTAGTTCAACGTATTGAAAAAGACTCATTTCTCCTAAAGTATAAGATAATGTAACACCATGCTTTGTACACCCATCAATCCAATCAATCAGTAGACTTTCCATTTTATCCATTCCTGGATACCGACTAAAAGAAACCACTTTATACTAGCAAAACAAATTGTAACTTTGGCAGCTTTCAAGATTCTTTCTCTCTTTGTGAACACAGGCAAATTCAGCACATACACATTGTCTTTATTTTGTTCACCACCATCATAATGCTTATGTCCAATTTTATGCCAAGCATAACACTCTTATGAGTTCTTACACTTTTCTGATACCTTAGGACACATCTTGCTAACAGATGCCCAAAATAGAGATAAAGCACAGGTGCTTACAGATGCAGTTCAAAGCAATGGCTACTTGATGCTGAGATGCTGAAGGAAGTTCCCTGGGAAGGAGCATGGTGAAGCCAGTCTTGCCTCTCGGGGTGCACCGCTTCTATAAGGGCTCACGGCAAAACAAACACTGAACATTTGTTTTACTTTTTGCTTTTTTGTAAAAGCGAAAATCCTCTTTGGATTTCTTTTGGTTAGTGAAAACATGTACTAATGTAGCTCTTTTGTAAAAGTGAAGTAGTATAACTCGAACTTTTCAGAAGTGGGGGATACCTGTATATCACATTTTGTTTGTCCATTCATAAGTCAAGGGACCTTTGGATTTGTTCACCTTATTTGCTATTGTGAATAATGCTGCTTTGAAAATTTGTGTGCAAATTTTTGTGTGTAGACATATTTTTAAAAATTATCTTGTGTAGCCGAGGCCGGTTTGGCTCAGTGGATAGAGCGTCGGCCTGTGGACTGAGGGGTCCCAGGTTCGATTCCAAGGGCATGTACCTTGGTTGCGGGCACATCCCCAGTGGAGGGTGTGCAGGAGGCGGCTGAATTGGTGTTTCTCTCTAATCAATGTTTCTAACTATCCCTCTTCCTCTCCCTTCCTCTCTGTGAAAAATCAATAAAATATATTTTAAAAAAATTATCTTGTGTATATACCTAAGAGTGGAATTCCTGGAAAATTGCATTTTCTTTTTAGTAGTGAACTTTTATTGATTTCATAGAGGAAAGGAAAGGGAGAGAGAGATAAAAACATCAATGATCAGAGAGAATCATTGATCGCTACCTCCTGCATGCTGCACACTGAGAATCAAGCCTACAACCCAGGCATTTGCCCTGACTGGGAATCGAATTGCGACCTCTTGGTCCATAGGTTGATGCTCGGCCACTGAGCCATGCCAGCCAGGCAAAGCTTTTGCATGTTTAACAAAAAGACAATGAAAGAGAAGTAGGAAAACAAACATAAAACCACCCACCTAGGAATGATGGAAAAACTATTACTCTTAACCTAGCAGGTTGGTTCTCTGGACTTCTGTTTCTTCATTTGTAAATATACATGAATTTAACTGGATGGCTTTTGTGACCCTTTCAGCTTACTGATTTTGAATTTAAGATTGGCATACTTTTTAGGATTTCATATTGAACACATGAGTTTGAGATCTTACTACATGAATAATATAGATTGGACATTATTGTTGTTAGAAGAATGAATCAAAATTGGACACAAAATTTAATTTGAATTCCTTTGAATGACATATAGTTAAAATGTTTATTGTTTTAGGTTTTGGAGAAAGAATTAGATAAGTGAAGGTTTGAAATCATCAGTGCCATTTCTTTCCATACTTAGTGGCCCATAACTGCCTTCATGCCTTTATATTTGCTTTGATTTCATGATGCTTTTCACTTTTTGGTTAATAATTAACGTATGATTATTTTAACACTAGGAATTTGCAGTCCCGGATTATCGTTCTTCTCATCTTGAAGTCAGTCAAGCGTCACAGCTTTTGCAACAGCAGCAGCAGCAACAGCTTCGCAGACGACCTTCCTTGCTTTCAGAATTTCACCCAGGTTCTGACAGGTAATGGGGTTTCTTTTGTTTCTCTCTAGGACTGAACTTGTGAAGTGTGCCTACTTCACAAGTGTGTTCATTTCTTTAATTTTTTTATTTTACAATTTTATTAACCAAGCTGTGACTGGTCATTTAAGTTTGTGTTTTGAGCTTGTTTTTATTTATCTTTTGGAGTTGTTGTAATAGTTGAACAAACTCTTAAAATTTGTTCCCACAGTTCAGAGTTAATGCTGTGTATTGGGACGTCAGGTAGACAGACCTATGCTTGAATCCTGGTCAGCAGTGTGGCCTTAATCACATTATACAAGGTGGGGGCAAAAGTAGGTTTACAGTTGTTTGTATGGAATATAACACAACAATTAATAAAAATAATGCAATAATAAACTATATGTATTGTGTAAACCTACTTTTGCCCCACCCTGTATAAACTGGTGTTCTCAATTTAGGCTACTTATTAGAACTGCCTAGGGGCTGTTTTTTTTTTTTTTTTAATGCAACAAATGTTTATTCTTGGTCACACTACATGTTTTTTTTTATTTGTTTATTTTTAATCTTCACTGGAGGATATTTTTCCATTGACTTTCAGAGAGAGGGAAAGACTGAGAAATGTCAATGTGAGAGAAACACATCGATTGGTTGCCTCCTGCATGCACCCAAACCAGGGCCCGGGATAGGGAGGAGCCTGCATCCAGAGTACATGCCCTTGATTGGAATTAAACCCAGGACACTTCAGTCCGAAAGCCGATACTCTATCCACTGAGCCGATACTCTATCCATTGGCTAGGGCTGTCTGGGAGCTTTTAAAACTTGATGCCCAGTACAGTTGGCATGGCTCAGTGGTTGAGTGTCAACTTATGAACCAGGAGGTCACCGTTTGATTTTCGGTCATTGCACATGCCCGTGTTGCAGGCTTGATTCCTAGTGTGGGGTGTGCAGGAGGTAGCTGATCAGTGATTCTCATCATTGATGTTTCTGTCTTTCTCTTCCTCTCTGAAATCAATAAAGATATTAAATAGATAAATAAATAAATAAACAAATAAATAAAACTTGATGCCCAAGTGTCATTTTAGAATACAAGTTCCCTTGAACAACAAGGGTTTGACCTGTGCAGGTTCACTTACACACGGATTTTTTTCAGTTGACACTTACAGTTCAGTTAACCGCAGTTCAGTTGACCCTGCGTAGTTCAAATCCTGGTTGTTCAAGGGTCAACTGGCTATTGGGACTCTGCATATGCGAGGGCCAACTTAAGTTATAGTGGATTTTCTACAGCGTGTCTTAACTGCTATATTTGTTCAAGGGTCAACTTAATTAAATCGGTATCTGGGATTGGGCCCAGGCATTCCCTTATGTGTAAAATTTCCCAGGTTATTCTCATTTGTAGCCAGGATTGCAAATCACTGATTTAGGCTCTTCAAACCTTAGTGTTCTCGCATATAAAAATGGGGGTATTAATGACCTTGTCCTCGAAGGATGGCAAGTATTTGATCAGATAATATTGGCCCTTTATATGTTAGATATTCATTTTCCCTAGAGTCCTTATCATCTCTGCTATCTTTGACTTCATTCTTACTCTTGATATAAAATATTTTGAAATACAGTAAGTACCTTTATTAAATTGCTGTCCTGGTTTTAGCAATTTTATAGAGAACCTGATTTCCGATTTTAAAAATATATTTACTGTTTCAGTTTTGAGGTGATAAAAGGCTTGAAATTATTTAGTCATGTTTAAAGTTATTTTAAAATACATTTCTTGGTGAAGGTTGTAGAGAGAATTCAGATCACTCTTCCCCCAATTTTTAACAAATTAAAAAAAAAAACTTTTTAAAAAGGAACTAAAAATGTCCCCTTTATAAAGAAGGAAAGGCATATAGCCACTGCCATAAACTTGGAAGAGTGGCAATTAAGGAAGGAATTAGAAGAATCTTGCATCACTTGGCTTTCTAGTCCCTATTTCTTTACTCAAGAAGTAGTGTTGAAGAAAGAAAGAGGATCAGTAAAGTCCTAGGATTTCTCATGAATAATCTTCAATTTGAGAAAATTTAAGTCTGGGTGGTTTGCTTGGGAATCCTCATATGCCATACTGCAGGAAGGGCTGTCACGGTGTGTGGTTTTCTGAATCGGTGAGCCAAAACTATCAGGACTGCTCGCATGTCTGGTAGAGTGGCCAGGATTCTTACCAAAGGCTCTGGCAGCTTCAACCAAGGTTTCCCTTACTTTGCTCTTTTTCCTGTTCCCTCTGGCTATAGAAAAGTATCTAGAAAGCCATACCCAGTCCTCCATCTGTAAACAAACACATGATAGGCAAAGTAGGGATGAGCAAGGAAAACCCAGGCACTCTATTCCACACCAAAGAGAAAGTCTGAGAGGGGCTGCCCATGTTGTACCTGAATAGGAGGGTAAGGGATGCCATGAACAGGGCAAACATATCCCTGGAAAAGAAAATTAATAAGCAGTACAGTATGTCCCAAACAAAGACCTCTGCATGTAAGAAGACAAAAACAAAGAACATACCACACGAGTGCTATGCACTATAGAAGAATCTCTATATACAAAAGGCTAATATGTTAAGTGTCTGACTGGTCACTATTGATACGCACTGACCACCAGAGGGCAGAGACTCAACGCAGGAGCTACTGTGACACACACTGGTCATTTACAGAGAAAGGGCACTGCAGACCTGGCGCCCACAAAGCAACACTCGGCTTCCCCCAAGTGGAACACAGGCCCCGTCACCACCCCGGAGCCCACCAAATTGCAGCCAACGCTGCCAAGACCTCATGGAGAAAAATGTGGCCTACTGCCCAGCCCAGCCCAGAAACAGTAGCTGTGGGTGCCAGGTAATGATGTCACGTAGCAATCCCTGGCTTCCTCTCCCTAGCGACTAGCCTCCTTGCAATTTCTTCAGCCCAGGAACACGACTTGCTTTATAGCCAGGTGCAAACATTTCACACTTTAACCAAATGTCTGTGAAGCATTTTCCCGTGCCTCATCTCATTTGATCCTCAGAAGTCCTGGAGTAGGTAGATAGGAGACTTGGTGGAATCCTATTTCCTTTTCATTCGCTGGAAAACGGAGGTTTAGAAAGCTTAGGAACTTGACCTGACTGAAAAGAAGTAAGAAATGGTGGACCTTGAAAATGACTTCAGGTTTTCTCACTGCGCAGAATATAGTCAAACACTGCTGCAGTTAAATATTTTACCCTCTGTTCTCCCTGCGTGATCTACAATTATAATCTGCTTTGTGTTGATATTTACTGCTGTGTTGCTGACAATTACCTGAAAGAGAAGTTAGGGTGCTTCACTGGGCTGGAAAAAGTTTAGCTAAATCAGAAAGCAGGTCTAATTAAGCAAGTTTATTCTGTATCTATAAAAGGCTAAGTTGACTTGTGCATGCGCGAATCATATAAAGCTCTTGCTGGTGCCAATTGCATATGTGTATTTCCATCTGTCATTGTTGATCGTGAATTTGATTGTTACTTCCTATTATAGAGAAAGGGCGAATAGCGATATTAAAATATTTCTTCTAATTAATTTCCTTTCAATGTGCATGAATCCGTGCACCGGGCCACTAGTTTAAAGTTAATAATGAGGTATTCAAAACACAAAACAGCTAAATTAGGTAAAATGGAAGATTGGACATCCCAGTACCCCCAAGCTCATCACTATAAACTTAACATATAAAATGAGGCGAACAGAATTAAAATAGGTTATGGAAGAAAGTTGTAAGATAATAAGAGTGAATGCAGAAGAAAAGCTCAAAGATGAAAGCAATTTGAAAGAAGTTGATCTGAAGGAAAAATTAAAACCACCCATTGTATCATATGAGCATGTGTTTCTGAGATGAAAACATGGTAAAGGGGAAAAAATTAATAAAATAATCCGGTTTTTTCCTTGTAAAGGAAGTTGATAAGACATACTTGTCTCTAGGAAAAAATTACACAGAATGATCAATATCAAGACAGATCCTGGTTAACTTATTAAAGTTCAAGGATAAGTAAAATAATCAGGAATCCAGTAAGCAAACTTCTATAGTGACAGAAGATAGCAGAACAATAGCTACAAAATTCTCAGAAAAAGAAATTGAGATCCAAGAATATTATGCCAGACATGTTCAAGAATAAAAGCAATAGACATTCTTAGACATGAAAACACTGAACATCTAAAACTTTTAAAAACAATTTCTAGTAGGTGATGGGATCTAGCTAAACAGAGAATAGATGCCATTTAAGTAGAAAGTCCATATGAGACATCTGGATGAATTATGGTTTTTTTACAAAATGTCAATAATCTTGACAAAGTAAAAAGAATATAACTACCTCACTTAGAGGTACAGTAAATATTGATAGAATGTATAAAGGTATGAATTTGAAAAGTGTGGTTGGAGTGAGTTGGTACTTCTATAAAGGAAATGTTGAGTAAAATTTTATCTTTTTTTTTGCAAGCCCGCAGTGAGTGGTCCTGGTTCTAAGTGCTATGTTAATCCTCACCTGAGGATATTTTTTTTTTACCATTGATTGTTTTTTAGGGAGAGTGAAAAGGAGGGAGGGTATGTGTGTGTGGGGAGAGAGAGATAGAGATAGAGATAGAGATAGAGATAGAGAGAGAGAGAGAGAGAGAGAGAGAGAGAGAGAGAAAGTGAGAGAAACACATTGATTGGTTGCCTGCCCCATGCACCCCAACTAGGGCCGGGACTGAACCTGCAACCCAGGTACATGCCCTTGACTGGAAGTGAACCTGCTATCCTTTGGTTCATAGGCCAATCAATGCTCTAACCACTGGGAAACATGGGCCAGGGCTAAAATGTAACCTTTTTAATGGTTTTTATAATGTTTTCCTTACCCTTTAACAGGAATTTTTTAGGAACTACTTTTTTTTGTGATAAAAGAAGCATTTATCTGGTATATAGCAGCAGTTCTTTCCATTTTAAGCTTTATTACATTTTATTTTTTTCTCATATCTGTATAAAAATAAAACAAATATTCTTAAAAACATACTGTATTCTGCCTTGTAATTTTAAATTCTTTTGTTGTTTTGTTAATCCTCACTTGAGGATATTTCCATTTTTTTTTTTTTAAGAGATAGTAGAAGGGAAAGGGGGAGAGAGAGAGAGAGAGAGAATCGATTGGTTGCCTATGCATGGGCCCCAACCAGGGTTGGGGAGTGAACCTGCAACACAGGTACGTGCCCTTGACCCAGAATTGAACTTGAGACCCTGTGGTGCACAGGCTGATGAGCTAGCTAATCATTGAGAACACTGGCCAGAGCTTAAAGATATTTAAAGATGGTGTTAAGAAATGAAAGTCAGTAAAATATAGGAACTTTTATGTTTAAAAGTCTACAGCATTTTTATTATGAAAATCTGGTGTTCTTGTTTTTTGTTTCTGTTTTGGATAACTCATTTTGTTTATCCATTCATCAATTGATATTTGATTTGTTTTCACTTTTTGACTGTTATGAATAATGCTGCTATGCACATTCACACACAATTTTTTGTATGGCATTTATTTTCCTTTCTCTTGGTAATTTAGCAGTAGAATTGTTCGATCATATGGTAAAACGAACGTGTAAGATTTCTTTACTATTTGAGAAACTACCAGATTGTTTCCAAATTGGCTGCAACATTCTATGGGTGTTAGTTTTTACAAGGCTGCACATTTCATGTTTAGCTTCATCAGACTTCCAATATATAATTGTAATTGTTTTCACAAAGATTTTCATAGTTCATTTGAATTTTTTGACATTTTAAATGTTAAGTTATATATTTACTTATTAATGTGTCAGTGGTTTTGTTCTTCTAAAAAGGAACAGCAAGGTGAAATGGGAAAAATCTGATTTTTTTAATGGAAAGAGAGCTTTCCATGCTCTGTTTGTCTTAATTGTCTGGTGTCCTGCAATGCCTTGGGCTCGCCTGCAGCACTGGGTGCATTTCACCTTCTGGCTTTGGTAAATCTCACAAGCAAAATGTAGTACTTGGAAGTTAGCTTTTGTGGGTTGTGTCCTGAGCAATGGTGCCTATTTGAGGGGACAACTGAGGACTGAAATATAGCTCAGGCAGTTAGCTGGGCCCTGTACATGAGAAGGTTGCGTTACTTACAGAAATTTCAAACAGAATCTCAATGCAGGCCAGCAGTGAGTGGCCCTGGTTCTAAGTGCTACGTTGAGGATCTTGGCCCTTGACCTAATGCTGGATGCTTGTTTTTGATAGATTACTTCTGGCTGTTTTGTGGAGAGTAAACTTGGAAAGACTAGATGCAACAGCGAACACATAAAGGACCTGTAAGAGAAAGAGAGAATATGAGCATAAAATAGGGCGATGTAATTGAAATGGAGAGGAGACACACCAGTAAATGAAGACTTCCAAGACTTGGCAATTGGCAGAGATGAGGGAGTAAACATGATGGATCTTAGGTTTCCAACTTGTTGGTTCCAACAACTGTGATAGAGATTAAGGATAGAGCAACAATGTAAGACACCTTGAGTTGGTATGAATTAAGTTTGGGGTACCCATGAAACATCCAGGTGGAGATGTATCTAGGATGCTTGGGGAGGGTCTAAATCAGGGGTGGGGAACATCTGGCCCAAGGGCCATATAAGGCCCCCATACACATTTGGTCTGGCCCTGCTGAGGCATTAGGGGTGAGTTAATTAAATGTTTGACCAAATATAGCAGGCTAATTTTTAAGTTGGATGTTATAAATATCCAAATGGCCTTGGCAGAAAAAGGTTCCCTGCGCCTGGTCTAGATTTAAGATACAGATTGTTACAGTGAACGAGGAAGTATGAAAATCGAGAAGAGCAATAGTTTAAAGATGAACCTGTATGATTTCTAACATCTAAAGACACTGAGAGACAGAAGCCTCTGAAGGAGCGAGAAAGGAAAATTGAAAACAGTGGTCTTCAAACTCGTTACTTACATGTTATTCAAAAGAATTTTGAAAAGCTGTATTCTGCTTTGTAATTTTAAATTGGCATCTAAAATTCTTCATAGTAAGTTTGAAAAATGAATATAATTTGTCTAATTGAAAATTGTCACTAAAAGAACCCTGCTGCAATATGCATTTAAAACTATCGATGGAATCTAAATACCATAGTGATTTGATACCATCATCCACTTAAAATAACATTGTATTTGAACAAACTTATCTTTAATAGAGCTTTTTTATTCCCTTTTTTCTTGGAATGCATTTATTCATTCCTTACACAAAATTTATTTTAATGTGATATGTTTTTATTATACGAAGTCTTATATTGATCAACCTATCACTTTTATTCAACAACAAAAATATATAAAAGTATCTGTGAGGTGCTCTATTTGAAAAAAACCTTCCAGATTGAAATATAATCATTATGTTATAACTAGAGGCCTGGTGCATGAAATTCATGCACGGGTAGGGTCCCTAGGCCTGGCTGGTGATCAGGGCTGATATGTGGGGAGTCCGGCAGGGCAATCGGGGAGCCCCCGCTGGCACCTGCCTTGACCAGCCTGGCACTGCCCGCTGGCCCCACCCCTGACTGCCCTGCTGCTGCCAGTAGCCTCCCTCTCAGGGTGAAGCCCCCTGATCGCCCTGCTGCCACTGGTTACCTCCCTCTGTGGGGCGACCGGTGGGGCAATTTGGGGGGGCCTCTGGCACCTGCCTTGGCTGGCCTGGGGCCTGCAGGCTGGGGGCAGCTCCTGCGTTGAGCGTCTGTCCCCTGGTTGTCAGTGCATGTAATAGCGACCAGTCGTTCCACCCAGTCCTTTGCTGTTCAGCCAATTTGCATATTAGGCTTTTATTATATAGGATTATTTTTTAACATTTAAAATTTTATTTTTTTATTACAATTTATATTCAGTATCATTTTGTATCAGTTTCAGGTATATAGCATAGTGGTTAGACAATCAGATTCTCTATAAAGTGGTCCCCTTGATATTTCAAGTACACTAGAGGCCTGGTGCACGAATTCGTGCACAGGTGGGGCTGGGCCACCAACCCCGATCGGGGAATGGGGTTGGCCAGGGGGAGGGGCTGTGGGCTGGCCCTGCCCCCTGGTTGAACTCCTGGTCGAACTCCCAGTCGAGGGGACAATTTGCGTATTAGCCTTTTATTACATAGGATACCTGGCACCATACATAGTTATTATAATACTAAGGCCCGATGCATGGAATTCATGCAAGAGTAAGGCCTTCCTTCTCCTGGCTGCTGGCACTGGCTTCCCTCTGGTACCCAGGACTTGGGCTTCCCTCACAGCCCCGGCTTTGTCTGCAAGGATGTCCGGTCTAATTAGCATATTACGCTTTTATTATTATAGATTATTGGCTATATTCCTTATGCTGTACTTTTATATCCCGGGACTATTTTGTAACTACCAATTTGTAGTTGTTAATTCCTTCACTGTTTTCACTCAGCCCCTTCTGTCCCTTTTTTTCTGGCAATCATCAGTCTGTTCTCTGTATCTGAGAGTCTGTTTATATTTTGTTTGTTCATTTGTTTTGCTCTTTAGATTCCATATATAAGTGAAACCATATGGTACTTGTCTTTTTCTGTTGGACTTATTATGCTTAACGTAATACCCTCTAGGTTTATCCACGCTGTCAAAAAAGGTTAGATTTCCTTTTTTTATGGCCGAGGAAAATTCCATTGTATATATCTACTACAATATTTTATCTACTTATCTATTATTGGACACTTAAGTTGCTTCCATATCTTGACTATTGTAAAATATTCTACAGTAAACATAGGGTTTGTATATGTCTTTTCGAATTAGTGTTTTGGATTTCTTTGGATAAATACCCAGAAGTGGGATTGCTTGGGTCGTATGGTAGTACCATTTTTAATTTTTTGAGTAACCTCTTTATTGTTTTCCATAGTGACTGTATCAGTCTGCATTCCCATAAACAGTGAAGGAGGGTTCATTATTTTCCACATTTTTGCCAACATTTGTTTGTTGATTTATTGATGACAGCCATTCTGATAGATGTGAAATGATATCATTGTGGTTTTAATTTGCATTTATCTGAGGATTAGTGGTGTTAAGCGTATATTCTGGTCCTCTGTGCATTTTTTAGTTGGATTGTTTGTTCTTTTGGTATTGAATTGTATGAGTTCTTGATAAGTTTTGGATATTAACCCTTGATGTATCTAATGTTATCATTGGTGAATATCTTCTTTGATTAATAGGTTGTCTTTGCTTTGTTGATGGTTTCCTTTGCTCTGCAATTGTTTTTAGCTTTATATAGTCCCATTGCTTAGTTTTTTCTTTTGTTTTCCTTGTCTGAGGAGATATATCAGAGAAAATATTGTGAAGAGAAATGTCAGAGATTTTACTGCCTATGTTTTCTTCTAGGAGTTTTGTGGTTTTGAATCTTATATTTTAGTCATTAATCTATTTTGAGTTTATTCTTGTATATGTTGTAAGAAGGTGGTCTAGTTTCTTTTCTTTCTTTTTTTGCATGTATCTGTCCAGTTGTCCCAGCACCATTTATAGAATAGACTATGTTTACCCCATTGTATGTTTTTGCTTCCTTTGTCATAGACTAATTGGCCATATAGTTGTGGGTTTATCTCTGGGATCTCTATTCTGTTCCATTGATCTATGTGTCTGTTTTTATGCCAGTACCATGCAGTCTTGATTACTGTAGCCTTGATGTCAGGTAGCATGATACCTTCAACTTTGTTCTTATTTCTCAAGATTGCTGTGACTTTTTGGGGTCTTTCGTAGTTCCATATAAATTTTTGGATTATTTTTACTAGTTCTCTAAAAAACGCCATTTGGATTTTGATAGGCATTGTGTTCAGTCTATTGATTGTTTTGGGTAGTGTGAACATTTTAATGATGTTAATTCTTTCTGTCTATGTGCATGGATATGTGCTTCCATTTATTTGTATCTTCTTCAAGTACAGGTCTTTTACTTCCCTGGTTAAATTTATTCCCGAGTTGTTTTTGTTTTTTATGCAATTGTAAATGGTATTGTTTCTTTAGTTTCCTTTTCTGATAGTTTATTATGGTTGTAGAAAAGTGAAACTGATTTCTGAATATATATTTTGTATCCTGCTACTTTACTGAATTAATTTATCAGTTCTAGTAGTTTTTTGGTGGAATCTTTAGGATTCTCTATATACAGTATCAGGTCATATGCAAATAATGACAGTTTTACTTCTTTCTTTTCAGTTTGGATGCCTTTTTTTTTTCTTGTCTGATTGTTGTGGCTAGGACTTCCAGTACTGTTCTATATAATAAAACCCTAATATACAAATCGACCGAACTGCGGAATGACTGGTTGCTATGACATGCACTGACCACCAGGGGGCAGACGCTCAATGCAGAAGCTGCCCCCTGGTGTCGCTGCTCAGCCAGAAGCCAGTCTCACGGCTGGCTGGCTGGCGAGAGCAGCAGCAGTGGTGGGAGCTTCTCCGACCTCCGCTGTAGGCGGGCAGTAAGGAGCGAGGGGTCCCGGACTGCAAGAGCCGGGAGGACTGCAAGAGCCGGGACTGTGAGAGGGATGTCCGCCTGCTGGTTTAGGCCCAGTGCCCAGGGGGATCGGGCCTAAGCTGGCAGGCAGACATCCCCCGAGAGGTCCCGGACTGCGAGAGGGCGCAGGCCAGGCTGAGAGACCGCCCCGCCCTCCGCACCACCCTTCCCCCCTCGCCAGTGCACGAATCTTGTGCAGCGGGCCTCTAGTGTTGAATAAGGTTAATGAAAGTGGACATTCCTGTCTTGTTCGTGATCTTAAAAGAATGCTTTTAGTTTTTCCCCTTTCAGTATGGGTTTGTTGTATATGGCCTTTATTATATTGAAGTATGCTCTCTCTATTGCCACTTTGCTTAAAAATTTTTTTTTATCATAAATGGGTGGTGGTTTTTGTCAAATGCTTTTTCTGCATATATTGATATGATCATATGATTTTAATCTTTTGTTTTGTTTATGTGATATATCATTAATTAATTTGTAGATATTGAACCAACCTTTTATTCCAGGAATAAATCTCACTTGGTCATGGTGTATGATGTTTTTAATGTATTGCTGAATTCAGTTTCCTAATACTTTGTTGAGGATTTTTGCATCTATGTTCATCAGGGATATTGGCCTCTAATGTTCTTTCTTTGTAGTGAGTGTCTTTATCTGGTTTCGGAATTAGGATAATACTGGCCTTGTAAAATGAGCTTGTGAGTCTCCCCTTTTTTTGAAATTTTTAAGAATAGTTTGAGAAAGATAGGTGTTAGTTCTTCTTTGAATATTTGGTAAAATTTACCTGTGAAGCCATTCAGTCCAGGACTTTTGTTTGTTGGGAATTGTTTGATTACTGCTTTGATTTTGTTGGTTATAGTTGTTAAAATTTTCTGTTTTTTCTTGATACAGTCTTGGATGATAGTTTGTTTCTAGGAGTTTACCCATTCCAGATTGTACCATTTGTTGGCATATAGTTGTTTGTAATATTTTCTTATAATCCTCTGTATTTCTGTGGTGTCAGTTATTTATATTTCTTTTCCAAAATTGTTTTGGCTATTTGGATTTCCCTGTGATTTTATGTGAATTTTATGATGGGTTTTTCTCTTTCTCCAAAAACAAAACAAAACAAAACACGCCATTAGGATTTTATTACAGATTATATTGAATCTGTAGATCAAGCATGGTAGACTCAAAGGCTACCTAACACGGGCCAAATAAACAAGGTTTTAGTTTCTGTGGGCCGCAGAAAAACAAAAGCTTCAATTTTCATAGAAACGTAGGTTTATTTTGATAGATACATGCTGAATACAAAAGGCTGAAATAAATGAGTAATCATTAACAAAATAATAGAACATTTTAATAAAAATTAAACATTTTTTCTTGAACGTTAACTTACCAGACGTTGAATAACTGCACAAATTAATAAGCGTAATGCAAATAAACCTATTTTTTTTTTGTTCTCCGAAAGTGAAATATTTCCTGTTGTGCACACCAAACAAGTCAGTCCAAGACTAATGACATGGCCATCGGCTGCTAAAATATTCGCTGCTGGTATTAGTGGAGAGAAATGGTGCGTCTGCGAGTAAGGCGCGTAAGGAAAATGAATGCAACATGATTATAGTAATCAGTCATTAGCGAACGTTGTAGTTCATTATTAATAATTATGTATAACAGGATGTTGTAAAAATTAAGTTACAAAATTTTTATTAAAACGTTTCTTACATACTTTGTATTGGCTGGGCAGCAAAAGTATTTGTTATGGGCTGCATGCGGCCGATGCCATGAGTTTGACATGCTTGCTGTAGATAGCTTTGTATAGTATTGTCATCTTAAAAATCTTAAATCTTTCAATTCATGATGTCTTACCATTTATTTAAGTTTTCCTTAATTCCTTCCACCAGTGTTTTGTGTTTTTCAAGCTGTAGGTCTTGAGCCTTCTTGGTCAAATTTATTCCTATTCGATTATTTTAGATGTTATAAATTGAATTGTTTTATTAATGTCATTTCAGATTATTCATTGCTAATGTATAGAAATAAAACTGATTTTTGGCCCAGTGATTGAGCAGCCAGGAGATCACAGTTCAATTCCCAGTTAGGGCACATGCCAGGTTGTGGGCTTAATCTCCAGTAGGGGACGTGCAGGAGGCAACTGATCAATGGTTCTCTTTCATCATTGATGTTTCTATCTTTCTCTCCCTCTCCCTTCCTCTCTGAAATCAATAAAATATATTTTTAAATTTATTATAAAAACAAAAACTGATTTTCCCATGTTTCTTTGTATCCTTTAATTTTGCTCTACTCATTTATTAGCTCTAACATTTTTTTGTCTGTTTGTGTGTTCTTTGGAGTTATCTAGATATGAGACCATGCCATCTGCAAAGAGAAATACTTCTTCCTTTCCATGTTGGGTGCATTTTATTTATTTTTCTTGTCTAGTGCTTTGACAACCCTCAATACTATATTGAGTACAGGTAGCTTCCTAGTCCACTATTTTTTTGTGACCTCATTGTGCATTTTAAGAAGACAATGAGATTTTATATCTTACACTAGAAGCCTGGTGCACGAAATTCGTGCACGGAGGGGGTTTGTCCCTCAGCCCAGCCTGCACCCTCTCCAATATGGGACCCCTGGAGGGATGTCCGACTGCCCGTTTAGGCCCGATCGGGCAGTCGGACATCCCTCTCACAATCCAGGATTGCTGGCTCCCAAATGCTTGCCTGCCTGCCTTCCTGATTGCCCCTAACCGCTTCTGCCTGCCAGCCTGATCAACCCCTAACCACTTCACTGCCAGCCTATTTGCCCCCAACTTCCCTCCTCTGCTGGCCTGGTCACCCCTAACTGCCCTCTCCTGCAGGGTTGATCACCTCCAACTGCCCTCCCTTGCAGGCCTGGTCCTTCTCAACTGCCCTCCCTTGCAGGCCGGGTGCCTCCCAACTGCCCTCTCCTGCTGGCCATCTTGTGTCCACATGGGGGCAGGATCTTTGACCACATGGGGGCAGTTATATTGTGTGTTGCAGTGATGATCAATCTGCATATTACTCTTTTATTAGATAGGATAGAGGCCTGGTACAGGGGTGGGGGCCAGCTGGTTTTCCCTGAAGGGTGTCCCTGATCAGGGTGGGGGTTCCCTTGGGCCATGGGGCGGCCTGAGCGAGGGGCCTGTGGTGGTTTGCAGGCTGGCCACGCCCCCTGGCAACCCAAGCGGAGGCCCTGGTATCTGGAATTTATTTTCCTTCTACAATTGAAACTTTGTAGCCTGGAGCAGAGCCAAGCCTGGGGCTCCCTCCGCAGCGGCAGCCATTTCTGTTGGCGTTATAATTGAAACTTTGTTGCCTTAAGCGGGTGGGCCCGGCCAGGGTGTGTGGAAAGCTTTGCTTCCCCTGTTGCCGGTGGCAACCCTGGCCTGCTCTCTCAAGCTCCATTCTTACGCCATTTCTGTTTGAATTTGTTTACCTTCTATAATTGAAACTTTGTAGCTTGAGTGGAGGCTTAGGCCTGCAACGGCTGGCGGAAAGCTTGTTTCCCTCTGTTGCCTGGGAAATCTTGCTCTCTGTGGCTGTAGCCATCTTGGATGGGTTAATTTGCATACTCGCTCTGATTGGATGGTGGGCGTGGCTTGTGGGTGCGTCGGAGGTATGGTCAATTTGCATATTTGTCTATTATTAGGTGGGATGAGATTTCAAATTTTTGAAGTATTATCATTATATGGACCAGGGCTTACTTCGTTATCTGTCCTAAAAAATGAAACGCAGTGATTATCATTTCAATGAAATGTTGTTTTTTTGAGCCTATGGAAAGATGATAAAATGTCAAGAAGATAAAAATGTTTGTAAAATATAATCTTCAGCCAGATATGTGTCACCAGGATTGTTGAAATGAGACAAAGCTTTACATTCTCATTGTTCTTACACCTTCTTCAGTCTGAGAGATGAGACTAAATGTTATGGAGACATTAGAGGAAGGCATACTCACTGTGGTATTTTCTCTCTTACAAGCATAAAAAAATAAACATATTGTGGTACTCCTAGAAAATGTTATTTTTGAGACATTTCTTTTTAAAGCTTGGCCATAAAGTAAAATATCACTTCTGTAAATATCTTGGTAGAAAATGAAAAGTCAAATGAACAAAATACTCATCTGCAGTACTCTGCACGGTACATTATTTCAAGAAATCAAAATCAGATTCCTGACCTTCAAGACACTTATGTACTTGGGGAAACTAAACAGAATACATGTCTGGGAGAGTCAGAATTATATCTTCAAAACATTGTTGCATTTCCAGTTAAGAGACTTTTCTTTAAGACTTCATAATACCTCACAACTCAAGTCATTTGGGGGGGAGAAGGAGAGAGAGAGAGAGAGAGAGAGAGGGGGGGGGAGGGAGGGAGAGAGGGAGGGAGGGAGGGAGGGAGGGGCAGGCAAGCATCAGTGTGTAAGAGAGAGAGAAACATCAATTGGTTACCTCTTGAACACACCCCAACTGGGGATCGAATTTGCAACCTAGGTATGTTCCCTAATTAGAAATCAACCCCCAACCCATTGGTGTACAGGATGATGTTTCAATCAACTGCACCACCCAGCCAGGGCTAGATTTGTGGGGTTTTTTTTGCTTGTGTGTGTTTTTTTGTTTTGTTTTGTGTGGGGTTTTTTATAGGTTAAGAATGGTGTTATTCTAATCTAGATTATACTGAATTCAATAATTACAGGTTGAAATATATTACTTTATAGATATTCTTTATCAACTTTAAATTTTCTGTAAATTGAAATCTTTTTAAAAAATAACATATTTTATTGATTTTAGAGAGAAAAGGAGAGGGAGAGAGAGATAGAAACATCAATGATGAGAGAGAATCATTGATCAGCTGCCTCCTCCATGCCCCCTACTGGGGATTAAGCTCTGACTGGGAATTGAAAGGTAACTTCTGGTTCGTAGGTTGATGCTCAACCACTGAGCCACTGGCCAGGCTAAATAGAAATCTTTTACTACATCTTTCACATCTTTACCACTAGCACTTCCAAATCTGTTGCAGAATATTTTTCTATTGGAATTCAGTAGAAAAATTGTAATATTTTATAGTGAGTTATATATTCTTCTGGGGTGGGGGAGGAGGGGACAGGGATTCACTCTGGAAGTAAGCTAATTTTTTCACTTATTTCAAAATCCAACCAGGGACATTAGTAGGAAGTTGTACATCACTTAAAATTTTTTAAGTGTTTATTTTCTTTGTATGTATTAGGCCTCAAGAAAGGAGACCTGGATATGAACAGTTTCACCCAGGCCCGTCCCCAGTGGATCATGATTCACTGGAATCCAAGAGACCACGTTTGGAGCAGGTTTCTGATTCCCATTTCCAGCGTGTCAGTGCCACGGTCTTACCTTTAGTGCACATGCTGCCAGAAGGGTTGAGGTCTTCTGCAGATGCGAAGAAGGTAAATATTTGCTCCCTTACTCTGTGGAACTGTCAGTCTCTAATATTTATTTAGTTGATATCAGACACCGCGCCTAAAAGTAAGTCCAGTTATACCAGTCTCTGAAGGTTAGTGCTATGGGAAAGTAAGAATTTCATTAAATAAAACGAAAAACCACAGACTCATTGTTCCAGACTTTTGAAGTCAGTACTTTAGACTTTTTAATAAATGAAAACAATCTGAGGACTGTTATAAAGAAAAATTGCTATTAAATAACTCTCAAGCATTTTGTACTGGCTTGCTGTACTGTAAAAATGTGATCAGACGTACTCAAGACTACCATAATTTTCCTAAATTTAAATTAAATTTTAAATAATCTTCTGAAAATTTTTAACTTGCAACATGGGACAAGATACTATTTAGGTATGGATTAAGTGGATTTATAAAGAAATTTTTTTTTCTAATATAAAAAATATATTCTTTAGGAGACTTGCAAATACAAGTAAAAAGTTACCTGTAATTCTATATCTTGGAGATAACTAATTTTAATATGCAGCTATATTTTGTGACATTTCAAATAATGTGTATTTATCAGAAGGTTCTACTAAGATCAAACCTCTTTTTCTCTGTGTTTATTATTATTTGCCTTTCTTTAATGAATTGTATATTTGTTTATTATGCCTTTATTTTGTTGCTGTGTTTATCTTTTTTTTAATTGAATGTATTGGGGTGACATTGGGGTAAAATTATAGGTTTCAGGTGTACAATTTTATAATACATCATCTGTATATAATACATCATCTATAATACATCAATTCTATAATACATCATCTGTATAATACATCAACTGTATAATACATCATCATTGTATTGTGTGTTCACCACTCTAACTCAAGTCTACTTCCATCACCATTTATTCCCCCTATACCCTCTACTTTCACCCTCCAACCCCCCCCCCCACTTTCCTTTTGTTAATCACCATGCTGTTGTCTGTGTCTATGAGGCTTTTTATTCTTTGTTTTTATTAATCCTCACCCAAGGATATTTTTTCCATTGATTTTTTAAAAATTTCTTTATTGATTAAGGTATCACATATTTGTCCTCATTCCCCCATTCCCATCCCACACCCCTCCCCACGCATGCCCCCACTCCTCTGTTGTCCTTAACCACTGGTTAGGCTCATATGCATGCACACAAGTCCTTTGGTTGATCTCTCCCCTATATCCCCACCCTCCCCTACCCTCCCTCTGAGGCCCGACAGTCTGATCCATTCCTCCTTGTTTCAGGGTCTGTTCTTGTTCATCAGTCTATGTTGTTCATCATTTCCCCTAGATGAGTGAGATCATATGCTACTAGAAATCCTACCTAATAAAATGGTAATATGTAAATTACCATCACTCCGCTAAGCCCACAATTGGGCCAGCGGGAGGCGCAGGGGGCGGGACTTGGGGTGGCCGTGGTAGCCGATTTGGCCAGCGTCTGCGCCATGGCTGTGCTGTGGAACAGAAGGGGCCTCTGGGGCAGCGAGCTCACATCCCGCCGCGGACCATCAAAAGCGGGGGAGCTGGGTGCCTGTCTGCTCCG
Source organism: Cnephaeus nilssonii (assembly GCF_951640355.1). Classification (NCBI taxonomy): domain Eukaryota; kingdom Metazoa; phylum Chordata; class Mammalia; order Chiroptera; family Vespertilionidae; genus Cnephaeus; species Cnephaeus nilssonii. Next base: position 48,491,046 of record NC_137090.1, read on the forward strand.
GCACCAGGCACCCAGCTCCCCCGCAAGCGAAAGCGTGTAGGGGACCCTACACCTGCATGATTCAGTCATGCACTGGGCCTTTAGTACACTTATAAGAACCGAAAATAAGACAAGCAATAATGGTTATGCTGAGAGGCAAATGAATCAGTCTGTAGTGAGTTTCTTTCTGGGCCAACAGTTCTTTTGAGACCCAATTTCAATGTCAAACAGTTCCTTATGTGCACATGTCAGCAATGATATTTCAGTTCTGGATGGTGGACAAATGGTGGTAATGCAGGTCCGACCCTCTCTGGTTTGGTCCTGGGCAATCTGCAGTGACGCACAGCTGCTGACTGCTAGTATGGCAAGGCGATGTCAGCGTCTTCCATCTCTGGACTGCTTCTTTTCTGTCTTCATGGCTGGAGTAGTCCTGTTGATTCCTCTCTGTTGCCGGAGTCCACATGGTCTTGGAGTTGTTTTCTGAAAATATACAAACATATTCTCGACCAAAAGTTAATAAAGGAATATTTTCTATAAATTTGACTTGGGATCCTTTTTCATTTTTTGCCCAAATGATTTTCCTCTAGTTTGTTTTGACACCATGTGTGTTTTTCATGGGTGTCTTGCTTTTAGTATTACAATTAATTTTCTAAAGTACAAATTTTCTAGATGTAATTTACTTACAGGATATTTTTCCTTACATGATATTCTTCTACTATCCCCCCTTTTTTTGATCTAAATATTAGGAGGCTTTTGAAAATTTTTTAATGTAGTCTTGATAGCTTTTAAATTTTATTTTTTGCACTATAATATGACTGCTTTAGGTTCATTACATGTTATGCAATTTTATCATGAGATGAACTACCAATAAAAATTTTAGTTAACACTTTAGGAACTGTTTTTTGTCCAGTGCTATTAATTTTTCTAGAATATTCGCTTGTTTCAATTAGCCAATTTTAAATTAGCCTGAAAACTTGACTACTATTTTACTGTCAAATTTATTACTCTAATAACAATCTTATTTTACCCTGTAAATATTAGTGGAAAGGATTATTTGCCTTCTTGAGTAGGTCCTGAGCATTCCTGGTGGTAGGCTGGATTTAGATATCAAAAACCCACTTCCCCTCACCATGGGTTCAAGACAACTCAAACAATTCTTTTTGCAGTGAGAGGGCAGCTGCTGTTGGCCAAGTCTCTGTCTGTTACCCGGGTCCCGATTTGAGCTGGGCATGGGACGTTAAGCAGCCATTGGGGCAGGAGACTTCCTTCAGAAGCGGTGAGGGTTCAGGCCCCTGCTAAGTTAGGGGGGTGAGGGTCTGTGCCCCACCTCTGTTGACCCCCAAGTTCTCTCCTGATGGCCCCTCTGCGACTGTGCCTGTCTTAGGTTGTATCCATTGATTTTTTAAAGAGAGTGGAAGTGAGTGGGAGATACAGAGAAAGAGGAACATCAATGTGATAGAGAGACACATTATTTGGTTGCCTCCCACACGCATCCACCTGGGGCTGGGGATTGAACCTGAAACCGCAGTACGTGCCCTTGACTAGAATCGAACTTATGATCCTTCAGTCTATGGGCTGATGCTCTAACCACTGAGCAACCAGCTAGGGCTGGGTTTTTTTGTTTGTTTGTTTGTTTTTACCACTTGTGACAGCATGGATGGATCTAGAGGGTATTATGATAAGTGAAGTAAGCCAGTTAGGGAAAGACAAGTACCATATGATTTCACTCATGTATTGAATCTAATGAACAACGTAAACTAACGAATAGAAACAGACCCATAGATAGAGAACAGACTGACGAGGTGAGTTTCAGGGCAAGGAGAAAATGGTGAAGGGATTAAGCAAAGAGTTTATCTTTTTTTTAAACTATCCATTTTGCTTATCATTAAACCTGGTACTTAGTAGGAACTGAATAAATATTTATTTTAGAGGGAATAAACTAATTCTTTAAAACTCTTAAGATATTAACCCCTTTACTATCATACATTAATATGTCTTACTCCCTTTTTTTTATTAGCAAATCTCTTGCTTATAGTTTATTTACCTTTATGAATAAAAGCCCTTCCCACCCTGATATTAGGTAAATAAATACCCACATATTTTCTTTGGGTTTTTATGCAGTGAAAAATGATTTAAGAGATAGTGATTGTCTGCAGTTTATTTTCACATAGTTGAGCCAAGGTAAAAAAGGGTAGGTGTGCAGGTATGTGTAGGAGAGAAAACAAATAAAGTGTTAACTAGTGAATCTAGATGAAGCATAAATATCTATTATACTCAATTTTTAACTGTTATATAAATGTGAAAATTTACAAAATAAGTTGGGTGGGGAAAAGTTCTTTGTCATAAGCTAGAAATGAGCGAAACTTGGGGAAGTTTTGATACCCTCCTCATCATATGAAATATCTGTATTATAGTTTATGGGTATAAAAGAAGTATTTTGCGGCATTTAAAAAAATATATTAGGTCTTCTTTCATGACTGAATAAATTGCCTCAAATGTAGTAACTAGTTGTGAAACTTTTAGCAGAAAGGAATCTTAAAAGCTTATTCATCCTATATAATAAAAGGCTAATATGCAAATCGACCCAACAGCAGAATAACCGGTCGCTATGTTGCACACTGACCACCAGGGGGCAGACGCTCAATGCAGAAGCTGCCCCTGGTGGTCAGTGCGTTCCCATAGGGGGAGCACCGCTCACTCAGAAGCTGGGCTCATGGCGAGCGCGACGGAGGTGGTGGGAGCCTCTCCAACTCAGGGGCAGCACTAAGGATGTCCAACTGCCAGCTTGGGGTGCAGGCCAGGCTGAGGAATGCCCCCTGCCTCCAGTGCACGAATCTTGTGCACCGGGCCTCTAGTAGGAATATAAGGATGGATTTACATTTGTAAATCAGTCAACTTGATATATCACATTAACAAAATAAAGGATAAAAACTGCATAATCATCTCAATAGATGCAGATAAAGAATTTGACAAAATTCAGTATCCTTTTATGGTAAAAACTCTCAACAAAGTGGATATAGAAGGAACATAATTCAACATAATAAGAATATGTATGGCAAACCCACAACTAATATGCTCAATGGTAAAAAGTTGAAAACTTGACTTCTAAGATCAGGAATAAGACAAGGATGCTCACTATCGCCACTTCTATTCAGCATAGCATTGGAAGCCACAGCAATCAGACAAAACAGGAAATAAAAGGTATCCAAATCTAAAAGGAAGAAGTAAAACTGTCATTATTTGTAAATGACATGATACTATATATAGAAAACGCTAAAGACTCCACCAAAAAACTGTTAGAACTAATGAATGATTTCAGTAAAGTTACAGGATATAGAATCAATATACAGAAATCTATTGTGTTTTTGTACACTACTAACGAGTAATCAGAAGGAGAAAATAAAGCAGTCCTATTTACAATTCCATCAAAAAGGATAAAATACCTAGTAACCAATTTATCCAAAAAGATGAAATACCTATACTCTGGAAACTATAAGATATTGAAGAAATTGAAGAATAAACAAATAAATGGAAGGGTATACAGTGGAACCTCGGTTCTCGAACTTAATTCGTTCTGGAAGACTGAGAAGCAATTTGTTCAAAAACTGATTTTTCCCCCATTAGAAATCATGTACATTGAATTAACTTGTTCCAGACCCCCAAATGATCTTTGTTTTACCCTTTCTTATATACAGTATATGTATAATGTACTGTTTAATCTATAAACAAACACTTCTTTTCTTAAACTGATAGAACCACCACCTACTAGCCTTAAATAAATCACTTTCAGCTCTCATTCCAGGGATGCAGCATCTTTGCTTTTTCATATCACTGCTATCACTGGCTAACTGCGTTTCACTTATCCAAATCAACAAGTTTTTCTATCTCTTAATTGCCTGTGATCATTGTTTCTTTCACACCCTCAGCAACATCAGCACTCTTGATGGCGTCTTTATGTTTTAAAATTGTGCTAATCCATTTCACCAGTAAAAAAAGCAAAAAAAAATTCCACAAAAATATTCACAGCATTCTCTTCTTTGTTTGTGACCTGAAAGACACTTTTGTCATGCTGATACATCAGCATGAAAGGGTTGTCAGGTCCAGAACATTTGTTAATAACTGAGACGTTTTTTTCTGTGAGCAACTTGGTGGAGAACTGAAATGTTCAAGATGGGAGCAGTCTGAGAACTGAAGTTTGACTGTACCTTGCTCATGGATTGGAAGAGTGACTATTGTTAAAATGTCCTTACTACCTAAAGCAATATACAGATTTAATACAATCCCCGTTAAAATACCAATGGCATTCTTGACAGAATTAGAGTAACTATAGTCCTATGAACTATGCTTATTCTAGATTTCTAATAGCCTGAAGAAAACTAATCTTAATCTGAAATTTATTTGCTTTTCAGTATTGCTTATATCTTTACCTTTGACTGGTAATTAACAGGATGTGTGTGTGTGTGCATGTGTGTGCATACACATACGTACCTACACCGGGTGGGTAGATTTTGGGTAGAGGGGCTTTTATTCTACTATAGTTTTCTGCTGATTTTGAGGTGGAATGGTATGTTATATTTGGCTAAAGAGATGTTATATGCACTGTAGTGTAGGCAGGGTTAGTTGCTCTTTATAAGGATAGGCCTAGGTCAGTGGTCGGCAAACTTCGGCTCGCGCACTACATGCGGCTCTTTGGCCCCTTGAGTGTGGCTCTTCCACAAAATACCACGTACTCTAATTAAGTTAATAACAATGTACCTACCTATATAGTTTAAGTTTAAAAAAATTGGCACTCAAAAGAAATTTCAATCGTTGTACTGTTGATATTTGGCTCTGTTGACTAATGAGTTTGCCGACCACTGGCCTAGGTGATAGTAGCAACAGAAGTTCCTTAGGTAATTTTCCTAACTTCTGTGCCTCATTATTGGTCCTTGGAAAGCCTGAAAACTTTTTGATAGGAACTCTTAACCATATTGTAGTTGTTAAGTTGGGCAGGCACACAGATTTTCACCTATAGTTTATACCATATTCCAGCCCACATGTTCATACCTTTTGAAGAACCGTTGCAAGAAAATGGCTGAGAAATTGGTATCTTCCTTTGTCTTGATTGCATTATTATTTCCCCAGAAATTCTGTATAGTCCCAGTATTGTTATACTGAAGGTTGGTTAGTCAACCTGCCACCTCATTCTGTATAGCTGTTAGAATCTTCAAAAAAGTCTGAATTATAAAAGTGATATAAACATCAGTGGAGATTGTGTGTGTATAAAAATTACTGCTGTAGGACTTCCATATAGAGAAATAGCATGCATGGCTCTGCTGTGTGAACTCAGAAAGGAAAAAAATACATCTATTATGAAGGGCTCCTTGTGGCTTACTGGGCTGAAACAAACAACAAAACAAAACAGACCCAGCAGCCATTTCCTCACAGGGGCCTCTCATGCAAACTGCACTTTACAAAGGAGCGCCTGTGCTAAACTGCCTGTATCCACACTGAACTGCCTGCTTGCCTGTGTTTCTGCCATCTGAGCCAGTCCTTATGAAGGAGTTTCTATTATTTCAACCAATAGGACTGAGATTTTCCCCATTCAGTCAGAGCTGTGCAGCTCCAACCAATCAGGGCAGCTCTATTCTGACCAATCTGTATAGTGACTTTGAGCCAATCAAATTGGAAGGATTCTGAGTCCTCAGTTGAGAACAGACCAATAAGGGACCAGGGGCAGGGACTTCTTTCTATGTAAGTCAGCATCCTTCTGGCTTGCAGAGTGCACTTTCCCTGAAGACTGTTTCTACTGCTAGAGCTGAGACACTGAACCATCCTGGAGCAGAGCACAGTGGAGCAGAGCAGAGCTCCCTAAGTGAAGAGGAACTTGGCCCTAGGGCAGCCTCATAGCCTTGCTGTTTTAAAAGTCACACTGTAGCACTATTGAGCTGTTTGCACTAAAGAAAGTTTCCTTCTTTCCGAAACCGGTTTGGCTCAGTGGATAGAGCGTCGGCCTGCGGACTCAAGGGTCCCAGGTTCGATTCCGGTCAAGGGCATGTACCTTAGTTGCGGGCACATCCCCAGTGGGGTGTGTGCAAGAGGCAGCTGATAGATGTTTCTCTCTCATCGATGTTTCTAACTCTCTATCCCTCTCTCCTCCTCTCTGTAAAAAATCAATAAAATATATTTAAAAAAAAAAAAAGAAAAAAGAAAGTTTCCTTCTTAACTGCACCCCAGATTGGGGATTCCTGTTCGTGTTGAATTGAAGCCAGTGACCGTTGCTTGACATTTTAAAATTGACTTTTTCAGTTAAGAGGATCTTGACACTACCATTGGCTCTTAGTGAGGAACAAGTTGTTGTTCTCTGCCCAACTGGAGTGACTCAGCGGTTGAGTGTTGACCTATGAACCAGGAGGTTGTGGGCTAGATCCCCAGTGGGTCGTGCAGGAGGCAGCCAATCAATGATTCTCTCTCATTGAGGTTTATATCTCTCCCTCTCTCTTCCTCTCTGAAATTAATTAAAAAGTATATATTAAAAATAAAAAATAAAAAAATTGTTCCCGATTTTCTTCTCTAAAGGATCCAGCATTTGGAGGCAAACATGAAGCTCCATCCTCTCCAATCTCTGGGCAGCCATGTGGAGATGATCAAAATGCTTCACCTTCAAAACTTTCAAAGGAAGAGTTAATACAGAGTATGGATCGTGTAGATAGAGAAATTGCTAAAGTGGAGCAGCAGATCCTTAAACTAAAAAAGAAGCAAGTAAGTGTTTGATTTTACTGCTTAATATATCCTAAGAATGAATGTTTGTCTCCTTAAAGAAGATAATGTTGATTTTTTCCATACATTTCAACTTTATACTGTGATTCTGACTTTTTTTGTTATTAGTTTTCTTAGTCTCATTCATTAATTTCCCCTGTTGTATTATTTTATTGTATGCTAATAGCAACCTTATTTGTTCATTCTATATTTGATCTTATTGGATGGATTGTTTTTAATTTTGTTGCTATTTCATACATTAGTGCTATATTTTTTGGTTCACATGGAAACAGATTTTCTAGGACATGTGCCCAGGAAAAGCATTGCTTGGCCAAAGAGTATGCATATCTTTGAGTATACTAGATGATACCAAGTTTGCTAAAATGTCAGCATCATTTTACATTCTCACTGGTAGCATGTACAAGTTTCATCTTGCCTTCATTTGATAATATTTTTCACCATACATAATTACAGATCTTTTCCCCTTATGATGACAACTTTTAAGATCTACTCTCTTAACAACTTTCAAACATGCAATTTAGTCTTATTAACTGTAGTCTCCATGCTGCACATTATATCTCCATTACATATTTATTTTAGAATTGCAAGTTTGTATCTTTTGACTCTTTCACCCATTTGCCTACCCACCCAACTTTGGCAACCACCAGTCTGATCTCTATGTCTACGTGCTGGGTTTTATTGTTGACTTTGTATTCAAGATTTCACATATATCTAACTAATATCATATGGTATTTGTCTTTCTTTGTCTCACTTACTTCATTTAGCATAATGCCCACAAAGTCCATCTATATTGTCACAAACAGTAAGATATCCTTCTTTTTTATGGCTGAATACTATGCCTTTATCACATTTTCTTTATTTATTTATCCATCAGAGGACAGATTGTTTCCATATCTTGGCTATTTAAATAATGCTACAGTGACCATGGGGGTGCGCATATCTTGTTGAATTAGGGTTTTTGTTTTCTTTGCAGAAATACTCAGGAATGGAATTGCTTAATCATATGGTAGTTCTATTTTGAAATTTTGAGGAACCTCCATGCTGTTTTCCATAGTGATTGTACTAATTTACATTCCCACCAGTAAGGATTCACTTTTCTTCACATCCTCACCCACACTTATTTCTTATCCTAATATATAAAAAGCCAGGGGTCATCACGACTGAAACAACCAGGTGGACGACCGAACACAGGCTGCGGGGGACAACCAGGCCAGCAGGGGGGTTAGTGAGGGATGACCAAACGACTGAATAGCAGGCTGTGTGGGGTGACCAGGCTGGCGTGGGGGGGGCGGGGGGCAGTAAGGGGCGACCAGACCGGCAGAGGGGGGCAGTTGGGGATGACCAGGCCGGCAGGGGGTGCAGTAAGGGGTGACCAGGCCAGCGGGGGGCCAATTAGGGGTGACCAAGCCAGGGGGGCAGTTGGGGGTAATCAGGTAGGCAGGCAGGTGAGCAATTAGGAGCCAGCAATCCTGGATTGTGAGAGGGATGTCCCGGATTGGATAGGGTGCAGGCTGGGCTGAGGGGACCCTCCCCTTCTGTGCACAAATTTTGTGCACTGGGCTTCTAGTGTTTTTATAATAACCACTTTAACAGGTGTATGGTGATATCTCATTGTGGTTTTGATTTGCATTTCCCTCTTGATTAAATTAATGTTGTTGAGCATCTTTTTATGTACCTGTTGGTTATCTGTATGTCGTCTTTGGAAAAATGGCTATTTAGGTCATCTGCCCATTTTTCAATTGGATTTTTTTTTTCTTTTGAGTTGTGTGAGTTCTTTATATATTTTGGATAGTAACTCCTTATTGGATATTTGATTTGCATACATTTTCTTTCAATTCTCAGTTTTCATCCTATGTATTTTGAGGCTCTTATTTTAGGTTTGTACATATTTATAATTTTTATTTTCCTGGTCAGTGAAACCTTTTATTGTAAGGTAATGATATTCTATCTCTTTGAATGAGTTCTACAATAAAGTATTTTTTTGCCTGATAGTGATATAATTATAGTTAAATCAGCTCTTTTAGTTGATGCTAGTTAGCCTATCTCTTTTTAAAAAAATATTTTTTATTGATTTCAGTGAGGAAGAGAGAGGGAGAGAGAGATAGAAACATCAATGATGAGAGAGAATCATTGATGAGCTTCCTCCTGCATGCCCCCTACTGGGGATCGAGCCCACAACCCGGGTATGTCCCCTTGAGTGGAATCGAATTCAGTCCCCAGGCCGACATTCTATCCACTGAGCCAAACCAGCTAGGAGGAGTTAGCCTACCCTTTACTTTCTGTGCTCTTATATTTAAGGTGTATCTGTTACAAAGGTTTTATATACAGTCTGGCAACCTGTCTTTCCACAGCATAATTTATTTTTTTTTAAACTGAGGATGATTAGTAATATCTCAAGGATTTTTAACTACTTTATTTATGCTATTTGTCCTATTTTTTTTTATGCTGAGTTGGTATTTTATTTTAATCCTTATTCTGGATTGATTTTTAAAAAAATCTTATTCCATTTTCTCCTGTCCCATTAGTTTGGATTGCATTTCTGTGCTTATAGTTATTCTCCAGAAATTTTTTTTATTCATTTTTATTTTTTAGCCCCAGAAAATTTTAACAGCCTGTTTAAGTTGAATCCCAAAACTAATTAGTATTTTAGCCATGTTCTTGAGTAATATGAAGGTATAGAACTTCATTTCTTTCTATCTTCTCAATGTTTATGCTTTTGATGTCATATATTTTAGTTCTTTTTTTAAAACCACCTAAGACATTATTTTATATAATCACTAGAAGCCCGGTGCATGAAATTCGTGCACGGCGGGGGGTTGTCCCTCAGCCCAGCCTGTATCCTCTCCAATCTGGGACTCCTGGAGGGATGTCCGACTGCCCGTTTAGGCCCGATCCTGGTGGGATCGGGCCTAAACGGGCAGTCGGACATCCATCTCACAATCCAGGACTGCTGGCTCCCAACTGCTTGCCTGCCTGCCTTCCTGATTGCCCCTAACCGCTTCTGCCTGCCAGCCTGATCACCCCCTAACCACTCTGCTGCCAGCCTGGTTGATGCTTAACTGCTCCCCTGCCAGCCTGTTTGCCCCCAACTTCCCTCCTCTGCCAGCCTGGTCACCCCTAACTGCCCTCTCCTGCAGGGTTGATCACTTCCAACTGCCCTCCTCTGCCGGCCTGGTCACCCCTAACTGCCCTCTCCTGCAGGGTTGATCACCTCCAACTGCCCTCCCTTGCAAGCCTGGTCCCTCTCAACTGCCCTCCCTTGCAGGCCGGGTGCCTCCCAACTGCCCTCCCCTGCTGGCCATCTTATAGTGGCCATCTTGTGTCCACATGGGGGCAGGATCTTTGACCACATGGGGGCAGCTATATTGTGTGTTACAGTGATGACCAATCTGTATATTACTCTTTTATTAGATAAGATAGAGGCCTGGTGCACAGGTGGGGGCCAGCTGGTTTGCCCTGAAGGGTGTCTCGGATCAGGTGGGGGTTCCCTTGGGGCATGGGGCGGCCTGAGCGAGAGGCCTGTGGTGGTTTGCAGGCCGGCCAAGCCCCCTGGCAACCCAAGCAGAGGCCCTGGTATCTGGGATTTATTTTCCTTCTACAATTGAAACTTTGTAGCCTGGAGTGGAGCCAAGCCTGGGGCTCCGGCAGCCATTTCTGTGGCAGTTAATTCACCTTCTACAATTGAAACTTTGTAGCCTTAAGCGGGTGAGCCCGGCCAGGGTGTGCAGAAAGCTTTGCTTCCTCTGTTGCCGCCGGCAACTCTGGCCTGCTCTCTCAAGCTCCATTCTGCCGCCATTTGTTTCAATTTGTTTACCTTCTATAACTGAAACTTTGTAGCTTGAGTGGAGGCTTAGGCCTGCAACGGCTATGGAAAGCTTGGCTTGCTGTTACCTGGGAAACCTTGCTCTCTGTGGCTGTAGCCATCTTGGATTGGGGTTAATTTGCATACTCTCCCTGATTGGCTGGTGGGCGTGGCTGATGTAGCGGAGTGATGGTTAATTTGCATATTACCATTTTATTAGAGAGGATGTTAATTTAGGTTCATCCACACATTTGTCATCTTATTCATTCATTATTCCTTCATGCAGTGCAGATCTTCCATTTAGGATACAAACTTGTGCTTGAAGAGCATCAGAATTTCCATTAGTGAGGATTTGTTAGCAAATTCAGTATTTGTTGTTGTTTTTTATGACTTAAATGTCATTTTTTATTTATGCCTGTTTACTGAAAGATTTCTTTATTTGGTATATGGTTATTTTCTCTCAGTACACTGTCTTCTAGCTTTCATTGTTAAGACATCAGCCTTTACCCTAATTTGTATTCTTTTGTAGATAGTCTGAATTTTTTCTCTGACTCCTTTCAATATCTTTTTCTTTGGGTGGTATTGTTTTTATGATGATGTATTTAGGAATGGATTTATTATTTTTTTAAATCCAGCTTGGTATTCATTGGGCTTCCTCTATGTGTTAGAGTTTTTCATCAGTTCTAGGCCAATATGTTTTATTTAATATATTTTATTGATTTTTTACAGAGAGGAAGGGAGAGGGATAGAGAGCTAGAAACATCGATGAGAGAGAAACATCGACCAGCTGCCTCCTGCACACCCCCCACCGGGGATGTGCCTGCAACCAATGTACATGCCCTTGACCGGAATCGAACCTGGGACCTTTCAGTCCCCAGGCCGATGCTCTATCCACTGAGCCAAACCGGTTTCGGCCCATTATGTTTTTTTCCTAACCCTTTCCAGTAGTTTTTTTGTCATCTCCTTCTGAAATTCCAGTTAGATATAATAGCACTCTTGTCTTCCATGTGTCTTAATTGCTTTTCTTTCCCATTTTGTTACTTCTTTGGGCTTCATTGTGGAAAGTTTTAAAATTTCTGTGTTTCAGGATACATTTCTCTCTCCAGTTATATTTAATCTATCAAATATACTTTCAATAATTATGTTTTTATTGCTAGAATTTTTATTGGGCTCATTTTAAAATCTGCTTGATCACTAAAAAGTATTTCCTTTCACTAGCCGGTTTGCCTCAGTGGATAGAGCGTCATCCTGTGGACTTAAGGGTCCCAGGTTTGATTCCGATCAAGGGCACATGCCCAGGTTGTGGACTTGATCCCCAGTAGGCAGGAGGCAGCTGATCAGTGATTCTCTGTCATCATTGATGTTTCTCTCTCTCCCTCTCCCTTCCTCTCTGAAATAAATAAAAATATATTTAAAAAAATTATTTATTGAATCAGATTAAATCCTATCTAATAAAAGAGTAATAAGCAAATTGACCGTCACTCCAACACAAGATGGCTGCCCTTACGTGGTCAAAGATGGCTGCCCCCATGTGGGTACAAGATGGCCGCCACAATATGGCTGGAAGGGGAGGGAAGTTGTGGGCGATCAGGCCAGCAGGGGAGGGCAGTTGGGAGGGACCAGGCCTGCAAGGGAGGGCAGTTGTGGCCGATCAGGCCTGCAGAGGAGGGCAGTTAGGGGTGACCGGGTCGGCAGAGGAGGGCAGTTGGGGGTGACCAGGCCTTCAGGGGAGGGCAGTTAGGGGTGACCTGGCTGGCAGAGGAAGGCAGTTGTTGGCGACCAGGCTGGCAGGGGAGGGCAGTTTGGGGTCACCAGACCAGCAAGGGAGGGCAGTTAGGGGTTTCTAGGCCAGTAGGTGAGGGCAGTTGGGGGCGACCAAGCCTGCAGGGGAGGGAAGTTAGGGGCGGCCAGGCTGGCAGGGGAGGGAAGTTAGGGGTGACCAGGCCAGCAGGGGAGGGAAGTTAGGGGTGACCAGGCCGGCAGGGGAGGGCAGTTAGGGGCAATCAGGCCAGCAGGGGAGCAGTTAGGCGTCGATCAGGCTGGCAGGGGAGTGGTTAGGGGGTGATCAGGCTGGCAGGCAGAAGTGGTTAGGGGCAATCAGGCAGGCAGGCAGGCGAGCGGTTGGGAGCCAGCAGTTCTGGATTGTGAGAGGGACATCCCTCCAGGAGTCCCAGATTGGAGAGGGTGCAGGCTGGGCTGAGGGACACCCCTCCCCCGTGCACTAATTTCATGCACCAGGCCTCTAGTTTATAATAATATGCCTGATAATTATTTTATGTTTTATGGGTCTGGTTCTGCTGAGTTGGTGTTGTCTTTTGTTTCTTCACTTGTAAAGTGGTAATACTACTACTACTTTTTTTTTTAAAATTGATTTCAGAGAAGAGAGAGAAATAGAGATAGATAGAAACATCAATGATGAGAGAGAATCATTGATCGGCTGCCTCTTCTATACCCCCCATTGGGAATCAAGCCCACACCCTGGGCATTTGCCATGACACAGAATCCAACTGCAATCTCCTGGTTTATAGGTCGACACTCAACCACAGACCTACACCGGCCAGACAATACTACTAATACCAATTAAATCATGTGAATGTTTAAGAGTTGAGATAATGAATATATTGAATAATATGTGGCCATTATAAATGCTCAATAACATTTAACAACTTATAATTAAAAATAATGAAATATATTTTGTGATCATTAGGAGATTATATAGCTACTAGAGGCCCGGTACACGAAATTCAGCCCAGCCTGCACCCTCGCAATCCAGGACCACTGGCTCCTAACCACTCACCTGCCTGTCTGCATAATGCCCCCAACTGCCCTTCCCTGCAGGCCTGGTCGCCCCCAACTGCCCTCCCCTGCCGGCCTCGTCACCCCCAACTGCCCTCCCCTGCCGAACTGGTTGCCCCCAACTGCCCTCCCCTGCTGGCCTGATCGCCCTCAACTGCTCTCCCCTGCCAGCTTGATCTCGCCCCCAACTGCCCTCCCCTGCCGTCCTGATCTCCCCCCCACCTGCCCTCCCCTGCTGACCTGATCTCCCCCCCAACTGTCCTCCCCTGCCAGCCTGATCTTGCCCCCAGCTGCCCTCCCCTGCCGGCCTGGTTGCCCCTAACCCCCTGCCAGCCTGATCTTGCCCCTAACTGCTTTCTCCTGCTGGCCTGATTGCCGCTAACTGCCTCTGCCTCGGCCCCCACCACCATGGCTTTGTCCTGAAGGAATTTGGACGTCCAGAAGATGGCTGGTCTACCCGGTCTAATTAGCATATTGCTCTTTTATTAGTATAGATAGGTTATATAGGATAGGATTGGTTAAATGGGGGGGAAAGCCTTGTTCATCAGGGGGAGATGCTCTTTGCAGACAAAAATACATCACCCCTATAATCTGGACTGATAGCCAGCCATATGCACTATAGTCCCCAACCATTTATTAAAAAATGAACTGCTTTCTTACACCTTACACCCAACAGCTGTTGCCCTTAAAACCCCTTCTCAGCCCCCACCTTAGGTTCTGCCTTTGCAGTTCACACAGATTAGGTTATAATTGGTCAGTTTCTATGCCAGTCAGCGTCAAAAGCTCCACCTCCTAGGCAGCCATTGGCTCCTCGCAGTTCACCCAGATTTGGTTCTGATTGTTCGGTTTCTATCCCAGTCAGCATCAAAAGTCCACCTCCTAGGTATCCATTGGTTCCTCTGGGAAATCCAGAACGTCCTGCCTTTATGTTGGTGCCAGCCCTTCAGTCACTCCCCCAGTCCACTACCTAGTGTATCTCTGGTTGCTCTGAGAAGTGGCACCTCAAGTCTATGCTGGTGGCAATTTTGAATTCTCATCCCTGACCTAACATTATTACGGTGCGAGCTCCGTGAAGGCAAGCATTTATCTTGTTCTTTCTTAGTTCACTCATAGACTTTACCTGTGTGTGTGCATCTATGCTGGCACCGCATGGTGACTGGTTGAACAGTCATTTCGGTCGTTATGGTCACTGCCTTTTTATATCCTATACTAGGAGCCCAGTGCACGAATTCGTGCACCCTGAAAGGAACTGTGGGCCGTGAGGCAAGGGTTGCCCCCGCCCATCCCCTCCTGCCACGGCCCCCGGTCCCGTCTGCCAGCAGCCCCGCTCCCATCACCACTGCTCCCACGTGCTGACAGCATGGAGCAATTGGGGCCGGCACTATCAGTGGTTTGAGCAGCGGCTGCTACCCCGATTTTCACTCAGGAGCAGGGGGAGGTGGAGAAGTGCTCAGGGGTGATCGGGACCGGTGCCACGTGCTAGCAGTGGGTGCGAGTGGTGGCTGCTGGCCCTGATCACCCCTCAGGAGCAGGGGGCGGTGGAGAAGCCCTGAGGAGCAATGGGGCCAGGCACCGGCAGTGGGTTCAAGCAGTGACTCTGGCACCGGCAGCGGGTGCAAGCAGGGCCAGTGCCCGTAACAGGTGCGGACACCAGGTGGGACCGCGGTGCACTGGAGCAAAGAATTTACAGGATCCACCAGAGGCTCGCCCTGATGGCAACGACCAGCGCCCTGCCTTGGTCTGGTGCCCCTGCTTATCTGATCTACCATCCCGCCGTGGCCGTCATAGCGACCGGTTATTTGGTTGTTCCACCATTTGGTTTATTTGCATATTAGCCTTTTATTATATCTACACTAATAAAAGAGAAATATGCAGATTGACCATACCTCCGTAACTCCCACCAGCCAATCAGGAGTGCGTATGCAAATTAACCCAACAAAGATAGCGGGTTAATTTGCATACGCAGGCGCGGAGCGAAGACTGAAAAGTGAAGACGACTGAAGACTGAAGTGGCTTGGCTTCTCCGTTGCGGCTGGAGCGAAGGCCTGGGTCCCGGGTGCTGGAGGAAAACTGGTGCCGGCAGCCAGGGGAAGGAAGGCCTATTGCATGAATCTTCGTGCAACGGCCTCTAGTTGGATAATAAAGAGCTAATATGCAAATGGTTGTTGTGCCCTCATTCTGGGGCCGGGGGACCTGAGGCCGCGCCTCCCCGTCCCCGCACCAGGGGACCTGAGGCTGTGTTGGGGGACCTGAGGCCGCGTCCCTTTGCCCAGCGGGGCTTGGGATACCAGAGGCTGCGCCCCGCGCCCTGCAGGACTTGACGGGAGTGGGGCCGGCTGGGTCTGGGTCTCGCAGATTTCGAGGCATATGCGGGTGGGTGGGGACTTAACTCTGGGTCCCGCGGCACACCCCAACTCTGACGGGGGAGATTTTCATATATATTTTACTAATTTTCTTTCATCTCTGACACTTTTATTATAGAGAAAGGGCAAATAGCATTATTACAATATTTTCTCTAATTAATTCCCTTTTAATGTGCACGAATATCGTGCATTGGGCCACTAGTATATAGATAATTATGTTGAGATGTGTCAAAGATAACTTGTAAATAAAGAAATATACCGTAGATGAATAGAAGCAATGTTAATAATGTGTGGTCGTATTTATATGTTTATACATTTTCAATAAAAATTCCAACAAAATTTAGTTTTACATTTTTGCAAATTTGTAAAGTTAATGTGAAAGGGCAAATAGGTGAGGAAAATTCGTATGTTTTGTTTTTGTTTGTCTGTTTCTAACCTTTCTGTTAAAATGATTTTTGTCCCAGGGCTACTTGGGTACTAAAAACAAAATGTGATTTTCTGAAGCTTGTTTGTTCCTTTCTCTAAATCCATTTAACAGGGATCCTAAAAGAAGGCCCTTGGGGTAAAGGAAAGAAAGGGCATGGTTGAAGAACTTTTCCCATTAAGATGATTTCACAACTCCAAAGATCTGTCTTTTGCTTAGATAGATAGCAGATTGCAAGAGTACTTTTAACTTCAAAGTGGAAATGGTCCAAACTTCTCACTTGGAGGATTTTTATCCTTTCATTTGGGTGTGGTCTGAGTTCTAGCACGGATGATTTTTTTCTTCTGGGCTTTTAGTAGACTTAGCATCTTTACCTAATGTCTTTTTTTCCATCTTGGGCAGAGACCTTATATTGATGTGGCTATTTGTTGAGCATTTACTAGGTATCACTGGTTTAGGTGTTGGGGGGAACAAAGCAGTTAACATAGCAGACCAGGTCCCTGCTTACTTCAGTAATAATTATAGGTAATTTTATTATACTAAATGAACATTTTTAGTTGTCATATATTTTTGTCATTCAATCCTCTCACCGGGATCGGGCCTAAACGGGCAGTCAGACATCCCTCGAGGGGTCCCAGATTGGAGAGGGTTCAGGCTGGGCTGAGGCACACCCCCCCATGCACGAATTTCATGCACTGGGCCTCTGGTTTATTAATAAAAATAAATCTAATAGAATTTGTTAGAGCCCTGATAATTTGCATGATTTCCCTATAGAATCAGCACAATATTACTCAGTAGCATGTTTTATCTCTGGTGATTAATTACTGGTGGGGGTGACATGCAGCAGATGCCTGACTCTTCCTTTCTGGATCTCTTAGCAACAACTAGAAGAAGAAGCAGCTAAACCTCCTGAGCCTGAGAAGCCTGTGTCCCCTCCTCCTGTGGAACAGAAACACCGCAGTATTGTCCAAATTATTTATGATGAGAATCGGGTAAGCTCATGCCATTTTTGATGGCACAAGCCTTTGAAACCATTTGTGCTTTTTCTTAGTTATCAGTGAGTTCTGTAGTGATGTTAATGTATTAAAACCTGGTTTCTGTTATAACTTTTAATGTTCTTAAACTTTGATTGACTGAAGCTTGGTGCTTTTAACTTATGAAGAAAAGTTGACATTTGTATCTTAAATTATTTAAAATTTTATTTACATGTTATATAAATATTATTTAATGAGGGTATAGTTTTATCAGCTGAGTCTCTCTCCTATTATATAAATACTGGCAAAAAAGTTTTGTTTTGTACCAAATAATACAAAACAGTCATTCTATAGTTTTTCACTGTATAAGGGGCATTTAATGCCAGATTCTGATACCATTCCAGTAGAGATAGGTCATTGGATGTGAAAATTACTTACATTATCAACTTCACAATTAATAGCTAGGCTATGGTTTGAATCCTAGTTATAATGTGTGAGGTCATTGACCTTTAGGTAGACTTTGCTTTTTTAGGTTTATTAAAATAATTTTTATACTAATAAAAGTATGTGAATTTAGGAAAGCCAGGCCTCAATTCTGTGAATTATTTTGTGATGTCAAAGTTAGTTTTTGGCCAGAATCTGGCCCAGGAACAAGCAGTTAAAAGGAAACTGATTCCATCTTAATATCAACAAAACTTTCCAACAGAGCTGTTTGACAGTGGGCTTCCAGAAGTCCTCAGTCCAGAAATGAATAATATGCTTTAAGTACTGTGGGAGAGAATAGGCATGTTAGCTAATGTTGGTCATAAGTTAGAAGTTGGGATTGTTGTTTCAATTTGCTTCTTTTTAGTGAGTGGAGCAGTACATCTTATAGGCAACCAATAACTTTATAATAGTCCAGATCCTAAAGGAAATTGGCCTTAAGAAAAGCAGCTGTGAATTAGTCATTAAATACAAATTTATAGGAATGATTTTGGATTCATATGTATACATATGTATCTATACGGATAATTGAAGTCGGCAAATATGTAATACTTAAAGTAATTGGAAGTGTCATGGTAGATAATATGGACAATTAATATTATTTTTTGGCTGAGTTCAAAATTAGTCCATTTTATTGAATGGACAGAGCTACGTACATGAGGATCTATCAAGTGAGGGGCAGTGGGACGGCCTTGTGGCATGCCTAGAGGGGCAGTGCTTGGTGGTCATTCAGGGTTGTGGCCTGGGTTGGCTCATACTTCATTATTTAAGTATGAACATGGAAATTTATGTGAAATTTCCTGCTTTAAAAAAAATACTCTGTAGAACAATAAAAGAACCTTTGTGGGCTAATGGGCTTCTTGGCCACTTTGTGATGTCAGGGATAAAGTAAAGAAGGGTTAGAGCTAATAGCAATGGAAAAGAATCTTTTAAAATAAAATGCTGAATTCTTTCTCAGTATGAATTAATTTTCAAATAAATAGAATTCAATATTTATTAATTGATTGAATTTCTTAATTACCTTTGTCTCACAAACCTAATAAACAGTTCCAACATTAGTGAATTCTGTGATTGCCCGACTAGGATGTGAGGAGTGATGGATAATTTAATTTGTGCTTAATATTTGTATATATTTTCATTAATTAGGATAGTATATGTTTCTTGATGCCCATCATCAAAACTGAAAGCTTGCAGACCTCTCTTTCCATTTTAGAATTTGCATATTTGTTGTGTAGTCTGTAAAGAATTGAACAACCAAACTTGAAATCTGTGTTAGTATAAGAATTACAGTAAAGATCATTTTCAACTTACGTACTATAGGAATCACCTTTTTCATATTATTTTTGTATACCCTGCATCTAGTTATCTGCTGTGGTTATACTTGTGCAGTCATAGAATTGTAGCAGAGGTTCCTGGAGGGGAAGTGATGGGAGCACAGCTGGGCATAGGCTTTCTCATACTAACTTCTTACCATGCTGCTTTGTGTAAGGTCTACACTGATTCTCGAGCTTGGTACAATGAATGACTTTATCTGTTTTGACTCTATAGGCAAGGAGAGAGTGTACATCCACCTCTTGTTCCTTGTTTGCAGCAGTCTACACTGGTTGGGAATTAAACCAGATGTGGCTTCAGAGATAGGGGCTATTATCTTGTTTAAGGCATCTTTCTTTCGTTTAGAAAGTTAGTGGGAAGAAGGTAACTCCCTTAAAATTACTGTTAATTTCAAAATTGGCTTCCCGAGAGAAAAATTGCCTTGCATCATATTTAAAACTCAGACTAAGATTTATTTAGTCTCTAAATAGACTCTTCTCCTGGGCTATTTTTAATAGTTCAATTTGGGTTCCAAAAATATTTATAAATGTTCTAATTTCAGAATTATAATACATTTAGAAGACCGGGGGAGGTATGGACTCTAGTTTTCAAAATCTTGTTTATATTTCGATTGAATGATGTACAAGTTAATGTGACACTAGAAAGAAAGGGATTGACAGTAGAGAGTATGCTTAGTGTCAACTGCCTCTAGTCACCTTGGCCAGTGTCCTAGGAATTATTTATTTTGTCTCTTTGCCACTGTAGATTCAGCTAATAAATGAAGAGCATCAGTCCTACCTCTTAAAAATTTAGTCTGATCAATTGCTCCTCTCTTCCTTTTTTAGAAATAGCTTAATTTGAGCCCTCATCTCTCACGTACTGGTAGATAATGAGTTTCCTTCCTTTAGTCTTTTTTCTTTTTAATTTAGCCTTTATAGTTGTCCCATAATGTGATTATCCAGATAAAAACCTTTTGAGGATATCCAACTTTCTACAGTGCTTATATGCCTATCTGCCTGGCCCTTGGCCTGATACTCCTTCCTTAGTGATACCCTGCCAGAGCAGGTTTTGAATGTGCCCTTGAAATTACTATCTTTACCTCTGCCTTCAGGTGTTCCTGTGTCTTCTCTTTTTTCTGTCTCTTTCTATCCATTGCACTTGTACTTTAAGACCCAGCTTAAGTATTGTTTTCTCTACGAAGCCTTTCAAGACCCCTTCTCTTCCTGTTCTAGGAAGGGCAGTTTTATTCATTGTTCTCTTAGGGTCTAGCCAGTGTCCCGATTATACCCAACATATGTTTGAAGAATTAATTACTTCTGTCTATAGACTTATAATAAAATTTATAATATGGTAATGTGAGGTTTTTAAATTAAAGTTTTTCTGCCAAACTATTGATAGGTTAATCTGTTCTTAGCAAGTAAGCCAACATGAAGTCAAATATTTAATAAAATTTTGCAAAACTTAAATCTTGGGGTCAGCAAACATCTTAAAAATCAGTCTTTATAATTAGCCCTGAAAAGGTAAGTGCCTTTACGTAATAGGATACTGGTAAATATTAGCCATAAGATGATTTTGCTCCCTTGTCTCTCAGTATTATTTATGTACAATTCCACTTTGCTTGTTCTTGGTATCAACTCTAATATAGAGTGCCTTGAGAAAGCAAATTTAAAAACTGGTGATCGTTGGGTCTAGAGAGAGTAATCTGCAGGTGCTTAATATTTCGAAATTCATCATCTGTAATTATATTTGTATGTTATTTAACATATTCTGAAAGCTAGTAAATTTAAATTTTGTTACAATTACATTTTGACTTCTTTTTAAAAAAATCTCTTTTTTTTAGAAAATGTATTTTTTTGTTGCTTTCAGAGAGGAAGGGAGAGGGAGAGAAAGATGGAAACATCAATGATAAGAGAAAATCATTGATCGGCTGCCTCCTGCACGCCCCCTACTGGAGGTCGAGCCCACAGACCAGGCATGTGCCCTGACCAGGAATCTAGCCATGACCTCCTGGTTCATAGGTTGGCGCTCAACCACTGAGCCACACTGGCTGGGCTACGTTTTGGCTTCTTGACATTAATAGTTACCAGAGACTATTTTAAAAAAACAACAACACATATTTTATTGATTTTTACAGAGAGGAAGGGAGAGGGATAGAGAGTTAGAAACATTGATGAGAGAGAAACATCGATCAGCTGCCTCCTGCACGCCCCCTACTGGGGATGTGCCCGAAACCAAGGTACATGCCCTTTACCAGAATCAAATCTGGGACCCTTCCGTCTGTAGGCCAACGCTCTATCCACTGAGCCAAACCAGTTAGGGCACCAGAGACTATTTTTATTGTCATACCTTGGCAGTGGGGTGGAGGCTACTGGCATCTAGAAGGTAGAGGCCAGGGATATTGCCAAATTTCTACAATGCATAGCACAACCCCCAAAATAAGAAAATATCTGGCCCAAAATGTTTATAGTACAACGTTTAACAAATTCTGCCTTTAAAGCCATCTATAGCCTGGCTGGCGTGGCTCAGTGGTTGAGCAGTGACCTATGAACCAGGAAGTGTTGGTTCAATTCCTGGTCAGGGCACATGCCTAGGCTGCAGGCTTGAGTCCCAGTGTGGAGCGTGCAGGAGGCAGCTGATCAGTGATTTTCTCTCATCATTGATGATTCTATCTCTCTTCCCCTCTCCCTTCCTCTCTGAAATCAATAAAAATATATTTTAAGAAATCTATAGAAATAGAATTTGCTATGCAAATTTAATGAGTATATTTATAGTTTTGTATTTGACATTTTTGATATGTTTATTTCTCATCTGAATTACCTTTTAAGTTTATTGGAGTTTGGATAGTTCATTACACTATTTTGTCCTTCCTAAGCCAGTTAAACATTTTTTTCACATAATATGTACTAAATAAATATTGGATTGATAAGTGAGATGAAAAGAGGAATATTTATTTTAAGGGAACATCTTTCTTTATACTTGGGAAATACTGACTGATACCCATTTCTGTTTGTATGTCCCAGCAGAAGCCCTGCAGAGTTTTTTAGCCAGATGCAGTGAGGTGTGGTCTGCAGCAGGCCATGAGCCATTGTTACTAATGAGACTGCTGGGAGAGAGAAGAGATTTGAGAACCACTGCTAGTCATATAATTCTAGTTTAAATATATTGTTTTGAATTTTGTTATATTTTATTTGTTTTTTAAAGGATGATTTATGTTAGATAGCACTTATTTTACTTTTGAAAATAACATATAAAATATATATTATTCACATTATTCACCGTTTATTTACTACTGAACACTTGAGTAATTCAGACTAGTTGTTTCCTCTAGTTTGGGCATTATTGCTAAAGTTTTCTTGTAACTAGAAAGTAAGCTTATTATAAGCTGTTCTTTAAAGAGATCAATTTGGCTTATCACAGCAAAGATCGACAACTTTATGGTGTTTTAATTATTTAATTTTCATTAAAGACATTTTTAGTTGAAGTATTTAGAATGTTTGAAGGGTTCATTTCTAATTGTGGATCCCTGTTCCCTCTCCCTAGAATGAATATATATTTGTTTTTAAGAATTTGCCAATTCTTTAGGCAGTGCTTTCAATACAAATGTTAAGCTTTGATTGAATTTGGTGAGGAAATTATGACAATAGAAATAGTGTTTTAGCCTATCATACAAGAAGAATGTTTGGAAATAAGGATAAGTTTAAGTATAGATTAGTCTTTAGATAAATGTTGTTATACTAGAGTCCTGATGTCCAAAATTCGTGCAAGGGGCTCCGCCCTGGCAGCCCCGGCTGCCTCGGCCTGGCAGCCCCGGTTGCCTCGGCCTCACAGCCCCGGCTTTGTCCAGAAGGTCATCCCGAAGGTCATCCGGAAGGTCGTCCAGATAGTTGTCCGGAAGGTTGCCTGGACGGTCGTTCTGCTGTCCGGTCTAATTAGCATATTTGCTCTTTATTATATAGGATTGGTAATGATTTTGCACTTAGATAATATAATTTTTAATTATACAGTATAATAATGTCTTTGTAGAAAAAAGCAGAAGAAGCTCATAAAATATTTGAAGGTCTTGGCCCAAAGGTTGAACTGGTAAGTAAGAAATTATTTTTTTATTTCTAGTGCTTTTTTGGTATTAGTTTTTCTTGGGATAAGATGGAATACAATCTACTTATTTTGAGGTGAGAGCAATATAACTGGGCAGTAATTTGTGATCAAATTTAAAATAATGGTGCACGACCAAAAGGTTGCAGGTTTGATTCCCAGTCAGGGCACATGCCTTAGGTTGTGGGTTCGATCCCAGTCAGGCACGTACAGGAGGCAACCAGTTGATGCCTCTTTCTCACATTGATGTCTCTCTCTCTTTCTCCCTTCTTCTCTCTCTAAAAATCAATAAAAAAACATATTCTCGGGTAAGGGTTAAAATAATAATAATAATGGTACAGGAACTTGGTTACCTTTGAAAAGCATTATCCTGGGCAACCATTTAATCATCCACATAGAAGGAGAAAGAAGAACATAAATAGAAAGCTCTTTGAATCATTCTGTTAGGATGATGATAGTGCTTAAGCTTTCTTTGCCTTTAAAATTAAAAATGAATGAATATTTATTATGAATACAGTGGATTTATAAACTTTCTAGGAATGGCATTATTAGAGTTACTCAGGGAACCTGAAAGTCTGGAGGTTTTGGTAGGGCACATATTGTGTAGACCCATTAGTACTTTATTTAGCCTTACAGTAAAATATAATTTGTTTCCTTGTCTCTTTATAGATATATGTACAACATTTTATGTATAAATATTTGATTCTCTATTTTATAGCCACTCTATAACCAGCCATCAGATACCAAGGTGTACCATGAGAACATCAAAACGTAAGTATTTATTGTCTCTAGAGTTCTTCAGTTAAAGACCATATATTCTATAAAGAGATTGTCTTTATGTTATCTTCTGACATATTATTGTAATATAGTGTTGGTATATTTAGATTTGTGTAATTTGCTGTCATTTTACTATATGTTATCTTCCTCTGGCTTCTTGGGGGTTGGGGTAACAGCTTTGAGTTTCCGAGGCCAAAAAATGAAATAAATTATTGCATAAAACTAGCTGGTTTTATAATCTGCTAGTAAAAAAGGTGGATACTTAACATTGAAATGGCTTACCTTGAGGCTTGAATTTTTTGCCTCCTGTTTTGTCTTTTTTTCAGTGGAGTACCTGCAAGGCGCATGATGAAGTAAGATAATGAAGCTTTTTCATTTAAGACTAGTGATGACACCGTCCCCCACCAAGCCACATCTGCCATTGCAAAGTAGAAGTGCCACGGATCATTTTATCATTATTCAAAATCCTATTCTAGGGAAATCCCTTCCATGACTCTTGCTAATGACGGTATTTGTAGACCCTTCTGCCATTTAATGTCCTGGTGCCTTGGAAGCGCTCAGTCACCTCACCTGGGTGAGGAAAGCTCCAAAGTGTAGTTTGTTTAGCCTTGCTCATCCTAGATACCAGGCCTTTATGGATGCGGATTTTGGAATAAGAAAATAAGTAAAAAAGAAAACCTAATTTCTTGATCTGATTGAAGAAAAGAGGAGGCTAGATAGGTATCTTTTTTTTAAAAAATTATCATACTTTTAAGAGAATTTTAGGTGAATTATTCTTGTTTGTAACAAAAATGTGATATTTCTACTTTATATGTTTTATTAATAATGAGAAATTATAGTTATTAGTAAGTTAATAATGAGCACATTGCTATATATGTATATATATATATATATACACACACATATATATATTTTTTCTTTTTAAAAAAATTCTTACTGAGAGTATGTGCAATAGTTGACTACTTTGCAGAACTGGTGGCAGATATAATTTGCATGGTATGCATGAAAAATATTGAAAGTGAATAATTTTAACTTTTGTTAAGAAAGTGGTTCATAATTAAAGTCTTAGAATTTTTCTGTGAGATGCTACTGTGGTCTTGACAACCCTTAGGTTAGGCAGAAGTCATATAAAATATGCCTTGTTTTGGAGTTGTTTAGCTATTTTAACATTTTTAAAAAGAATATTGAATAAAATATAGTTGGCTACTTTTAATGATTTTCCCCCCTACAAAGCTTCAGTTAATGTTTGTGTTCTGTCTTTTCCTCCCAACATTAGCTGGAGAGCAGCTCTGTCTGACGTATTTCATGTTATCTACACTGTCCTGAGCTGGTTACTGACTGGCTGACTTCTTCATTTAAATTCTTAGGAAACATTTTTAATTATACTTATTGATTGTTATTTGCTCTTGAGTAGCACGTAATTACAATTAGAACAAACTGAATAGATGGTGTTGCTTCTACTGTACGTGTGAAATTCCTTGTGAAATATCATTTACTCAGCTGCATGCACCCATTATGATCATTGAGTAGCTATTCTTTCATCATTGCCATTTGCTTTGTATGAAATAGCAAATGTACATTTTAATAATTCTTTTAACCTCTTGGCTACTTTTCCATATAGCCAGCTCCTGACTGTCCATGCTTATTTGAGTGGAGCCAGTGTCACTGTTAGTCCTGAGTGGCAGATAATCCAAAAAATTACTTCTCCTTGCCTTGGCCTTGTATTTATATTTGAATAATCAGCTTGAAATCCTTTCTGGAAGTAGGTGGGGTATAAATATTTATATTTGAACCTGCATGTCATTGTTTTTGAGGGTCACAATGCTTCAAATTTAAAAAGTGAAATTATGTTAAGGTATAAGAGAAGTTTTCCTGTCTTGTCACATTGCCCTCCAATACTTCTTAGAGTGGGTTGTGTCATTTCTGTGACTGAAGAAAATCTTCTATTTAAAGCAGTAGTCACCTCTCTCTGTTGGTATAGAAGGGAGGTCAGCACCAATCCTGGGGTAGGGAGGTAACTTAAAGGCTTTTCCTTCTCTTCTACCTCCCCTCCATCAGAGAGTACAAAGATGTTTATAGCACCAGGGTTCTTAAGAACTGTGTAATTGTAAATTGAAAATATTATTTACCTCATAATTGGATATGATAATTGAAAATGAACTATTTATATAAAATTTTGTTGTAGAATGGGAGGAATTTTAGTCAGCTCTAATTATTGCAAAAGTCTTATTTTGCAGGGTGAAAAATTAAGATTAATTTTTATTACATCATATGTTCTTAAGTGATCTTTGTTTGTTTTTCAGTGTCTGTGAAAAATAAGTGAATACATTATTAAATTATGCATTTTCTTAATGTCATACAACCATATTTTTCTTTTCTAGAAACCAGGTGATGAGGAAAAAACTCATTTTATTTTTTAAAAGAAGAAATCATGCAAGAAAACAAAGGGTGAGGTCCTGTCCTTGTTAACTGAAATTTGTACAGCTTTCCCACTCTGCCCATGTAGGCATTTGCTTTCCCATTATTAATGAGATGGTTCTTGATTGTATTTGAAAGAAGGTTGCTTATTTAGAAAGTAAAAATAGATGTGCCTTAACTATAAATTAACTTATAACAACCTTTTGATATCATAATTCATGTTTAATGTTATTAGTAAATTAATATCTATGGTCGTCTATGTATAAAATTTTTATCTAGCCAAATAAAGAAAATGGTGAGTAGTTAAAAAAATATGATAAACAGGATGATCTACATTTATTCTCTTAACCCTCAAACAAATGTGGGTAAGTTACAGTCCGCTCATTACATATTACTGTTTTCTCATTAGGAACCGGGTCAGCTAAAGGTTAGCTTTTTCAAATTTTAGAGAGTTAGTTTTTCATATTTATTATATGACTTGCAGTCCAAAAGTTTTATAAGTATAGTCTTCATGGAAATTAAATTACAGAAAATATAATGCCAATATTCTTATTTTCATAACATGTCTACTGATTTTTGATAAACTATTGAGTCATTTAAATTCAGTTGTTTAGTAAATAAGTGTTGTTCTTTAATCCACATTGGAAGTGAACTTTGTACCTTATATTTAATGACCTGACAGTTAATGAATTGCAACATTCTAGAGTTAGCAGCTTTTATTTGGAGTGTAACTTCTAATGTTCTAATTTGCCAACCTAGCCCTTTGGTCTTGAATTTTATGTGTGTGTGTGTGTGTGTGCCAAGAACATAGAAATCTACATATATAAAAGCCTAAGTGACCGTTACAACTGGTTGACTGGTCGCTATGATGCGCACTGACCATCATGGAGGCAGATGCTCAACGCAGGAGCTGCCCCCTCATGGTCAGTGTGCTCCCACAGCCAACCTCCCGTGGCCGGCCAACCTCCTGCGGTCCCTCCCACCAGCCAACCAGCCCAGAACGGCCCCGATCAGGACTGGGCGAGATGGCCCCGATTGGCCTGATCGCTGGCCCGGCCGAGGGACCCTACCTGTACACAAATTTGTTAACTGGGCCTCTAGTATTAAATAAGAAATTAGCTGAAGTATTTTTTTTCTATTCAGTAATTTTGTTGTAATTTTGGTAATTTCTAAATTTGCTATCTAGTGATGCAAACACAGAAGCCCAGGTTTTCTTTTTATACTTAAACAGAGTAGCTATAAAGTTTCTGTGTTCACTGATTTGTTTAATGTTCATTGGCTGCACATACTATTCTACAATGGTGAGCAAGTTAGCCATATAGTTTTAGCCAAGGTATAACTGAGGATAGATAAGTCAGCAGGCAATTGCAGTACTGTGATCATATACAGATGATGGTGAGCATGTAAGAGGGACAGTTAATGCAGGTATGAATCACGAAGGGAAGTTTCACAGGAAAACTAGTATGCCAGTAACTTGAATAGCAGAGGGAAGGAACAGCTTAAATGAAGATTTGGGAGGTAGAGTGGATTGTGTGATGAAGATCGGGGAGGTAGAGTGGAGTGTCCCAGGTTTAGAGATGGCTGGGGCTTAGACTGAGCCGGGAGTGGTGAGAAATGAGGCTGCTGGGGAAAGCCAGGGCAAGTCCTACACAGCCCTGGAGGTCACCTAGGAGACTTTGGATTAGATCCTGAGAGTATCTTTTTAGTGTTTGAACTGAGGGAGTGAAGTGTTTAGGTTTGGATTTTAAGAATTTGCATCTGGCTACACTGTTAAGAATGTGCCAGGTGGGTACCTGAAATACCAGAGGGAGGGACCACTTTGTAAAGTATATGATTGTCTAACCACTATGCTGTACACCTGAAACTAATAACAAAATAATAGTGGATATAAATTGTAATTGAGTAACAAATTTGATTGTAAAAAAGAGTGCATGGGAGACATTGGGAGGCTCTTTAATCTAATGAGGATTGATGTTAGCCTGTACTGAGGAGGTGGTGGTACAGATGGAGTAAAACAGACATATAGGAGTGGAAACAAACATATAGGAGTGGAAAAAAATGATTAGGAAGTTGTTGGGGTAGAATATGGAGTATGAGGAAGATAATTTTCTCTTCTCTGATGCCACTTTTTGAGATGACCAGTGTTAACAGTTTTTCATGAGTCCTTCCACACTTTTTTTATTTGTGTGTCATCAGACACATACACAGTTCTGTACAGGAGGGTTCTTCTTTCTGTGTTTTTGATACTTACAAAAGTAGATCATACATTACTCATTTTTGTAAAAGTATTCTTGATTTCATGTCATTTGCTGAGTTTTTGTAATCATAAATTACAACCAATTTCTATCTTTTCTAGACTGTCAAAAATGTTTATTACATAGCATCCTATGTAATAAAAGGCTAATATGCAGATCAACCGAATGGTGGAATGACCGGTTGCTATGATGGCACTGACCACCAAGGGGCAGATGCTCAATACAGGAACTGCCCCCTGGTGGTCAGTGTGCTTCCACAGGGGGAGCGCCTCTCAGCCAGAAGCTGGGCTCATGGCTGGCGAGTGTAGTGGCGATGGCGGGAGCCTCTTCCACCTCTGCAGCAGCGCTAAGGATGTCCTACAGCCAGCTTAGGCCCACTCCCAGCGCAGGGAGCAGGCCTAAGCTGTCAGTCAGACATTCCCAGAGGGCGCAGGCCAGGCTGAGGGGGAACACATACACACCCACCCTCCCTGAGTGCATGAATTTCGTGCACTGGCCCTCTAGTAATCCTCTCTAATAAAATGGTAATATGCAAATTAACCATCACTCCGCTACATAAGCCACACCCACCAGCCAAGCCACACCCACCAGCCAATCAGGGCGGGTATGCAAATTAATCCCATCCAAGATGGCTACAGCCACAGAGAGCAAGGTTTCCCAGGTAACAGCAAGCCAAGCTTTCCATAGCCGTTGCAGGCCTAAGCCTCCACTCAAGCTACAAAGTTTCAATTATAGAAGGTAAACAAATTCAAACAAATGGCGACAGAATGGAGATTGAGAGAGCAGGCCAGGGTTGCCGGCGGCAACAGGGGAAGCAAAGCTTTCCGCATACCCTGGCCGGGCTCACCCGCTTAAGGCTACAAAGTTTCAATTGTAGAAGGTGAATTAACTGCCACAGAAATGGCTGCCACCCCGGAGGGAGCAGCAGGCTTGACTCCACTCCAGGCTACAAAGTTTCAATTGTAGAAGGAAAATAAATTCCAGATACCAGGGCCTCTGCTTGGGTTGCCAGGGGGCGTGGCCGGCCTGCAAACCACAACAGGCCCCTTGCTCAGGCCGCCCCATGCCCCAAGGGAACCCCCACCTGATCCGGGACACCCTTCAGGGCAAACCAGCTGGCTCCCACCCGTGCACCAGGCCTCTATCCTATCTAATAAAAGAGTAATATACAGATTGATCATCACTCCAACACACAATATAGCTGCCCCCATGTGGTCAAAGATCCTGCCCCCATGTGGACACAAGATGGCCACTACAAGATGGCCAGCAGGGGAGGGCAGTTGGGAGGGACCAGGCCTGCAAGGGAGGGCAGTTGAGAGGGACCAGGCCTGCAAGGGAGGGCAGTTGAGAGGGACCAGGCTTGCAAGGGAGGGCAGTTGGAGGTGATCAACCCTGCAGGAGAGGGCAGTTAGGGGTGACCAGGCTGGCAGAGGAGGGAAGTTAGGCGCAAACAGGCTGGCAGGGGAGCAGTTAGGCATCAATCAGGCTGGCAGCAGAGTGGTTAGGGGGTGATAGGCTGGCAGGCAGAAGCGGTTAGGGGCAATCAGGAAGGCAGGCAGGAGAGCAGTTGGGAGCCGGCAGTCCTGGATTGTGAGAGGGATGTCCGACTGCCCGTTTAGGCCCGATCCCACCAGGATCGGGCCTAAACGGGCAGTCGGACATCCCTCCAGGAGTCCCAGATTGGAGAGGATACAGGCTGGGCTGAGGGACAACCCCCCGCCGTGCACGAATTTCGTGCACCGGGCTTCTAGTTTATAATAACAAAAATATGCAAGTAACCAAAATCACCAACAATAGAGGAATGATTAACTAAAAAAAAAAAATCCCACCAAAATATACTCTATATGTCAGATTTTTCATAGGCAATGCAGCTCCCTTTCTCTCTCCTCTTTCAGATCGAGGACAGCTTTTTATTCACAGTTGAGTTATAGGCCAAATATACTTCTCACTTTACCTTAAGAACTAACATGAACTTTAAAGTATTAGGTTTGTCAGAATCACAGAGTTTTGTTTAATTTTTAATTTGCTACGGGTATTTAATAGGAACAAAAAATCTGCCAACGTTACGATCAACTCATGGAAGCATGGGAGAAAAAAGTGGACAGAATAGAAAATAATCCTCGGAGGAAAGCTAAAGAAAGCAAAACAAGGGAGTACTATGAAAAGCAGTTTCCAGAAATTCGAAAACAAAGAGAACAGCAAGAAAGATTTCAACGGTAAGTAGTTTGGTGTTTAATGGCTGTGTTGTTTTCTTGGAATCACACTTTTGATCTTTCACAATATTTATTGTTACCAGATTAATCATTAAGAAAGATTATAAAGAACTTTTGTTTTTAATATATCTTGGTGAATTTAATATTTTTTATATTTAATCATGATGTTGAATCTAAATTTAAGTAAAATTTTTAAAGAAATATGTTTTTATTGATTTCAGAGAAAGGAAGGGAAAGGGAAAGAATGATAGGAACATCAATGATGAGAGAAAATCATTGATTAGCTGCCTCCTGCTGCTCCCCATTGGGGATTGGGCTCGAAACCCGGGCATGTACTCTGACTGGGAATTGAACCATGACCTCCTGGTCGACGCTCAGCCATTGAGCCACATTGGCTGGGCTTAAGTGAATATTTTTAAATTAATTATTCAATTCTTGAAAATACACATTTCTTTGGAAATGATAATAAGAATAGACCTGAGTATCTCGTCCTTCATACCTGCCAACATAGTCAAACAGTATTAAATTGGTTGCTAATTATAAAATTCTTCGATATTGGTAAGATATTTTCTGATTTGTTTTTACTTTTAGAGAACAAGTATTTTGCAAAGGCAAAAACATTAGCGTTCTGCTCGTTACTGTGTTATGTAACAGTCATGTAAGCTCTTTTAATTATGATTAAGTTTTTTTTTAAAATATATTTTATTGATTTTTTACAGAGAGGAAGGGAGAGGGATAGAGTTAGAAACATCGATGAGAGAGAAACATCGATCAGCTGCCTCCTGCACACCCCCCACTGGGGACGTGCTCGCAACCAAGGTACATGCCCCTGACCGGAATCGAACCCGGGACCCTTGAGTCCGCAGGCCGACGCTCTATCCACTGAGCCAAACCGGTCTCGGCAATTATGATTAAGTTTTTTTATGAGGGATGATGGTTGTGTTTTTCTTCTCTCTTTTAAAAAATGTTTGATGTATTTTTCTAAGCCTGCTATTCTAGTCTCTGGAAGGCATGCAAAAAACTGGTATTTGAAATGGAAATGTCACCAATAACTGGTTTTCCAGAAGTTTTCCATAAATAAATAGTTCTGTCATTTGAACTTTGACATGCAACCTTTAAACCTTAATCTCAGCATTTAAATTATTACTAGTTTTATAGATGACTCAAGCAAATTAATTTAGGTTTCTTCTCTGACTTCTAGTTGATTAAAAAAAGTCTTATTCAGAAAAGTAATCTATACAAAAGTAATTTAATTTGTATGTCTTCTTTATAAAAGGCCTTTAAATATATTTATAATTTCTCTCTCACACTTAGAGTTGGGCAGAGGGGAGCTGGTCTTTCAGCCACTATTGCTAGAAGTGAGCATGAGATTTCTGAGATTATTGATGGGCTCTCTGAGCAGGAGGTAAGAAAATAAATTGATCTAATTTAAGTTAATTCATTATTCAGGAATTTTAGCCTCATTAATTTTTAATTTGCTACAGGTATTTAATAGGAACAAAAAATCTGCCAATGTTACCATCAACTCATGGAAGCATGGGAGAAAAAAGTGGACAGAATAGAAAATAAGGGTTTATTTGTACGTAAGTGAGGGAATAGTCCAAAGACTGTGGTCAATCATTAGAAATTTTAAAGAAGGCAGTCACATAATCATATCGGTGTTTTACATATATGGCTTTGGCCGCATGGAGGTGGAGAAAGAGAAGAGGAGACTATTATAAAAATAAGGACCTGAGTCAGAATAATAGTGGTAGATAATAGGAGGGGACTGAAAGGAGAGATTATAGAAGAATGGACAGGACAAGATTGATGGATTAAGTGTGGAGGTGAGAAAGAAGAGAAATGGAAAGTGACTCCCTGGTTTCTAGGTTAGAGGACTGAGCTGGTAGTGCCATCTCATAAAACAGCAAAAGAGCATGTATTTTGCAGATGTTTGTATATTCACTTGTTGTGGTTTCCAAAGAGTGCTCTCTAGCCTAAAAGAGAGATAGCATATGACATTATTAAATCATTGCTGAACAAGAATAAATTTCAGTCAAGAACACTGAGTCTTTGTAGCTATGTTCAAACTATGTCTTAAGGTTGTTTCAAAATCATCTACCGATTGAGTTTGGCTAGTTTTGATTTTATAACATGGCTTTTTAAAACTTCATCTCTAAATTCTGGAGGTCTTGATTATTTGAATTTGGTAGTTCCTTAAGTAATGATCAAAGACAATTATTATGTTGCTGTATATTTCAAGATTTATGGCCATAATTCCTAGAATGATGACTAAACCTATGTTAAATTTCTTAGCTTGCTTTTTGACTGAAACCATACAAGCATCTATAACTAGTATCAGTTGAGGTGATTTCAAACTAATGTCTGCTGCACACAGTACTTTGGTGTTCAAACTGATTGAGAGTACCTCATAAAATTATAGACTTTCTAAGGACTTGTAAGGTAATACCTACTTCTCTGAGGAAAAGTATTAGGGGAAGACCTAGCCTTGTTACTGAGATTAATACTTATAACTTTGGTAAAAGTTTTTTCATGGCAGTTTGTGCTTATAAACTAAAATTAAACCTTGGGAAAAGAAATTTTATAGACATAAAAAGTTTCAGTTAAATTGCTAAGGTCTTAAAATTTTAATGGGAAGATTATGTAAGATTAGCAAGAAGCATTTAATTCCTAAGTGAGTTTAGTTACTTTAAAATCAGTGATCCTAAGATTTGGTACCTGTTTAATTTTCTGTTCATTGTTCTCTAAAATGATGTCAAGGTTTGTTGTCTAAAGTGGTGTTAAGACTTTAAAAAATGAGACTAAATAGAATTAATGTGCCTCATAAGGTCATTATTATATCAATGAACTTGACATAACTTTGTATCCTCTATATCTAAAAATTTCATCTGAAATGTCAGCTTTTAAGTAAAGAACTCTTTTCAAATTGTGGATTATAAAAAAAATAATATGTATACTCTCTGACTCTTTAATTAACTGAATGGATATTTATTAGATATATAAATAATTACTATATGTTAGATGTTATGGTATGCACTACTATTGGAATGGAAGATTCAACATAGCTAAGATGACCATATTACTTAAAGCAATATACAGATTTAATGCAATCCCCATCAAAATCCTAGTCATTTTAAAAATAAATTAAACAAACAAAAAAATTATCAGATTTGTATGGAATCCCAAAAGATCCTGAATAGCCAAAACAGTTTGGAGAAAAAAGAACAAAGCTGGAGGTATCACACTATCTGACTTCAAATTATACTATAGAGCTATGATAATCAAAACAGCATGGTGTTCGCAGAAAAACAGACACACAGACCAGTGGAACAGAATTGAGAGCCCAGAAATAAAACCATATGTATATGGGCAAATAATTTTTGACAAAGGAGCCAAAACACACAATGGAGAAAAGAAAGCCTCTTCAATAAATGGTGCTGGGAAAATTGGAAAGCCACATGCAGAAGAATAAAACTAGATTACAGTTTTTCCCCATCTAAAAAACTAATTCAAAATGGGTCAAAGATCTAAATATAAGATCTGAAACAATAAATGACATAGAAGAAAACATAGGTACTAAACTTATGGATCTTGGTCATAGAGAATATATTATGAATTTAACTCTGAAGGCAAGGGAAGTAAAGGGAAAAATAAATGAATGGGACTATATCAAACTAAAAAGCTTTTGCATAGCAAAAGAACCTGCCAACAAACAAAAAGGCAACCAACTGAATGGAGAATAAGGGGTTAAAATCCAAAATCTACAAAGAACTTATACAATTCAACACCAACAAACAAATAATCCAATTAAAAAATAGGCAGAGGGCCTGAACAGATACCTCTCCTGAGAAGACATACAAAAGGCCAACAGATATATGAAAAGATGTTCAACTTCACTAGCTATTAGGGAAATATAAATCAAAACAACAATACCATCTCATACCTGTTAGAATGTTTATTATCAATAAG
The DNA here is from genome assembly GCF_951640355.1 of Cnephaeus nilssonii. Classification (NCBI taxonomy): domain Eukaryota; kingdom Metazoa; phylum Chordata; class Mammalia; order Chiroptera; family Vespertilionidae; genus Cnephaeus; species Cnephaeus nilssonii. The sequence goes on from NC_137090.1 coordinate 48,525,661, forward strand.
ACAGGTAATAAGTGTTGGAGAAAACAGTATGGTGGTTCCTCAAAAAATTAAGAATAAAGTTAACATATGATCCAGCAATCCCTCTCCTGGGCATCTACCTGAAGAACTCGAAAACATTTCTTCACCAAGCTCTATGCACCCCTGTGTTCATTGCAGCATTATTCACAGTGGCCAAGGCATGGAGACAACCAAGGTGTCCTTCCGTAGAGGACTGGATAAAGAAGATGTGGTCCATACATGCTATCGAATACTAGTCAGCCACAAGAAAAGATGAAATAGTGCCGTTTGTGACAACTTTGAGAATATTATGCTAAGCAAAATAAGTCAGAAAAGCTAAGAACTGTATGATTTCACTCAAGTGGGATATAAACTGAAATTCATAGACACAGACAACAGTATGGTGGTTACCAGAGGAAAGGGGGTAGGGAGGAAGTAAAGGGTAAGGGAGGCCAAATATATAGTGATGGAAGATGATTTGACTTTGGGTGGTGGGCACACAATGCAATATACAGATGATGTAGAAATGTACAATAAACATAGAAATGTACACTTGAAACATGTATGATCCTATTAACCAATGTCACCCCAATAAATAACTTAAAATCTTAAAAAAAACAAAAACTTCTTCTCAACTTGTAATAATAGATTATAACATATTAGAGGCCTGGTGCACAGATTCGTGCACCGGTGGGGTCCCTTGGCCTGGCCTGCAGGATCGGGCCGAAACCAGCTCTCTGACATCCCCTGAGGGGTCCCGGATTGCGAGAGGGGCCAGGCCAGGCCAAGGGACTCCACTGGTGTACGATTGGGGCCAGGGAGGGACCCTGAGAGGGCTCCAGTGCATGTCCGGCCTGTTTCAATTGGCCGGGCCCCAGCAGCAAGCTAACCTACTGGTCGAGCGTCTGCCCCCTGGTGTCAGTGTGCATCATAACGACTGGTCAAATGGTCCAATGAACGGTCGGACACTTAGCAATTAGGCTTTTATTATTATATAGGATATGTATACTCTCTGACTATCATTCATTGAATCGATACTTATTAGATATTTGAGTAATTACTACATGTTAGATGTTATGGTGTATACTACTATTGTCATTGAACTACATATGTATGTGGGTGTTTGTTTTTTTAGTATAAAGACAGTTAGTCTGTGACCCTCTACATTTTATTTTATGTAAACTGCATTTTTTTTTTTTTTTTCAGAATAATGAGAAACAAATGCGGCAGCTCTCTGTGATTCCACCTATGATGTTTGATGCAGAACAAAGACGGGTCAAGTTCATTAACATGAATGGGCTTATGGAGGACCCCATGAAGGTTTATAAAGATAGGCAGTTTATGAATGTTTGGACTGACCATGAGAAGGAGATCTTTAAGGACAAGTAATTTAAATTTTAAATTATTATCCACTAGAAGCTTACATAGTTAGTAAAAAACACTTAGCCCCGTTTTGGCATTTGAATTGATACTGCAAAGTATAGAATATAGATTTGAGAGGATCTTCCCATAGGTTTATAGGTGGATATATAGGTAACAGATAAGAACTGGGGTTATGTAGTCATGTTAAGACAGGTACCCAAACATGGGTGGTATCTGAATCATCTGGGGTGCTTTTTTAAAAGTACAGATTTCTGTGCTCTATCATAGACCAGTCCAGTCATTTCCTGGTGGATGGTACACAGGAACCTGTGCTCTTTAAAAGATTCCAGCGATACTACAGTTGTTCCTCAGGTTGGCAGCTAGGAACCACTGGGATTTAGTTGGTACATATTTCTATTCTCGAGGTTTGCACCTCCCCCCCTGCTTTTGAGTTGTTAAAATATTTGTGTGTGTGTGTGTTTGTGTGTGTTGTTGTGTTTTTTTTTACACAGGTTTATCCAGCATCCAAAAAACTTTGGACTAATTGCATCCTACTTGGAAAGAAAGGTGAGAAATGGTTGGCATTGAAAATGTTTATACGTTTTTGATGGTTGCTACTTTGAAATTTTATGCTCTAATACCAAAAATAGTTAACAGCATCTGACTTTTGCAAAGGGCTTGCTACAGAAAAGATTTTCATGTGACTAATATAGTGATATTTATAATTATATGCTTACAAATCCTTAGCACAGAACACAGACTAATAATATTCATGGTTAAAATTGTATTTTTCTAAAAACACATAGATTACAATGCTTTTTTAACCTCATTAAATTTCTAATTAAAATATCATGGTCCTGATTTTTCCTGAATGTTTTTCACAGTGGGTTGAATAGTGTTTTGTGGAAAAATATTTAAAGAGACAATTTGAATGTTTACATATATGCAGTAAGAATAGGAATTGAGTTACTGATTAATAAGAAAGTTGTTGAATGTTTCTGATAGTTACTAGTATTTTTTATGTAATTTGGATTGCCTATTGAAGTAGTAGACATAATATGTACATTTTTAGAGCCCATAATATGTACATATGTGTTTCACCTCAATTTATACTTTGAGAAAACCAGAGATTTTCCAGAAAGTGTTACTTGATTTTTTAAAAAAATTTATTTCTTTGGATCCTCAAAAACATTTCTTTTTTACTTATAGAGTGTTCCTGATTGTGTTTTATATTACTACTTAACCAAGAAAAATGAGAATTATAAAGCCCTAGTTAGAAGGAATTATGGAAAACGCAGAGGAAGAAACCAGGTGTGTTTCAATACTGTATGGAAGATGTTTCAGGGTTGGTGTAAAGAGGAAGATGAAATTGTTATAATAGGAGCTTTGTACTTAATAACCTGTACTTTGGGGATTAGCGTTTCTATTAAATTAGGATATTATGAACATGTTTTGAAGTTAAGCTATATATTTTTAAGTGTTATATTTTTTATTTTGAATGTATTTTAAGTTTCTAGTATGAGAAACTTATTAATTAATGAGAAAAGTTTTATACTTCCATGTCATCTAAATTGTGCATATCAGTGTTAACAATAATAATGTAATTAAATTTGAGACCCTTAACACCTTATTTGCTATATCATCTTTACCAGTCCTTTGTTTGAGGAAGAGACAGGTAGGTAAGAGAGAGAAATATAGCATGGTAACCAGAGTAGCGGATTTAATTTCATTTTGGGAGTTTAGATAGTTTAAATCTTAAAAAGCACTTGAGCCGTGGCTGGTGTGCCTCGGTTGGGTTTTGTCCTGTGCACTGAAAGATTGCCGGTTCGATTCCCATGTGCCCCGGTCCCGCTGGTAGAGGGCATGTAGGAGGCAGCTGACTGATGTTTCTATCCTTCTCACTCTTCCTCTGTCTTCAAAAATCAATTGAAAAAAATCTTAAAATAAATAAATAAATACCTCAAAGAAAGTACTTCACCTAAAAAGATAGTTTTTAATACAATGTAGTATATGTTTTCACAGTTGCAACTCGGTTACTTCTTCCAAAATACTCAGCAGCTGTCACAGCTCATGTATGCTTTACCAGTGAGACTGTTGGGAGAATGCAATCACCTGTTAACCCTCCCCACCCGGATACAAGTCGCAACATTGAATTGTATGCATGAACTTGGACAGCTGCTGACTGTTTATTAGCATGCCTAAATTTCTTATGGTTTCTGTACACAGCTACCCTTTCTTCCCTTGGTCTCTTTGGTCACCAGATACAGGTTGACACAGTTTTTTCATTATTTATAGTCATAACTTTTGTGTTTTCTGGGTCATTTTTTCTTACAGAACACTACCTCATAAGATGTAATTACATGTTCTTCAAAACTTATTTCTTGGTCAAAAAAAGTATAGGGAGTGTTTCCTAAGTCAACTATGTGAAATACTGCTAGAGGTTGAGTCAGCTGAGGTGACCTTGATATGCATTTTCAGTGGATTGGTGAGGGAGTCAGAAATAAGATTATAGTGAACTGAAGGGGATATAGAAGGTGTGGAAGTGGCAATAGTATAAGTGTAGTCTTGTTTGTAAGATTTGCTCATAAAACAAAACAGAAATGGGTGGCAGGGCTGATGGGGATAAGAAGGGAGGAAAAGAGTATGCTTGTACATCTGTGGGACTGATAGTGTAGAAACAGAGATAGATGCTTGTAGAGCTGAAAAGATTTATGAACTGAATGGCAGCAAACTGAATGTTGGTAGTGAGATAGGAAACACTGTTCCACTAAAGGAGTCAGGACTTTCCCCCTGCTTTCTACCGGCAAAGTGCAAACAAGGTCCTTTTGCCAGAGGTGCTTGAGCCCATCTATGTTTTCAACAAGTTTCAGCTACAATTTAAAAAAAAAAAGCTTTATTATTAACTACAAACTAGTATTTGTAAGTTTAATTTTATATTTAGAAATTGTATATGTTACTGTTTAATTTTTTTCAATACCTGGTAATGTAACGGGATAATTGGATGTTTATTATACCTTATCAATGCTGGATTAGCCACCCCCTCACCTGCTCCACCATCCCGCCTGTGGGGTGATCAGTCGGGCTGGGCCTTCCACCTGGCTCCATCAGCACCTGGGAGCCCGACGGCGGCCCCGCTCCCAGCCGCCACCACCCCTGGTTGCCGTCTGTAGGGCGATCGGCAGGGCGATTGGGCCCCCGCTCGCACCCGCCTTGACCTGGCGCCTCATGGCAGCTCCTGCATTGAGCATCTTCCCCCTGGTGGTCAGTGCACGTCATAGCGACCATTCGGATGGACACTTATCACATTAGCCTTTTATATAATGGTTGTAATTTCAGCTTAGAAATATTTGTGCTTTACTTTTTTTCACTTTATTATATCCTTTTTATTTTTCCAAATTACTTCAGTCTTGATAAATGACCATAGCTGTCTACTAATTCCATTAAATGAATGTCCCCCAAAAGAGTAAAAGCATAAAGATGTTTCATGTACTATTATCCTAATATATATAAAAAGCTAGGTGGCGTCACAACCGAACTGGCGACCGGTCACCATGAAGTGCATGGAGCACCTCTCGGGTCCCCCTCTCCCCCAGCCCCCCAAGCTGCTCGCCATGAGTGGGGGCTGGTGGTGGGGCGGGACTGGGGACTGTTGAGCGGCGGTGGCGGGCTGCTTCGCGGCGTGTCCGTGAGCTTAGCGGAGCAGTCACCCAGGTGGCAGTGAGTTCCATGAAGCAGCCGCGGGGCAGGGGAGTTTTGCAGAGCAGTTGTGGGGGAGCCTCGCAGAGCAGTGGCGGAGCAGGGGGTGTTTCGCAGAGCGTCCAGCGGCGAGCTTCGCGGGGCGGCAGCAAGCTTCGCAGAGCAGTCGAGGGGCTGGGGGAGCCTCGCGGAGCAGTTGGGCCGCGAGCATGGCGGAGCGTCCTGGGGCGGGGAGCTTCAAGTAGTGTCGCAGGGCGGCAGAGGCCTTGCGACGGAGGCCAGGCTAGGCCTAGGGACCCTAACCGAGCACGATTTCATGTGCGCTGGGCCTCTAGTCCATAATGATGAAAAATTGAGAATTTTTTTAATACTAGGGGGATGGGGTTTGGTAGGTTATCCAATTTTAAGTTAAAGTTGAAATGCTTAAGTGACAGATTAGATATAGGAGTTACAAAAAGAGAAAACCAACCTTAGATTTCTAGTGGAATCTTAACATTTTTGATTCTTTGATGGGTTCAAATACTATGGGCATGTGTGTGTGTATGTATATCTGACCTTTTAAACAACATGTAGAACATATTAAAGAGCATTAGACTTTTTAAAAAATACATGATTCCTAATTACATTGTAAAAGATTAATAAATCATTTATTTTTTTGCATAGATAATTATTAAAATTAATCATCAGAATTTGAGGAGCTAGTTCTTTTACCTTTGAATTTTATAAATGATGGTTTATTCTAGCAGCAAATTGCCCGACCATCACAAGAAGAAAAAGCAGAAGAAAAAGAGGAAGATAAAGCAGAAAAAACAGAAAAAAAAGAAGAGGAAAAAAAAGATGAAGAAGAAAAAGATGAAAAGGAGGACTCTAAGTAAGTTAAATACTTAGCATTAAATAATTAATTAAATGTTATACTTATTTTTAAATAATAAAATTGAATCTTTTGAAGATATAAAACTTAAGATAAAAGAATCAATGTGATGTGTGCTTTAACCGTTGAATAGTTACTTGACATAAATAAGGAGTGGAGTATTGCAGTAAATATAACTTTTGGCTTATGGGGTTTATTTGCCAGACATGGTATATATTACTTCAGAAGAAATAGGCTATAATAATATATACTTATCACTGAGTTACATCAAATTTAATCTTTGATTTCAAAGATACCTCATGATCTTTTTTTGTACCTCATTGTATAATACCTAAATTTCAGCTTTATTTATTTCATCTATCATAAAAAATAGAGTTCCTGGTTTGTTTGTGGTTGTTGCTGTTTTTTGAGGTTATAAAAGTAATTCTTGCTCATCATAGAAAATTAGGAAAAGAGAGCACAATATAAAGAAAATCAGTCTGTGATTCTGCCACTCAGAGACTGTTGATTCCTTTGTGTACATATTGTGTCGGTGGTGTGGGGGGCTGAGCGGCCGGGTTGGTTGTGTCTCCCCCAGGGGTCAGCGTTATTAAAGCATTGTTTGCATAGAATAATAGTCACCAATTGTAGGTGTAAATGTTGATACATTTTGACAAGTGTGTGCATTGGAGTAACCATTACCACAACCGTGATGTAGATAGAACGTTTTCTTTATTTTTGCGAGTCAGTTTCATTATATTTATAATTTCCATATTAGATAGAACATTTTCATCACCCCACAAAGTTCCCATATGCTCCTTTGCAGAGTTTCTCTCCCCACTTTTCTGGCATCTGGCAATTGCTAATCTATTTTGTTTTTTCTAGAATTTTATATAACTGAATTATGCAGTATAGAATCCATGTATGGCTTCTTTTACTTAGCATAATGCTTTTGAGGTGATACATAATGCATGTCAGTAGTTTGTTCCTTTTTAATATTTACTGTGTTATTTTTATAATGCTCTTGGAAATATTGAAGTTTTGTGTCAAATAAAGCAGCCTTAATCATTTGACATGGCTTTTAAAGGTTGGATATTTATGCCATTCTAATATTCTACTTTAGGAAGATACCCATTTAAAAAATACATATTTTTTTAGTTGTTCACGTATAACATTTATATTCCCATGTGGTCATTGTTCTGCTCATATAGAACTACTATATCTTGATTTTACTTTTTTTTCTTAAAATCTCTAATTTGTTTAACAAACATTCATTTATTACTGATGTGACTAGGATGTTATGGAGGATTAAAAAATACATAAGATATCTACTACTCCCAAGAAGTTTATGAACTAGTTATAGTTAGTAGGAGAATATTAGACAAGATACAAGTACTATTTTTAAAATTAATTTATTTAGTTTTTAAATATTTTTATTGATTTCAGAGAGGGAAAGAGAGATAGAAACATCAGTAATGAGAATCATTGATTGGCTGCCTCCTGCACACCCTCTACTGGGGATTGAGCCCACAACCCGGGCATGTGCCCTTACCTGAATTGAATCATGACCTCCTGGTTCATAGGTCAACACTGAACCACTGAGCTTTGCTGGCTCAGCTACAAGTACTATTTTTTTAAGAAAAGAAAGAAAAGCCTGGAAGAAATGAACAAACCCAATAAATTTATGTTGAAAGATTGAGAAGAGGTTGAGGTTTACTATTAGTGGAACCTCTGTTCTTGAATTTAATTCATTCCGGACGGCAGTTCAAGAAGTGATTTATTCGAAAACGGAATCATTTTTTCTATTTAGAAATAATGTAAGTTGAATTAATTCATTCCAGAATCCCAAATGATTCCCCGTTTTAACCTTTCTTATATACAGTACAAGTCTAATGTACTATTTAATCTATAAACAAACACTTCTTTTCTCAAATTTGTTGAACGCCCCCCTACTAGCCTTAAAGCAGTCACTTTCAGCACTCATTCCAGGGTGTCTTTCAGGGAGTCAGTATGTGCCATCTTCACTTTCTCACATATCATTGCCTCTGAAATGCTGTCACTGGCTCACTGCTTTCATTTATCCAAATCAACAACTGTTTTTCTACCTCTTCAATTGCCTGTGATCATTGTTCTTTCACACCCTTAGCAATATTAGCATTCTTGATGGCCTCTTTAGGTTTTAAAATTGTGCTAAGCATTCCTTTGTCCAGCAGCAGCAACAACAAAAAAACACAAAAATATTCACAGCACAATTTTCTGAGATGTTAACAAGGAGAGGTTTAGCTGTAAACTGACTCATACTGGTGCATTCTCTCCTTTGTTTGTGGTCTAGAGAGGCTTTTTATCATGCAGATGTATCAGCATGAAGGTTGTCAGGTCAAAACTGAAGTTTTAGTCAATAACAGACATTTTTTCTTTGAACAACTTGGTTGAGAACCGAATTATTGGAGAGGGGAGACCTTCAAGAACCAAGGTTTGACTATACTGTCTGGATAATTTAGAGGGCTTTATGTAGGAAGTACTTGTTAAGGTGGGGTAGAATAAAGGGAACAATGTTAATAGATAATGCCTCTTTGAGAAATGACAGATGATGGTTTCATTAGAATAGAACATAGTGTGCCTGAAAAAGAAAATTAGAAAACAGATTGGTGTTAGATTACGTAAAGCCTTAATGAAAGCTAAAATGTAGACTTCATTTAGGAGACTCTGTGGAAATAGACAAGGGTTAGAATAGATGGAATGATTTATTACCAAAATTACTCTGCTAGAATAATGTTGTACTAGCAATATAGAATGAATGGATTAGAGATATAAGAGTCAGGGAACCTGTTATAAAAGACTGTCATTAGGGTACTAAGATACTGAATAAGTACAGTGGTAGTTGAAATAGAGATGGTGAATTAATGGGAGAAATATTAATGAGATGAAATACCCAAAATTTGTCATCAGATTACATACAGGAAGTAAAGAAAAAGGGAAAGAGCTAAAGATGATGTCAAATTTATACCTAAGTGTTTATGAACATGGTGGTATTGTTAGCAACAAATGATTAGAGAGTGAGGTGGATCAAAAGCAAGGTGGTGAGATGAGCATGTTTTTGCATATTGATGGGAAATTCAGGTGGTGCAGTAATTGGGAAAAACAAGTCTGGATTTTAGGAGATTTAGGAGTTGGAGTATGAGTCCAGTAGAATTGATGTAAATAGGTAATCTCACAGAACTTTAAGGCCAGAGTGAGCTTTGGGAAATCCCTACATTAAAGGATGATCGGGAAAAAGCAGGCCCAGAAAGAGACCCAGAAGAGCAATAGGGATATTAGAAATGTGTGAAATTCTAAAAGCAAAGTTGGGAAGGATATAAAAAGATTTGTCCACAGTATCAGTTGCAACAGAAAGAGTAATGTGACGGGAAGTAAAGGTTATTTGATTTTGCAGTTTTTAATTCATTGGCGACTTTTGACAAAACCTCTTTAATCGGAGGCTGTAGTATAAAGCAGATTGGTAAGGGAATACAGAAGTGAAGGGAGAGAGAGCTACATGGTAATTCCAAGGGTAATTTAGAACTAAAGGGGAAAGAATTATTCTTGAAACATTTGGGGGCAGGGGAGTGACTTACAAAGCCACAATAGGTCTGTATTTGAAGTAGGTAAAATTAAAACAAACAACAAAAAACCCACCTTCCATTAACCATTTGTACACCATAGGTGTCTATAGATGCAAGCGGCGAACCTCTTTAAATTAAATTCAAAATATCGTGGCAGTTAACTAGTTAAGCAAGAATAGTTGAGTGTTTGAATGTTGCCATCTTTTTGTTCATTTGTAAAAATGTACATTAAGCACCTTGCTTTAAAAAATTTTATTTTTCAATTATATTTGATGTATAATATGATATTAATTTCAGGTGTACAACTCAGTGATTAGACATTTATATAATCTATGAAGTGATATCCCTGATAAATCTAAGCACCTTGCTTTTAACTATAACAACCCTGAGAGATAAGAAAGACAGAGAGAATGGTTTTCCAGTATTACATGTAGTACTATTGCTATAGTAATGACCGCTTATTGTGTTTTTCCTAAGTGCCTGAGACTATGTTAAGCACTTTATAGCCTGAAGGAAGTTTAGCTTTTTAATATATATATATATATATATATATATATATATATATATATTTGATTTTTTACAGAGAGGAAGGGAGGGAGATAGAGAGTTAGAAACATCAATGAGAGAGAAACATCAATCAGCTGCCTCCTGCACACCCCCTACTGGGGATGTGCCCACAACCAAGGTACATGCCCTTGACCGGAATTGAACCTGGGACCCTTGAGTCTGCAGGCCAATGCTCTATCCACTGAGCCAAACCGGTTAGGGCGGAAGTTTAGCTTTAACCCTTTGCACTCGCTTGCTTTTTTCTCGATTCCTTTATTCTACTCGGGATTTAATTTTTTAAATACCCCAGCTTTTACAAAGCGCGGCAGTAGAATAAAAAACTGGAGTTTCTTTTCATACAAACTTATTTATTTGGATTTTTTAATATTTCAAATTATTGGTACATTCAAAGAGTATAAAAAGAGCTGCTACCGATGCTAACTGTGTCGAGTCACACTCGACATCCGAGTGCAAAAGGTTAATAGTAGCAAACACCTACGAAATTTACTATGTTCCAGACACTGTTCTAAGCATTTTACAGAAACTAATTTTTGTAATTCTCACAACAGCCCTATGAAATATACTATTATTATCCTAATATTACAGACTAGAGGCCCGGTGCACGAAATTCATGCACTTGGGGCAGGGGGGTGTCCCTCAGCCCAGCCTGTGCCCTCTTGCAGTCCAGGAGCTCTCAGGAGATGTCCAACTGACAGCTTAGGCCCGCTTCCCGGACATCGTTAGCACTGCCGCCTCTGTGAGAGAGGCTCCTGCCACTGCCGCTGCACTCGCTAGCCGTGAGCCCAGCTTAGGGCTTCTGGCTGAGCGGCGCTTCCACTGTGGGAGCACACTGACCACCAGGGGGAAGTTCCTGCATTGAGCGTCTGCCACCTGGTGGTCAGTGTGCGTTACAGCAACTGGTCTTTCTGCCATTTGGTCGATTTGCATATTAGCCTTTTATTATATAGGATGAGAAAAACAGCTCCACAGAGTAAGGTTGCTTGTCCTAGGTCATCACAGGGCTAGTCATCACATAGAGCTCTGTATGGACCCAGGCAGCCTGGGTCCAGAGGCCATTTTCTAACTATTGGGCCATATTGCCCTGTTTGTACATAACTATCCTGGAGGTGGTTAAGAATGTGGAGCTTGCTTTAATAAAACAATATTGTAGACTGTTATTACAGAAAGAGCATCTGTCATAAAGAGTGTCCGTTTCAGCTTCTTCATTTCACAAAGGAGAAAACTTGTGTCGCAGCAAAGGCCAGAAATCCAGGACTCCTACCTTTCCATGTCCCCTGCCTCTGCATTGCAGGTGCAGAGGGTTGTTCTGTGCTTCATTCCTTCCTCAGAGAGAGTTCTTGTATCTAAGGTGATTTGAAATGTGTTCACAGTTTAAGTCCATTAAACAAATAAAACAGGCCTTTGTGAAATATCTTAATTTGAATCAGTCAAAACTCCTCAAAATTGGGGCATGACAATTTTTTATAAATTTTGTTTTAGTAATGAAGGGATTGGTTAGTTTTATTCAGTTTCTATTTAAATATTTTTCAAAGCTGCCTTCTTTGACATATGTATACCTTAAATCACATAAACTTTTCATTCACTTTTGTTTCCAGAGAAAATACTAAGGAAAAGGACAAAACAGAAGGTATAGCAGAAGAAACTGAGGAGAGAGAGCAGGCCATACCCCGGGGACGAAAGACTGCCAATAGTCAGGGCCGCCGAAAGGGCCGGATCACCAGGTCCATGACAAATGAAGCCGCTGCTGCCAGTGCTGCAGCTGCAGCTGCCACCGAGGAGCCCCCTCCACCTCTGCCACCGCCACCGGAACCCAGTGAGTGGGTGGATGGAGGGAACAGGCCACACTTTGGGTTGGGATTCTGTTTCAGTGCTAGGCTGGGGCAGCAGGGACCTCTGATATTGACAACCTAGAAATACTCTGCAAGTCTGGCTTTCATATTTTTCAAATTCCTTTGTAAGAGAACAACAGCCCCAATTTTGCTACCCTAATAGAGCTCTTCTTCTTTTTACTTACTTATAATCCCAATGTACATGCTACTTTGTTTTCTGATATTTATATGAATATATTCTAGTTCCTAAGCCATCTTGAATTTTACTCGGATGACTGTAAATGTTGGCATTGTGCCTTGAGGCACAATTTCCTGACCCATTCCCTGTTGTTATCCTCTACCCTCCTTTTAAGCTAACATAGCACTGTAATTAAAAAAAAATTCATATAGCATTTTCTTTCTGTTAAATTATCTTCTATAGGAATGAATTCTGAATATTGAGTCCAAGAGTTCAAAGCATTTGTCATTGTTGCTAAGTATTGTCTCATTAGTTTGTAAAGGATTATGTTAATGTCGAGTACCACCATTGGTGGTTCAGTGGTACCAATATACTGTAAGATTAAGTATGAAAGAAAATACAAGTTCTAGGAATGGCAAGAATAATGTGAGGGAAATAAGTAGACAAGAGGATGGGGGCAGATCACAAAGGGCCTTGTTTGAACTATATGCTGCATTGCTTACAAAGTGGGGAGCTTACAAAGTTTTTAAATAGAAGAGTGCTTTGATTAGATTGGAGTTCAGATATCTCTAGTGACAGTTGTGGAGCTCACATTAGAAGAAGGGGTGGAGGAAGAGGGACCAGCTAGAAGGGCAGCATTATGCATGCAGTGGCCCAGGCAAGGAGAGGTGGACTCAGGGTATTAGAATTGACACACATCATTGGATGTGAGTGGTAAATGGGAGGAATGATTCAAAAATGACTAGCCTGACGATCCTGTTACTAATTTGAGTGACTGGGTGGATGGTAGTACATACTATTGAGAAGGGGAATCTAGCAGGCGCTCATTTCAGGCCTGATAGTCTCAATTTTCTAAAATAAAAGAGAAAGTGTTCAGTTCGTGATCCATCCGTGTTTACTAGATGTCAGGCACGGAGGATGAATTTAAGAGCCTCCAAGAGAGGAAGAGATGGGGGACTCAGAGAAAGGGAGAGGACTGTGCCTGGACCAGCAGGTGGAGTGCTGTTTCTTCCTCTGACTCTTCATTAGGGAAGGATGGAGCTCTAATAATTGGGAAGGCACTGGGCAAAGTGGGACTTCTTAGAAAATAAATTAATGGTAATCAAACATGGAGATATGGACAGAACTTTAAAAAACATTAAGAATGATCACAGAGGTGTTGCATTTTCCCCGTTAGTTTGGTGGGGGAAGAGGCTGATACCATCCTATTTCTTTAGTTTCTTTCACCAAATGTCAGATAAATAGGTTACAAATTATGTGGTCTGTGCCATATAAACTGAATGAAAGATTTGGGTTAATCTTTCTCTAACTTATTAGGTTTTCTCTCTTTATTTTAGTTTCTACAGAGCCTGTAGAAACCTCTCGGTGGACAGAAGAAGAAATGGAAGTTGCTAAAAAAGGTAAATGATAGTTCAGATTCTTTAAGTTTTTTTGTTTTTGTTTTTAATATTATTAATAACTAGTCGCCTGGTGCACGAATTCATGCACATTGAAAGGGAATTAATTAGAGGAAATATTTTAATATTGCTATTTGCTTTCTCTATAATAGAAGTGTCAGAGATGAAAGAAAATTAGTAAAATGTATATGAAAATATCAATTGCCTCAAAGAGAGCCCCGGGCTACCCAACCGGGGCCCCACGATCAGTTGCCATGCAGAGGGAGGCCCCATCCACCTGCTGCAGTGTCACCGGCCAGGTAGCCTAGGCCTTCCTCTTTGGGGCGATCAATCGCGGAGCCCCCACACCCCCCTATCAATCGCCCTGCAGAGGGTGGCCTGGGCCTCCCCCTGCGGGGGCGATCGTGGGTTGATGGCGGGGCCCCCCAACCGATCTCATTGCACCCGCCTTGGCTGGCCTGGCACCAGTGTGAGTCATAACATGGTCTTCTAGACGGTCGTCCGGACGGTCATTCTGCTGTTTGGTTGTTCGGTCGATTTGCATATTATGCTTTTATTATTATAGATGAGTGAGATAGAGTTAATTTTTTTAATCTAAGAAAAATGTTCTTCCACAATGATAAGTAGAATTTAGAAGTAAACTTACAAGTTCTTTTTCTTTTTACTGTGTGGTTGGTACCTTACAAGGTACCCCAAGTGTACCTTGTTGAAGAGCCACTTTTAAGGGGCTTAAGGTTCTCATTTTATTAAAGAGCAAGTAGGATATTTTCACTTTTCCAGAATAGTTGCGATTAATGCTTTTAAAGTTGTTTTGGAAGGTATTTCCATATAAAAAGTTTGTATTTCGGTTATTTAAATGTTGCACTGAATAGGATGGTAAATAACTTCTTAGTGTTTATTTGGTAAGGCATTTGATTAAAAACTACTAAGAAATTACACTGCGATTCAGAGAAGAGTATGAACATTATAGCCAGACAAACAAAAGTTAGGATCCTGTCCTTGATCTTATTCTGGAACCTTTTGGGTCTTGTTTTTTCCCACTGTTGCTTATTAATCCACTGTTGCTTATTAATAAAGCCTAATATGCTAAGTGTTCAGTTGACCGGTTCATTCAACCAATCAAAGCATAATATGCTAATGATATACTAAGGCTGCTCAACCTCTCACTATGATGTACACTGACCACTAGGTGGCAGATGCTCTGAGCAAGATGGGCCAGACATGCCCTGAAGCCCTCCTGCAGTCCCGCCCTGGCTGGCTGACCCCCTGCATCCCTCCTTGGCTCCAATCATGCACCGGTGGGGTCCCTCAGCCTGGCCTGTGCCCTCTCACAATCGAGGACCTCTCAGGGGATGTGGGAGAGCTGGTTTCGGCCCAATCCCGCAGGCCAGGCCAAGGGACCCCACTGGTGCACGAATTCGTGCACCAGGCCTCTAGTGTAATGTAAAATGTAAAATTCTAATAGGATAAATAATTGGTTTATAAATAAATAATTTTTTTTCAAATATAATAATTTTTGAGAGATCAACCAACTTTTGGGGGAGTTAAGTATTTACCTTGTAATTCTAGAGAGGTTATTGTAAATAGCTTGACTTTTAGTGATACATTTCAGACTTACTTTCTATTTCCAGGTAATGAGTGATGCATTTAAGTATCATATAAACCAACTTTACCAAAAATACAGCAGTTAGTGTTCTCTTTTATTTGAAGTTTGCCATGGTTAGAGAATTTGTGATTTGTCATGATTACATGTTTAACTTTTTATTATATTTATTTTTTAAAATATATTTTTATTGATTTTAGAGAGGAAGGGAGAGGGAGAGAAAGATAGAAATATCAATGATGAGAGAGAATCATTGATCAGCTGCTTCCTGCATGCCCCCTACTGGGATCGAGTGGGAAACCCCAGGCATGTGCCCTTGGCTGGAATCGAACCTGGGACTCTTCAGTCCTCAGGCCTACGCTCTATCCACTGAGCCAAACCGGCTAGGGCCATGTTTAACTTTTTTAAAGATTCACATTTATTTTCTGATCATCAAAATTTCATAGTGAAGTAAGTAGATATTAGCTATATCATAATTTTTTTCAGGTAGATACTCTAACATATGACTGTTTACTCACCACTCTTTTCATCTCTTATTAATATATTGGGTAAGATTTAGAAGTGATCTTCCAGTAATTATTAAAGAAGCTACTGGAATTAACCTTGAAAAACTGATGTTTTTCTATAAATTCTTAAATTTACAATGGAAAATTTTGCTTGGGTACACCTGTATCTAAAGTATATCTCTGGCTGGATAACTCTTATGTATATATGCATTTTTATACCCATATTCCTTCAACATGTGTATGTGTGCATATATGTATTATTTGATTAAAAAGTGTCAGATGGCATAGATTTCTGTGATGCTTTGGGTTACAACAGATTTTTTCAAATGGTTAATTTTTCTTAGGACATTTCTTGACTGTGAATGGACTGAAGACATGCTGATGATCCATGGAGTCTTGTATATGTGTATACATACATATACATACATACATACATACAGGATGGGGCAAAAGTAGGTTTATAGTTGTGAATACATAAAACACAGAGTTTATTCTTATGTTATTAATTACTAGAGGCCCGGTGCATGAATTCGTGCACAATTGGGGTCCCTTGGCCTGGCCTGCAGGATCGAGCTGAAACCGGTTCTCTGTCATCCCCTAAGGGGTCCTAGATTGAGAGAGGGTGCAGGCCAGGCCGAGGGACCCACTGGTGCACTATCGGGGCTGGGAAGAGACGCGGGAGGTTGGCCAGCTGTGGGAGGGGGGACCACGGGAGGGCTCCAGGGCATGGCCATCCTGTCTTGCTCAGTCCTAATCGGCTGGACCCCAAGCAGCAAGCTAATCTACCAGTTGGAGCATCTGCCCCTGGTGGTCAGTGCACGTCATAGCGAGCGGTTAAGCAGCCTTAGCATATCATTAGCTTATTATGCTTTGATTGGTTGAACGGCTGACCAGATGACCGGACACTTAGCACATTAGGCTTTTATTGTATAGGATTTTATTATTTTCCATATGAACAAGTATAAAGCTACATTTGCCCCACCCTGCATATATATCGTTATGTTAATCATTTATATTTGATTATATTATTAACTTTATATTGATACACTGTTTCCAAAGATTTAAAAATACCATCCCATAACAACAGACCCCGCTGAGATACAAAGGATTGTTACAAAATACTACGAACAACTCTATTCCAACAAACTGCACAACCTGGAGGAAATGGACATATTCCTAGAAAAATATAACCTTCCAAAAATCAATCAGGAAGAATCTAAACAGCTCAATAGGCCAGTAACTATAGATGAAATTGAAGCAATCATCAAAAAGCTTCCGGCAAACAGCCGAAACCGGTTTGACTCAGTGGATAGAGCGTCTGCCTGCGGACTGAAGGGTCCTGGGTTCGATTCTGGTCAGGGGCATGTACCCTGGTTGCGGGCACATCCCCAGTGGGGGGTGTGCAAGAGGCAGCTGATCGATGTTTCTCTATCATCGATGTTTCTAACTCTCTATCCCTCTCTCTTCCTCTCTGTAAAAAATCAATAAAATATATTATATTAAAAAAAAAAAAAAAAAGCTTCCGGCAAACAAAAGCCCGGGGCCTGATGGCTTCACAGGAGAGTTTTACCAAACATTCAAGGAAGAACTAAAATCTATCCTCCTCAGACTATTCCAAAAAATTCAAGAGGAAGAAACATTTCCAAGCTCCTTCTATTAATCCAGCATCACCCTAATACCAAAACCAGATAAAGACAACACAATGAAAGAGAATTACAGACCAATATCCCTCATGAACATAGATGCCAAAATCCTCAACAAAATTCTAGCAAATCGAATCCAGCAGTACATCAGAAAGATCATACACCATGACCAAGTAGGATTTATCCCAGGAATGCAAGGATGGTACAATATCTGCAAATCAATAAACGTGATACATCACATAAACAAATTGAGAGATAAAAATCACATAGTCATATCAATTGATGCAGAAAAAGCATTTGACAAAATCCAACACCCTTTCTTGATAAAAACTCTCAACAAGGTGGGAATAGAAGGCTCATATCTCAACATAATAAAAGCGATATATGATAAACCCACAGCAAACATCATACTCAATGGACAAAAACTAAAAACATTTCCCCTAAGAACAGGAACAAGACAGGGATGCCCACTCTCACCACTCCTGTTTGACATAGTACTGGAAGTATTAGCCATTGCAATTAGACAAGAAGAAGAAATAAAAGGCATCCAAATTGGAAAAGAACAAGTAAAGCTGTCTTTATTTGCAGACGACATGATATTGTACCTAAAAAATCCAAAAGACTCCGTCAAAAAACTAATAGACTTAATAAGTGAATTTGGCAATGTAGCAGGATACAAAATTAACGCCAAGAAATCTATGGCCTTTCTATACACCAATAGTGAACATACAGACAGAGAGACTAAAAAGGCAATCCCATTTACCATCGCACCAAAAAAATTAAGATACCTAGGAATAAACTTAACTAAGGAGGTAAAAGACCTATACACGGAAAACTACAGGACACTGAAAAAAGCGATAGAGGAAGATGTAAACAGATGGAAGAACATACCATGTTCATGGATTGGTAGAATCAACATCATTAAAATGTCCATACTACCCAAAGCAATCTATAGATTTAATGCACTCCTCATTAAAATACCAACGGCATATTTCACAGACCTTGAAAGAACTCTCCAAAAATTCATCTGGAATAAAAAAAGACCCCGAATAGCCACAGCAATCCTGAGAAAGAAGAATAAAGTAGGAGGGATCTCAATACCAGATTTCAAGCTGTATTACAAAGCCACTATTCTCAAAACAGCCTGGTACTGGCACAAGAACAGACATATAGGTCAATGGAATAGAATAGAGAATCCAGATATTGACCCAAACCACTATGCTCAATTAATATTTGACAAAGGAGGCATGAACATACAATGGAATCAAGACAGTTTCTTCAATAAATGGTGTTGGGAAAATTGGACAGATACATGCAAAACAATGAAGCTAGATCACCAACTTACACCATACACAAAAATAAACTCAAAATGGATACAGGACTTAAACATAAGACGGGAAACCATAAAAATACTAGAGGAATACACAGGCAGCAAAATCTCAGACATATGCCAAAAGAACTTCTTCACCGATACTGCCCCTAGGGCAATGGAAGCTAAAGAGAAAATAAACAAATGGGACTACATCAAAATAAAAAGCTTTTGCACAGCAAAAGAAACTATCAACAAAACAACAAGAAAGCCCACTGTATGGGAGAACATATTTGCAAATGCTATCACTGATAAAGGTTTAATCTCCAACATCTACAGGCAGCTTATACAACTTAATAAAAGGAAGATAAATGATCCAATAAAAAAATGGGCAACAGACCTAAATAGAATCTTTTCAAAAGAAGACAGAAGGAAGGCCAAGAGACACATGAAAACATGCTCAATGTCACTAATTATCCGAGAGATGCAAATCAAAACAACAATGCGATACCATCTCACACCTGTCAGAATGGCTATCATCAACAAATCAACAAACGACAAGTGTTGGCGAGGATGCGGAGAAAAAGGAACTCTCGTGCACTGCTGGTGGGAATGCAGACTGGTGCAGCCACTGTGGAGAACAGTATGGAGTTTCCTCAAAAAACTGAAAATGGAACTCCCATTTGACCCAGTAATCCCACTCCTGGGAATATATCCGAAGAAACTAGAAACGCCAATCAGAAAGGATATATGCACCCCTATGTTCATAGCAGCACAATTCACCATAGCTAAGATTTGGAAACAGCCTAGGTGCCCGTCAGCAGATGACTGGATCAGAAAACTGTGGTACATCTACACAATGGAATACTATGCTGCCATAAAAAAGAAGGAATTCTTACCATTTGCAGCAACCTGGATGGAATTGGAGAACATTATGCTGAGTGAAATAAGCCAGTCAATGAAAGAAAAATACCATACGATCTCACTCATTTATGGATAATAAAGAACATTATAAACTGTTGAACAAAAAGATAGATACAGAGGCAGTAAAACTTCAAACAGTCTGTCAAATTACAGCAGGAAGGTTAGGGAGAGGTAGGGGAGATAAGAAATCAACCAAAGGACTTGTATGCGTGCATATAAGCATAAACAATGGACGCAAAACTCTGGGGGGTGAGGGCATGTATGGGAGTGGGGTGGAGGGGCAATGGTAAGATATGTACACATATAATACCTTAATAAAAAAAATTGAAAAAGTAAATAAATAAATTTTTCTTTCTTTTTTTAAAAAATAAAAAAAATAAAAATAAAAATACCTTCCCAGTCAGTTTACAAGCATTTGAACTATTACGATGTGTCCAGCGTTAACGACTATGCTTCCGTTTGTTTGTTTTTATTATTGTTGTTGTCCCACTTATGCATTCATTGGTTGATTCTTGCATGTGCCCTGATGGGGGATCGAACCTGCAACCTTGGCATACTGGGACAATGCTCAAACCAACTGAGCTCCCTGGCCAGGGCTTTCATGAGCATGTTTTAAATAGAGCTGTTCAGTGAGTTTTGTGTCAATACAGATTTCAATAAGTATTGAAATACTAGTATATCAATGAGTATTAAAAACACTTTTAGTGTTAATGATTGTGAATACAATGATTAAGTTTGTTTTATTATTTCTCTTGTTTACTTTACCAGGTTACTGTTCATTAACATTTGTTCTGTTTTTAAAATACAGGTCTAGTAGAACATGGTCGTAACTGGGCAGCAATTGCCAAAATGGTGGGAACTAAAAGTGAAGCTCAATGTAAAAACTTCTATTTTAACTATAAAAGGCGACACAATCTTGACAACCTTTTGCAGCAGCATAAGCAGAAAGTGAGTATATCAGGCATGGTGAATCTCTTACTTACTGATTTTTACTTACAGTTTTTTGAGCTTCAAAGATAGGTTTTGAGAAAAACTTTTGTAGCTTATATTTTTATTTATTGCATTTACCTGTAAGAGATATGCTAGTTTCTTGGCACAAGTTGACTATTTTTTTATTTACTTCCCAAGGAATAAAACTTCTGTTAGTAGTAATGAGAATTCAGTACATTTGAATTATTACAGACTGGATTTTTAAAATGGGAGGATTTGGGAGTTTGAATTTAAAACTTTAGTTGGAGTGCTCTTGACAATGTTGGATGAATTGATTTGGCATATTACAAAGCATTTTCTCAGAGAAATATTATATGGGATAAATGTTAAAAACCAGAAAGTATAAGATTAATGAAAATTCCTTATCAAGGAAGTTTTACTATTCTCAAAGTCTACAGAGCTCTTTGAGGGTTCCATGAGCTCAAGACCACAGTCAAACCTGGGTTCTCGAATGTCACCCATCTCGAACCATTCGCCAAGGTGTTCATGGAAAAAATGTCTGTTATTGAACAAAACTTCAGTTCTCAACCTGACAACCCTTTCATGCTGATACATCAGCATGACAAAAGTCTCTCAGGCCACAGACAAAGGAGATAATGCTAGTCATCTTACACTAACCCTCACATTGTTAACATCTCCTGAAATTGTGCTGTGAATATTTTGGTGTGTATTTATTTAATTATTTAACTTTTGTTGCTAGCAAAATGGACACTTAGCACAATTTTAAAACATAAAGAGTTCCTCAAGAGTGCTAATGTTGCTAATGGTGTGCAAGACACTGATCACAGGCAATTAAAAGGTAGAATAACTGTTATTGATTTGGATGGTGACAGCATTCTGGAGGCAGCGATATGTGAAGAAGCAAAGATGCTGCACCTCTGGAATGAGTGCTTAAAGTGACTCATTTAAGGCTAAAATTTGATAAATTTAAGAAAAGAGGTGTTTGTTTGTATACTAAACTAGAGGCCCGATGCACGAAATTTGTGTAAGGATAGACCTTTGCAGTTCCTGCTGCCTTAGCCCTTGCAGCCCTGCAACCCCGCCGCCCACCCACTGGATATTCTGGAAGGATATTACGGTCTAATGATCATATTAGCTCTTTATTATATAGGATTATATAGCACTAGAGGCCCAGTGCATGTGTGGATACAGTCCCTAGGCCTGGCCTGTGATCAGAGCCATCTTCCCCAGCTGCCTGCAGCTGGCCTCGCCCCCTGCCACCACCCACTCCTGGTTCCCCATTTGCCATTGGGTAATTGGTGCCTGACAGCTGGGGGAAGGGACCAAGAGGTGGTCAGTGCACCTCATAGTGACTGGTCCAGCGGTTGTTCTGGTCGTTCTGCCATTAGGGTCAATTTGCATATTACCCTTTTATTATATAGGATAGAGGCCTGGTGAACAGGTGGGGGCCAGCTGGGGGTGGGGCCAGCCTGGGTGAGGGGCTGAGGGCGGTTTGCAGGCCGGCCATGCCCTCGATCAGGGTGGGGGTCCCCACTGGGGGATGTGGCTGGCCTGGGCTTGGGGCTACCAAGGGTTTGCAGGCCGGCCACGCCCCCAGTGGGGGTGGGGGTCCTTGCTGGGGGTGGGGCCGGCCCAGGTGAGGGTCCGTGGGCAGTTTGTAGGCCGGCCGTGACCCCGGCTTTGTCAGGATGGACGTCTGGAAGACTTCTGGTTTATCCAGTCTGATTAGCATATTACCCTTTTATTAGTATAGACTAGAGGCCCTATACATGAAATTCGTGCAAGGGGCTTGGTCCCTGCCACAGCTGTGGCCGCCTCTGCCTTGGCCACCATGGCTTTGTCTGGTCTAATTAGCATATTATGCTTTTATTATTATAGATAGTACATTAGATGGTAATGTACTAGTTTAGAAGAAAGATTAAAATGGCAAATCATTTGGAAGTGTGGAACGAATTAATTCAATTTACATTATTTCTAATGGGGAAAAAATGAGTCAATTTTTGAACAAATCTCTTCTTGGATGGCCTTCCAGACCAGTTAAGTTTGAGAGCTGAGGTTTCACTGTTTTACATAAAATCTTAAGATGTTATTTGTTTTTTCCA
The DNA here is from genome assembly GCF_951640355.1 of Cnephaeus nilssonii. Classification (NCBI taxonomy): domain Eukaryota; kingdom Metazoa; phylum Chordata; class Mammalia; order Chiroptera; family Vespertilionidae; genus Cnephaeus; species Cnephaeus nilssonii. The sequence continues at coordinate 48,548,177 of NC_137090.1, forward strand.
CTGTATTTACATTTACATTGATGGTGTTAAAGCAATTGTGAGTGCTGGTGCCTTAGCCTGAATTGTGGCAGCACACCACTGTGCCAAGTACTCTAATGTATTCTTAATCTCCAGGTATTTGAAGCTTTTTGTTTTTGTTTTAAAGCCAGTGTCACTTAAGAATTTTCTTGATGAAGCAACAAAAATTAGCTCTACTAAATCTTGACTGTTGAGTACATGTCTGCATGATGAAGTGGGAAGCGTGCATAAAGTTCTCCTGCTCGCTATCAAAGTATGATGGTTCTCTCAAGGAAAAGCACATTTGAAATTGAGTTCCAAGGCTCTCTTTTTTCATGGACTGTCATTTTTAGGTGAATATTTGGCAGACTTTTTTTTTTAAATATATGTTTTAATTGATTTCAGAAAGGGAGGGAGAGATAGAAACATCAATGATGAGAGATAATCATTGATTGACTGCCTCCCACAGCCCACGTGGCATCGAGCCCAGGCATGTGCCCTTGACCAAAATCGAACCCGCAACCCTTCAGTCCTCAGGCTGATGCTCTATCCACTGAGCAAAACCTGCTAGGGCTGAATTGTTTTTTTAATGAAACACAAGATGAATGAAGAAAAAAGTAGTAAATCTGAGTAAGAAGGACCTATAAAATGTACGTCATTTAATAGCATTCTTAACAATTGTTACTTTCATAATTTAATCGTAAACATGTTTGAGAAATACAAATAGCTTAACCATGTTCTTATGGTCTGTTTGACATTCTAAAATATTTTATAGACTATTGTCAATTGTCAATATATTTGTACCCTTTGTCAATGTTTCTTTGGAAATACAACTACTACTTGAGATGAGCCATCCTTGCAAGATATATTTTACATTAGCAACATATTCATGTGACATATCTGAGATTTGCTTCACAATAAATCAGTACAGAATGGGGATCAGGGAAAGTAGGTTGGATGTAGATGAAATAAGATTTGCCTCTAATTTCTGTATGTGTTTCAAAATTTCCAAAATAAAAACTAAAAAAAAATAAATAAAAAGAATGATCTAATGTGTAATAAAAGTGTATATGTTTAAACTGATTAACATTTGAATTATAATGTTGGCTAATTTTAAAAGTTATACACAAAGGAGCTTTTAGGTTAAAAATGTGAATGCAAGAGCTAAAAATATGCTATAGCAACTAAAATATAAAGGAAAGCAAATAACAAAAAATCTACTAGTGAGAGAGTTGACTTCAAAACCATTGAAATGTTTTGGGAGAAAATAAAAGAATAAATCAGACATGTTTTTAAAAGATAAACATTATTTTATTGGACAGGGCTCTTCAGAGAAACAGAACCAATGGGTGTGTGTGTGTTCGCAGGAGAGGAGTGGGAGTGAGATTGATTTACTTATTTTTTACTAGAGGCCCAGTGCACGAGATTCATGCACTCAGAGGGGTCCGGCCTGTGTCCTCTCACAGTCTGGGAGCCCTCAGGGAATGTCCGAATGACAGCTTAGGCCCCCGCTCCTTGCGGGGGTCTGGCCTAAGCCGGCAGTCGGACATCCTTAGTGCTGCCATGGAAGTGGGAGAGGCTCCTGCCACCGCTGCTGCACTCGCCAGCCCTCATCCCGGCTTCTGGGCTTCTGGCTGAGTGGTGCTGACCACCAGGGTGCAGCTCCTGCATTGAGCATCTGCCCCGTGGTGGTTAGTGTGCGTCATAGCGACTGGTCATTCTGCTGTTCGGTCGATTTGCATAGTAGCCTTTCATTAGATAGGATTTTTTTTTAAATCTTCACTTGAGGATATGTTTATTGATATTAGAGAGAGACACATCAATGTGAGAGAGAAACATTGATGGATTGCCTCCTGTATGCACCCTGACTGGATGGAACCCACAACCTGGGTATATACACCCACTGTGTCTCGAACCCCCAACCTTGCAGTGTACTGGATGATGCTCCAACTGAGTCACACCAGGCCAGGGCAAGATTGATTTATTTTAAGAAATTGGCTCATGATTTTGGAGGCTAAGTGGATACAAAATCCAATAGGATAGGGTGATAGGCTGCGTACTCAGAAGAGCTGCAGTCTGATAACAGATTTCCGGTAGCCACCAATCTAGCTCTAGTAAGGCTTTCAATTGGTTGAATGAGGCACTCTCCATATTATGGAAGGTAATCTGCTCAACTCAGAAGCCTGTTGGTTTAAATTTTAATCTAGTCCAAAAAAAAAACACATGCATGAACACATCCAGGATAATGTTTGACCACATATCTGGGTACTATGATCTAGCTAAGTTGACAAAAAATTATCATCACAAATGTCTTTAAAACTTCTTGTTCTGATCATTTTAATTACAACTGTAATAATAGGAACAACAGGCTTCAATTGTTGGTCTAGAGCAGCGGTCGCGAACTGGTGGTCCACAGACCACTAGTGGTCCGTGAAGTCTGAAAGGTTGGCGACCGCTGGTCTAGAGTGTTTTCTTTTTTTTTTAAAAGATCTCAGGAAAACATGACAGAATGTTATCTGTTAAAACTCAGTGGAAGATAGATATATAGGATTTATATTTTCGTGTACTTGAATTATTACATTGAAATTTAATAAATTCTATTGGCCCTGACCAAGTGGCTTAGTTGGTTGGAGCATTGTCCCATACACCAAAAGGTTGTGGGTTCGATTCCCAGTCAGGGCACATACCTAGGTTGCAGGTTCAGTCCCGTATCTGGGTGTGCTCAGGAGGCAACTTTTTGATGTTTCTCTCACATTGATGTTTCTCTCTCTCTCTCTCTCTCTCTCTCTCTCTCTCTCTCTCTCTCTCTCACCCCTCCTCTAAAATCAGTGAAAACATATCCTTGGGTGAGGATTAAAGAAAAAAAATTAATGGATAATAATATCATATAGTGAAGAAAATGCTTGGGGATATAGTACATTATTGCATGTGAAGATTCCACATTCCAACTTACTTTTATAAGAAAAAAATGTATATTATTTTTATTAGAAAATACATTATTTGGAAGGGGAGAAGAGCAGGAGTTTTGTGATTTGGGGCCATTTGTGCATGTATAGTGGTGAGTAGTTAAAAAAATATGTTACTTTTGATCAATTTGTTGAAAGCGATTTACCTACACAAAAGACCAGTTAATGGTTATCTGGAGATAAGTGTACTCTAACCAGAGCAGCTGTCATATATACAGCCTTCTTGTTTAGTATGTGTGTATGTATTTGTGAACTCTGTGATTTCAATAGGAAAAGGCTTGTTTCTTTCCTTTTAGTTATTTAAATCATAATTAATATTTTTTTACTCTAGACTTCACGAAAACCTCGTGAAGAACGAGATGTGTCTCAATGTGAAAGTGTAGCTTCCACCGTTTCTGCTCAGGAAGATGAAGATATTGAAGCCTCTAATGAAGAAGAAAATCCAGAAGACAGTGAAGGTATTTCAAAAATCTTAAACTTAGTTGTACCTTCTGCTAGCACAAATATGTAGTTTTTAGCTTAGTGATTTGACTATTTAAGAATTGCTTCATTAAGGAAATAGGACATTGGTGTTTTCAAAGCATAGAGACATTCATCTTAAACATAATGTGTTTATTCATTCAACTAACAAACATTTATGTAGCACCTGAGATGGTCCAAGTGCTACAAACAGAGAACATCTTGAAAATGCCAGTCATGCTTCAGACACTTAATATTTCTTGTCTTTTTTTTTTTTTTTTAATAACAGCCATTCTAACAGATGTGAGGTGCTTGCTCACTCTATTCTAACCACTGTTCTCTCTGCTGTTCCTGAGCAAAGCAACCCTCACTTCAGGGATTTTGCATGTGCTAACTCCTCTACCTGGAATGCTCTTCTCGAAAATGTGCCTGTTGGCTCGTTCTCCCATTTCTTCAGGCCTCTGTTGATATGTCACCCTACCTCTATAATATCTCTTTATCCACCGGTTCCTAAGTTTTGTTATTTATTTACTGCACTTATTACCACCTGATATATCTTCTGTGTATTGTTTAGTATTGTTTAATGTCTGTTTTATACTAGAATGTCAGCTGCATCAGAATGTAGTTTATTTCACTGCTCTGTCACCAGTATTTCAAACAGCTAAATTATCCTCATTTATCCTAAACTAGAGGCTCGATGCATGGACTCGTGCACCAGTAGGGTCCCTCAGCCTGGCCTGCGGGGATCGGGCCGAAACTGGCTCTCTGACATCCCCCCGAGGGATCCAAGATTGCGAGAGAGTGCAGGCCAGGCCAAGGATCCCCACCGGTGCACGATTGGGGCCGGGGAGGGGCCGCGAAAGGGCTCCAGGGCGTGTCTGGCCCCTCTCATCCAGCCCCATCAGCCGGACCCCAGCAACAAGCCAAGCTACTGGTTGGAGTGTCTGCCCCCTGTTGGTCAGTATGCGTCATAGCGACTGGTCGAACAAATAGTCGGACACTTAACATATTAGGCTTTTATTATATAGGATATCTTCTAAACGTTTTTTAAAAATCTATTTCATTTGGAATTATTTTTCTATATAGTGTAAGATAGGGTCCATGTTTTTCTTCCAGACAAATAGTTCTGAGAGAGCTAGTTTATTAAATAAATCATTTTTTACCCAGTGATTTAAAATAGCACCTTTGAGCCCAGCCAGTTTTGCTCAATGGTTGAGTGTCGACCTATGAAGCAGGAGGTCATGGACAGGGCACATGCTTGGGGGCATGCAGAAGGCCAAACTATAAATTGGTTTACCTAGTTTAAGAAATGTATCTTAAACCATTGGGATTCTCATTGGACATATATATTTTAGTTTTAGGAAGATTTAAATTTTTATGTTGTATTGTAGTCAATTTTAAGAAAATAGGTTAAGAATTTAAATTCTCTCTCATCATTGATTTTTATCTTTCCCTTCCTCTATCTGAAAATCAATTAAAACATATTTAAAATATCACCTTTGATGTATATTAATTTCCTATACATATTAGCAGCTAATCTTAGACGCTGTCTTCTGTAGCACTGATTTATTTTTCCTGTAATGTGGCAGCTTCCAACATGCTGTGATACATTGACTTTATAGTAAGTTTGAACATCTGGAGAGGCAAGTCTCTTTCAGTCTGGTACTTTTTACAATTTTCTTGGTTTTTCTCAGGGACTTACTTTTTTATGTAAACTGTAAGTTGATTTACCCAGTTTGTACTTTAAACCATTGGGAAAGTTGGTTTACCTAGTTTAAGAAATGTATCTTAAACCATTGGGATTCTCATTGGACATATATATCTTTTAATTTTAGGGAGATTTAAATTTTTATATTGTTTTGTCAATTTTAAGAAAATAATCTAAAAACTAAATGCTGTACTGACCATCTCTATATACTTTTTATAATAGTGGCAAATTGGATCAAGAAAAGGTGAAGTAAATTTAAGACATATTTACAACCATTTATTCATTTTATACTTTAGCAAATATTTGAGTCTATTGTGTGGCAGGCACAGTACTTGTCTCTAGGATTTAAATGATAAACAAAATACATGACTCTGCTCTTACAGTGTTTATAGCCTAATAGAAGCAGCAGCCAGGAATCAAATCATTGTGAATAAATATAAAATTGTAACTGTAACAAGTATGTGTTATAAGAGCCAGAGTAATAAAATTTAAGGAATTATAAGGAAATGATAGAAGGCTTTTTTAAAAAAAAGCATGTGATATTTGATGTAATATTCAAAGGAAAATTAGGTGAAAGAGCCTTTTCAATAAGAATAAATGGCATGGGCCCAGCTGGTGTGGCTCAGTGGTTGATCTTCAACCTATGAACCAGGAGGTCATGGTTCAATTCCCATTCAGGCCACGTGCCTGGGTTGCAGGCTCCATCCCCTGTGGGGGTGTGTAGGAGATAGCCATTCGATGATTCTCTCTCATCGTTGATATTTCTACCTCTCTCTTCCTCTCTGAAATAAATAAAAATATGTTTTAAAAAACAAAACAAGAATAAATGGCATGTATGAGTCTGAGGTGGAAGACACATGGGCATTCCCTGAAACTAAAAAGAGGCCCAGTGATAACAGAATACAGAGCGAATATAAGATGTGAGATGAAGTTAGAAAGGTGGGTGGGCCCACCAGCCTGGACCATCCTCAGAATTTTGGAACTTTATCCTAAGAATAATGAAGTTTCATTGAAAGGTTTTATGAGGTAGGAAAGAAGAGTGAGGAAAGGAGAGGAAGAGAGTATGGGTTAATTTTGGTAAGATTTGGCTTTTATAAAGCACTAGAGGTCCAGTGCACGAAATTCGTACATGGGAGGGGGGTCCCTCAGCCCGACCTGCACCCTCTCCAATCCGGGACTACTCGGGGGATGTCCAACTACGGGATCTAGTCTAAATTGGCAGTCAGACATCCCTCTCACAATCCGGGACAATTGGCTCCTAACCGCTTGCCTGCCTGTCTGCCTGGTCACCCCTAACCACCTCTGCATGTCTGCCTGATCACCCCTAACTGCTCCCCTGCCGTCCTGATTGCCCTAACTGCTCCCCTGCCGACCTGATCCCTGATCACCCCTAACTGCTCCCCTGCCAGCCTGATCGCCCCTAACTGCTCCCCTGCCGGCCTGATAGCCCCTAACTGCCTCTGCCTCAGCCCCTGCACCCAGGACTCTGGCTTCCTTCCCTCTGGCCGGCCGCGGGCCCCCGGGCGGTTTCGCCCGGGCCCTGGCTTTGTCAGGAAGGATGTCCGGAATGATGTCCAGAAGACATCCGGTCTTTTCGGTCAAATTAGCATATTACCCTTTTATTAATATAGACTAGAGGCCCGGTGTATGAAATTCGTGCATCGGGGGGTGTGTGTCCCTCAGTCCAGCCTGCACCCTTTCCAATCTGGAACCACTCGAGTTATGTCCAACTGCCCGTTTAGTCCCAATCCCGGTAGGATCGGGCCTAAATGGACAGTCGGACATCCCCCTCACAATCCAGGACTGCTGCCTCCCAACTGCTCGCCTGCCTGCCTTCCTTTTTTTTTTTTTTTTAAATATATTTTATTGATTTTTTATAGAGAGGAAGGGAGAGGGATAGAGAGCTAGAAACATTGATGAGAGGGAAACATTGATCAGCTGCCTCCTGCACACCCCCCACTGGGGATATGCCCGCAACCAAGGTACATGCCCTTGACCGGAATCGAACCTGGGACCCTTCAGTCCGCAGGCCGATGCTCTATCCACTGAGCCAAACCGGTTAGGGCTGCCTGCCTTCCTGATTGCCCCTAACCGCTTCTGCCTGCCAGCCTGATCACACCCTAACCACTCCGCTGCCAGCCTGATTGATGCCTAACTGCTCCCCTGCCAGCCTGTTTGCCCCTAACTACCCTCCCCCGCAGGCCTGGTCACTCCTAACTGCCCTCCCCTGCAGACCTGGCCTCCCCTAACTTCCCTCCCCTACAGGCCTGTTCTCCCAACTGCCCTTCCCTGCAGGCCCAGTCGCCCCCAACTTCCCTCCTCTGCTGGCCTGGTCACCCCTAACTGCCCTCCCCTGCAGGCTTGATTGCTCCCAACTGCCCTCCCTTGCAGGCCTGGTCCCTCCCAACTGCCCTCCCCTGCTGGCCTGATTGCCCACAACTGCCCTCCCTTGTAGGCCTGGTCCCTCCCAACTGTCCTCCCCTGCTGGGCATCTTTTGGTGGCCATCTTGTGTGTTGGAGTGATGGTCAATTTGCACATTACTCTTTTATTAGATAGGATTGTTGTAGAGAATGGTGTGACGTCGAAGGTGAGAAGAAAAGTCATATTTGGAATAGAATGGCAGTAGTGCAGTTGAACAGAAATGAATGGTTTCAAGAATATTTTTAGAGAGAAAATCTGTGAGATTTGTCCATACAGAATAAGAGAATAAGTGAGATTAGCATTTAAAAGTTTTCTGGTGTGTTTAATGGAATAGTAAACACTAGAAAAGAACCTGATTTAAAAGTTAGTACAAGTCCAGTGTGAGACATTAACTTTGTGATTTCTTTGAGTTATCTAGGTAAAGATGTCAAAACGTTAAAAATCCTATCTATATGTATAAAAAGCCTGAGGCTGTGATGACCAGGACGACCAAACTATTGGTCCAACCCCCGGCCCTCAGGCTCCGATTGATCAGGGGATGGCTAACAAGGGAACCGGGGACCCTCAGGCTCCAATCAATCGGTGGTAGCGGCGACTGGCGAGCAGACCTCTTGGTCCCTCCTCCCGGCCCTCAGACTTCAATCAATCGATGGCGGAGGCAGGGTGGAACTGGGGACTGGTGAGTGGGCACAAGTCAGACCTCTTGGTCTCTCCTCCCGGCCCTCAGGCTCCAATCAATGGGTGGCGGCGGCGGGCCCGAACTGGGGACTGGCTCCCTAGTAGTCCTGCAGGTTCAATCTCCAGAGGACATGCCAGGCACCAACGGACCAGGGCCACCAGCATGATCCCGACAGCGCTGCCGGCTTCCTGGAACTTGGCCTCAGACACTGTGGCCACTTCCCCTCCCTAGAAGCTCCACAAGGAAGAAAGGATACTGCCTTCAGTGCCAGGGGTGATCAGCAGTGACTGCTCTCCCTGTGCTTCCTCCAGGTCACTTGAGCCAGCCCTGCCCACCCTGCTCCAGATGAAGTGTGATCACTACACATGGAAGGAATGTAGTAAAAAAACAAAAACTGATGATCAAGAGAATGCCACAGTCAATGTCCGGAGTCCGGCTCAGGGGAACGGAGAGAAGGGAGAATTCCATAAGTTGACCAATGCCAAGATATTTCTGAATGACTGCCTGGCATGTGACAGTTGTGTGACTGCAGAGAAAGGAGTCCAATTTTCTCAGCAGAACACTAAGGACTTTGTCTCTGTTCTGAACCTTAATAAGAAATGTGATACCTCACCAGCACAAGGTGCTGGCAGTGTCCGTGTGTCTTTAGTCTCTTACTTTGCTGCTAAATTCAGCCTCAGTGTCACTGATGCATCCAGAAGGCTCTGCGGCTTCCTCAAAAGCCTTGGGGCGCACTGTCTTTGACATGAAGATAGCTGCGGACTTCAGCATCCTGGAGAGTCAGAAGGAATTTGTGCGTCGGTAATGCCAGCACCGTGAGGAAGAGCCCTGGCTACCCATGCTGACCTCCGCCTGCCCTGGCTGGGTCTGATATGCAGAGCACGTGCTGGGTTACCCCATCACCCCCCACCTCTGCAGGCCAAGTCTTCCCAGCAGATCATGGGCTCTCTGGTGAAGGATTACTTCACCAGACTGCAGAACCTGTCCCCTGACAAGATTTTCCACGCCATTGTGGCCCCATGTTATGACAAGAAATTGGAGGCCCTTTGAGAAGATGTTCCCACAGCTTTGCTGGCGTGCTGACTGCAATCTCAGGTGAAATTGTTTAGATAAATGGAGCAAAGTGACCTTGTCTCTAATGACGCCACTGTGGACACTGGAGACATGAAGGAGGAGGAGGTGAGGCTCCACGAGGGTGCCAGCTCTGACGGGTACCCGACATACATCTTCAGGCCCATGGCCAAGGAGCTGTTCAGTGAGGACGTGGGAGTGCTCACCTACCGCACCCTGAGGAACAGAGACTGCCAGGAGGTCATCCTTGAAAGGGACAGAGAGGTTCTGCTGTGCTTTGAGGCTGCTTACAGCTTTGGAACATCCAGAAGTGGTCCTGAAGCTGTAGAGGGCAAGTTCCCCTGCCACTTCATGGAGGTCCTGGCCTGCGCCGGGGATGCCTAAGTGGCAGGGGCCACGCCCAGGCGGAGGACGGGTGTGCAGACAGGGCACTGCTGCGGCAGATGGAAGGCATCTAAGCCGCCATCCCGGTGTGGCCCCCAGAGACCAGCGCCCATGTGTAGGAGTTGTACCAGGAGTGGCTGGGGGAGGGGGGCAACTCCCCCTGAGCCCAGGCAGCCCTGCATACTGCCTAGCAGGGCCCAGGGCAGCCTGCCAGGACATCAAGTGGTAAAGGTCCAGCAGATGCCCGGCCTGCAGGCCCCCTGAGAAGGGGTGTCAGACGCGTGAAGGAAAGGCTTAGCATCTCTGTCATCGCTTTGGTTTTCAGAATTCCCTGCTCCCCATCTGTCGGCTCCCTCCCTCTGAGGGGCACTGTCGTCATCACATGGGTGCAACTGGAATATTGTATCTCGAGAGGATTGCCCCAATGTACGTATCCTTTTATCTGACGATGAAAAAATCCCAAAGAACAAGAATGGGGACAGACTACTGTCCTTTAGGCTTAAAAAAATCCCCGGAAGGGTTCTGCGAAGAGCTGAGACTGGGTTCTGTCCACGCATCTCAGAGAGATTGGATGAGGGAATGGCCCAGTTTGGCCCTGACTTTACCCACTTATGTTACTCTTGAAGGTGTCTTTGCCACAATGTGAATAAACTGCCACCTTTTGGAATAGGGGCTCATATTGAAGTCTGCATTCCCAACTTTTCTTGAAACAGATCTATGTTCTGTAGCTGTGGCCACTGTCCTAAGACCAGGTCCTGTCGACCAGGTCCTGTTGCTGGGAATCAGGGGGCACTGGAGTGGAGCCCTCTCCCCTCCCCCCCCCCCCCCCCCCCGGCCCCGTGCCCATTTACATTAAGGGATTGAGCTGAACTCACTTTGGGGGGTGACAGGTGTCACAGATGGAAGGGTGACAGGTATCACAGGTGGAAGGATGGAGAATGGAGAGGCAGACACCCTGCTAGGTCCCTCCCTGGGTGGGGTCAGACAGATGAAGGCCAGCCAGCCCACCCCACAATTGGGTGAGATAGCGTCCTCTGTGTCCATCTCTCACCCCATGGGCCCGGCCACTACCCTCAGCTCCAGGCAGCCCTCTGCGTTCCATGACAGCGTGCTCTGCCCTCACATGCTGCTCAACCTAAATGAGAAGGAAGAGAGCAGTTGGCCCACGGACAACTACACAGAAAGATAGGGCTCACGGCTGGCGAGCGCAGTGGCAGTGGCAGTGGCAGGAGCCTCTCCTGCCTCCGTGGCAGCACTAAGGAGCAGCGAGCTGAGTGGTAAGGAGCAGCGAGCAGGCGGGCAGTAAGGAGCAAGGGGTCCCGGACTATGAGAGGGATTTCTAACTGTTGGCTTAGGCCTGTTCCCCACATCCCCTGAGGGGTCCCGAACTGCGAGAGGGTGCAGGTCGGGCTGAGGGATACCGCCCCCCCCCACCCCTGCCGCCCAGAGCACAAATTTCGTGCACCAGGCCTCTAGTATAATAAATAAAACTCTAATATGCAAATAGACCGAACAGCAGAACGAATGGTTGCTATGACATGCATTGACCACCAGGGGGCAGACAATGCAGGAGCTGCCGCCGGTTGGGGCCTATGCGTGGGCAGCACCAGGCCTCCAGCCAAGGGGGTGCCAGGGCCCCCTACCCCCCCACACCCCGATTGCTCCACTTTCCGGTCACCTTGTAGAGGGAGGTGACCAGCGGCAGGGGACGGGGCTGGCCAGCAGGTGGTGCCAAGCTGCCAGCCAACGCAGGTGCCAGCAGGGGTCCCCCACTTGCCCTGCCCGTCACCCCACAGATGGCCCTGATCGCTGACCAGGCCTAGGGACCCTACCGTATATATTGGGAACAGTCTCTTAGATTTAAAAATTAGAACCTGGCAAGGCTACTCTAACACTGAAAAAACAGAATGATGCAGCGATGACATGCGTGGACTCTAGCTTGCACATTTTGTGGTCAGCTCTGATTCTGACACAACTGTATGATAAAGCCAATTACTTAACTTCTCTCTGCTTCAGTTTTTCCACCCATAAGATGGGGAAAATGGTACTACCGCCTCAGAAGGTTCGTGTTATGTACTACTTTTTAAAATCAGGGCAAAAAAAATGTAGCTGCCCATACAGCAGCAAGATGCCTTTCACCTGTATGAAAAGTATGGTCAGTGGTGCATACAGCATCCTGAATTGTGAGAGGGATGTCCAGGATCGGGCCTAAACCGACAGTCGGACTTCTCCCCTAGGGGTCCCAGATTGTGAGAGGGTGCAGGCCAGACTGAGGGACACCCCTCCCCTCCTGTGCACGAATTTCATGTACCGGCCCTCTAGTATACTTACAAGATGATACAAATGATGTAGGGAAAAGAGCAGGACTACAGCGTTTTACATTAGAAATCTGTACTATTATTACAGAGCTTTGCTGTCTAGTGTGGTAGCTGTTGAGCTCTTTAAATGTGACTAGTGCAAATTGAGATGCATTAAAAATGTAAAATATAATCAGATTTAAAGACTTAGTACCAAAAAAGGTAAAACATCATAGTAGTTTTCTATATTGATTACATGTTTAAATGATATTTGGACAATTGGGTTAAATAAACTATATTGTTAAAGTTAATTTTAGCAATCTCTGTTCAGATTTTTAATGTGGCCGCCACATTAAACTTAAAATTACAGATGTAATTCATGTTATATTTTTGTCGCAAATTACTGGTAAAAAGAAAAGCACAGATACAGGCTGGTAGAAACAGTCCAGAATGTTACCATTTATGGGAATGGTTTTTGTTTGGTTTTGTTTTTCCTTCTTTCTTTGTTTTTCAGATTTCATATAAATTATTTTTAGACATTAAAAGCTTTTACACTTTCAGTTTCAGAAGGTCAAGACAATTTGGTCTTTCCCTTTCATGCTCTGTAGAAAACTGGCTTTCCCAATGGTGGTAACACTTTAGGGAGGTCATTGAAGGAGTGAAATCTGTCCTAAACAACTGCTCTCAAGCATGGCTTCTATCACCACGTGAACCGTGCTCATTATCAGATTTTTATGCTGTATCATTATCTTTAAGGTGCTGAAAATAGTTCTGATACAGAAAGTGCTCCTTCTCCTTCACCAGTTGAAGCTGTGAAGCCCAGCGAAGATAGCACTGAAAATTTGACTTCTCGAGGAAACACTGAACCTGCAGCTGAGCATGAGTGTACCACTGAAACTGCTCCCAGTGCATCTCCCTCGTCAGCTCCAAGTACAAAACCAGCTGAAAATGAAAGTGTGGTGACCCAGGCGAATAATGGTGGCACTGTTGAGGTAGCAGAGCCAATGGATATTGAACATCAGGAGCACAGTGCTGACGTGACTTCCGTTCTTGATCTTCCCACGACTACCAAAGCAGACTCTGTAGATGTTGAAATGGGGGTACCTGAAAACAACCCGTCTCAAGTTGAAGGTGATACCAAAGAAAGGGACCTGGAGAAAGCCAGTGAGAAGACAGAGCCTGGAGATGACAATTTGGTGGTGGCTCAGCAGGTAAATGTCCAAAGGCCTGAACCCCCGTCAGACAATGATTCCAGTGCCACCTGCAGTGCTGATGAAGACGTGGATGGAGAGCCAGAGAGACAGAGGTGAGACTCATTCATTAACTATTATTCTATCTTTACTCTGTTGGTCGCTGACTAAATCAGAGAAATGCTATTGGCTACAGGAAGTACTCCTGTATAAACATCAGCAAATTAAAGGTAGTGTGTATGCTTTAAAATTTTTTTAAACCAATAACAACTGTGTGATCATTATTTTTTAATGAAAAAAATTACATATTTTTTACATTAGTTGTTGCATGCATTCCATATGATAGCAGAAAAGGGATTTCATCTGACAAAGTTGTGAACTAAAATAAACCACAGATGACTGCCATTACTGGTGATAGTAGTATGATGTGATGATGAAGGTAGAAACAAAAGGTATTTGTTCCAGCTTTTTTTGCTTTGAGACCCCCAAGGCTCACTGTACCCACAGTGTTAGATGTAAGAAAATATTGACATGAGAAACATGTTAAGTTTTCTAAAAGCATTTTAATAATTTAAATGTAAGTTAATGGTAATTATAATGATCACTTTTTTATCAGTTAAAATTTTAGTTGCTTTATTTGTAATTTAAAATATCAGGTATAATACAAATTAATTTATAAATACTTTCAGTCATCCTATATAATAAAAGCCTAATATGCAAATTGACCAAACGGCAAAACGACCGGTCACTGTGATGCACACTGACCACCAGGGGGCAGACTCTCAACACAGGAGCTGCCCACAGGGCCCAGGCCAGCCAAGCTGGGCGCCAGTGGGGGCCCCCAATTGTCCCGCCATTTGCCCTGCAGAGGGAGGTGACCAGTGAGTGGGCGGTGCCAGGCCAGCCAAGGTGAGTGCCAGCAGTGACCCCCCAATCGCCCCACAGATCAGCCCTGATTGCCACCCAGGCCTAGGGACTCTACCCTGCATGAATTTTGTGCACCAGGCCTCTAGTTAAATTAATATAAGAATATATCATCTTTATGGTTTTATAAAAAATTCCAGTATTAAACTATATATTTTACAGAAATAGATGCTACTTTATGTAATACTGGAGGCCTGGTGCACAAAATTCATGCACAGTAGGGTCCCTAGGCTTGACCAGCAATCAGAGTAGATCGGGGCCTCCTGGCTGCCAGCCAGGGCCTGCCTTCATTCCGTTCCGCCCCCTGGTGGTCAGCACACATCATAGTGAGCAATTGAACTCCCGGTCTCCTGGTTGAACTCCCAAGGGAACACTTTGCATATTAGCCTTTTATATCCTCCTATCTAATAAAAGTAATATGCAAATTGACTGTCGCTCCAAGACACAAGATGGCTGCCCCCATGTGGACACAAGATGGCCGCCACAAGATGGCCTGCAGGGGAGGGCAGTTGTGGGAAGTTAGGGGTGACCAGGCCAGCAAAGGAGGGCAGTTGGGGGTGACCAGGCCAGCAAGGGAGGGCAGTTGGGGGAGACCAGGCCAGCAAGGGAGGGCAGTTGAGGGGGGACCAGGCCTGCAGGGGAGGGCAGTTGGGGGGGACCAGGCCTGCATGGAAGGGCAGTTGGGGGGGGGACCAGGCCTGCAGGGGAGGGCAGTTGTGGGCAATCAGGCAAGCAGGGAGGGCAGTTAGGGGTGACCGGGCCGGCAGGGGAGGGTAATTGGGGGGGGGGGGCAGGCCTCCAGGGGAGAGCAGTTTGGGGGGTGACACCAGGCCTGCAGTGGAGGGCAGTTGGGGGGTGACCAGACCTGCAGGGGAGGGCAGTTGGGGGCTGACCAGGCCTGCAGGGGAGGGCAGTTGTGGGCAATCAGGCAAGCAGGGAGGGCAGTTAGGGGTGACCGGGCCGGCAGGGGAGGGCAGTTGGGGGGGGCCAGGCCTCCAGGGGAGAGCAGTTTGGGGGGGGACACCAGGCCTGCAGTGGAGGGCAGTTGGGGGGTCCAGGCCTGCAGTGGAGGACAGTTGGGGGGGGGGGGATCAGGCATGCAGGGGAGGGCAGTTGGGGGGAACCAGGCCTGTAGGGGAGGGCAGTTGGGAGCTGGCAGGATGTCCGACTGCCCGTAAATGGGCGGTTGGACATCCCTCAAGGGGTCCCAGATTGGAGAGGGTGCAGGCTGGGCTGAGGGACACCCCCCCCCCCCCCCCCCGTGCACAAATTTCGTGCAACAGGCCTCTAGTATATAGATATTTGATTTCCTGGTGGTTCCTTTTCTTTGAAAGAAATGGAGTCACTTAGAATCACAGTAGAATGCTAGATTGATACAAATTCTAGAAATGAATTAGACTAAAACCTCATTTAACCCTTTGCACTTGCTTGCTTTTTTCTCGATTCCTTTATTCTACTCGGGATTTAATTTTTTAAATACCCCAGATTTTACAAAGCGCGGCAGTAGAATAAAAAACTGGAGTTTCTTTTCATACAAACTTATTTATTTGGATTTTTTTATATTTCAAATTATTGATACATTCAAAGAGTAATTTTAATCTCGACATCCGAGTGCAAAAGGTTAATGAGAAACCCAATTTAATCCTGTTTTTCACCCCCCATTATAATTAGAAAAAGGCAAATAAGGCACTCAGCAGATAGCCAATTCTGTTCATAGTGTATCTTGCTGGTGTTGTTGTGCTTTTAGTCCATAGCCAGTATATTTATATCTTATTTACTCTAGAATGAGATTTAATGCTAGAATAATAAGATCAAGCATCATAGTGATATTTTTCCAAAGAGATTTTTATATCTTAAATACTAGAATTTTAACCAACAGGAATTAAAATAAGGGTTCCTACTTAACCATTGGTTTTTCCAGAAAATTCAACCATCTCAAAATCTTTTTCCCTCACGTCATTATAATCTAGATTTTACTTGTCCCAGACTTTGACTGGGATTAGCATGAGTGGATTTAAGCTGTGTTGTCCATTTTTAGGTATTCTTTAATGAAACATCTAATCTAAAATAAGGATTTTCTATGTTTTGCACTATTGGTTTTGGTAACTATATTTATAAATGAAGCAAAAATTTGGATAGCAGTTAATCTAAATGGAGGAGCATCATAAGAGATGAGCATGACAGTAGTCTTGAAAATCAGAAATTTATTGGAAATATATGGTGGTCTCTGAATGACATTTCTGAAGTCAATATCACTTTCAAACTATCAAAATAACGCTTTCAATTTTCTACATCTTTAATATCATCTTTATTCTCATGTAAAATGTAAATTATTTTCTTTTATACATTCTAATTTTCTTATCAATTTATACCTTTTAAATGTTACCTCCCCCAATAACTGACAACATTTGGAAATATAATCAGGCCCGTAAGGTGTGGCACTATTGTATACTAGTTTTAATTTTCTAAACTCAAGTGTAGTACTGAAAACGAGTGAAGCCAGTGGAGTATAAGATGGCAGATGCTGCCGAAACTGGTTTGGCTCAGTGGATAGAGCGTCGGCCTGTGAACTCAAGGGTCCCAGGTTCGATTCCGGTCAGGGGCATGTACCTTGGTTGCGGGCACATCCACAGTAGTGGATGTCCAAGAGGCAGCTGATCGATGTTTCTCTCTCATCAATGTTTCTAACTCTCTATCCCTCTCTCTTCCTCTCTGTAAAAAAATCAATAAAATATATTTAAAAAAAAAAAAAAAAGATGGCAGATGCTGTGCTGAACGGAGGAGCTACAAGGGCAGCTGCTACAAGTTAGCATGTTCTTGCTCTGTGGGAATGCTGGTTTCACGTTACCATTTCTTTCCAATTTACGTAAGAAACCAGGAGTCTGGAATTCTGGGTGAAATTCTCAATTTTAAAAGGACAGTGGTTTATATAAATGTTTTTAAAAATACTCTGTGATCCTAGCAAACCATTTTGTAACAGGTAACTAGTTTGTAATCTGTATTAGTGGTAAATTAGTACCTAACATTTTAATAACGGCATTTGCTCAAACTATTTAGTTGGTTAGATGCAGATGATTAAATTCAGATAAATTTCAACCTATTAATCCGTATTAGATTTTTTTACCAGGGTAATTAGCATTATAATTTCTCTTTTCTGTACTGTATAAATATCTTGTAAGGTTAATGTGATGTGTGTGTGTGTGTGTGTGTACGTATTGACTTAGAAGGATTTATGGTGATTATACTAGTATACAGCGTGTGGCAAAGTAGGTTTATAGTTGTTTGTATGGAAAATAATACAAGAATATACTCGGTGTTTCACATGCTCACAACTGTAAACCTGCTTTTGCCCCACTCTGTATTTAAAGTCTTAAATAAGAATATGTTAACTTCTCTTTTTATAATTGCCAATTGCAGAATGTTTCCTATGGACTCAAAGCCTTCAATGTTAAATCCCACTGGATCTATACTGGTCTCATCCCCAATGAAACCAAATCCACTGGACCTGCCACAGCTTCAGCATCGAGCTGCTGTTATTCCACCAATGGTAAGTGCTTAATATGAGTAAGAAAAGTAAAGTTGAAAAACAAAGACCTGTAGACACATTTCTTCTCTCCTTTAATCAATACTTGATTTTTAAAGAAACTATGGTAAAAGCCTTGGCTAGGTGGCTCAATTGGTTGGAGCATTGTTCAATCCCTGGTTGGGGTGTGTAGGAAGGCAATTGATCAATGTTTCTCACACTGGTGTTTCTCCTCCCTCTTCTCTCTCTAAAAATTCGTTAAAAAAACACACACATGTCCTCAATTGAGGATTTAAAAAAATTGGGGTACTAAAATTTATCATCAACTATTTTTAAGTGTATAGTTGAGTAGTGTTAAGTATATTCATAATGGTTGTGAAACAGATCTCCAGAATATTTTCATCTTGTAAAGCTGAAATTCTATTCCTATTAAACCATAACTCTCCTTTTCCCCATCTCCCAGCTCCTGGTAACCACTATTCTACTTTCTGTTTTATGATTTTGACTACTTTAGGTACCTCATATAAGTGGAATATAAGTATTTGTCTTTTTATGACTGGCTTATTTCACTCAGCATAATGTCCTCAAGATTAATCATGTTGTAACATGTGTCAGAATCTTCTTCCTTTTTAAGATTTATAATATCCATTTTGTTTATCTGTTGGATATTCGTATTAGATTCATTGTGATGATTGATTGAGATGGTCATTTCTAAGAAAAAAAACAAACGAAATATAATTCTCTAGCCATAAATATTAGTAACTTCTGCTTTTGATTTGTTTGTTTTGCTATAAGACAGTAGTAGAATAAATAGGTTTGGAATATTTAGAATGAAGTATAGAGTATGGCTAACTTCAGTATGTAATTCCAAATCTAGTTTTATTTATATTTTACCTTCAAGTTTGATTCCCTTTTGGTAGTGAATTCCAATCTTGGGTATTGTTCTTTTACTTAGTTATGTTCTATCTCCTGCTTTATTGTGCCCTAGCCAGTTTTCTCAGTGGATAGAGTGTTGGTCCTTGGACTGAAGGGTCCTAGTTCAATTCTGGTCAAGGGTATGTATCTCAGTTGCAGGCTCAATCCCCTGCCAGTCAGGGGCGTGTGCAGGAGGCAACCAGTCGATGTGTCTCTCACATCGATGTTTTTTCTCTCTCTGTCTTTCCCCCTTCCTTACACTCTCTCTAAAAATCATAGGAAAAATATCCTCGGGTGAGGATTAACAAACAAAAACACAAAAAATTTGTTAACTCATGTGATAATTGGGAAAAGTTAAGTGTGCGCATGTGATAGGCTCACAAAAAAAAATCATGAAACATTTGTTATTCATCAGTTTCTTCAAATGGATATTTATTGAATATCTACCCAGTTCAAGACAGCATTTAATGCTGTATGGAATATACACATATTATAATCTCTGACTTCAAAAAACTTAGAGATTGGTTGTGATCATAAGACATAGAAAAAAATCATAATAAAAATTAAAATGAGACCAACCAGCGTGGCTCAGTGGTTGAGCATCAACCTATAAAACCAGGAGGTCAAGGCACATGCCCGGGTTTCGGGCTCAATCCCCAGGAGGGGCATGCAGGAGGCAGCCAATCAAGGATTCTCTTTTACCATTGATGTTTCTATCTCTCCCTTCCTCTCTGAAATCAATAAAAATATATTTTTTTAAAAATTAAAATGAGAGAAAAGGAAAAGCAAAAAATTAAAAAAATTTTTTTTAAACATTTAAAATGAGAGCTTCCTTCTTGTTGAGACATGTGAATAAGATTCGACTTAGGAAATAATACTTTGGTTAGACCAGAACACTTCATTTGACTTTTTGTAGCAAAATAGGAAAGGCCATATTTACATATAAGCCAAAGCACAAAAGCAAGAAAATTATGTGTGTGTTAACATTCAGTGATATTTTTTACTTATAGTAGCAGAAAACACTATGGAAGTCTTTAGATAACAGCTTCTAAAAAAGGTTAGGTGCCTACTTCCCCAGGATTATTTTGTATTCATGAAATAAAGTAGTTGTTCGTATGGAAAGCAATATAATAATAAATAATAATACAAGAATAAACTGTTTCATTTACTCACAAATGTAAATCTGCTTTTGCCCCAGCCTGTATAATGGTTAGGGATAACCTAATTGAAGAAGTAACATTTGATTTCTGACTGGAGGAAAATTGATATGTTAATGAATTAGTTGTGGGAGTTGAAGAGATTGATTAGTTAAGGATGACTGCCAGTGTCTGGCTGAAGCTGCTGAGGTTCAGTTTTCTAAAATGGAGATTGCTGTAGGAGAAACATTGAGTTTAGAAAATGAAAAGTTCAATTTTGCATATAGGTTTTGAGGAGCTTTGAGATATCCAAGTGGAGTTGTTAGGCAATTTTTCTAAGTGTAGACTTTGGAGAAAAATGTTTTAGAAATAGAAATTTATGAGTTGTTAACATATAGATGACCTTTAAATCCACAAAAGAGGATACCATTACCTGGTGAGAGTATAACTGAAAAAACACAGGTTCAGCTGCCTGCTGCCACAAAAGCCAAATTTGTGAGGCAGGTGTTGGTGCAAAAGGAAAGAGGTTTCATTCAGGTTCCATTTGACCTAGGAGACCTGGGAGAATGGTGGACTCCTGTCTCAAAGACCACTCTCTTCCTGTTCAAGTCCACCATTATTATAGGGATAGGGACTGGGGAGGTCTTTATTTTTTCCCCCATTCAGTTATCTTGCTAGCCTTAGGTGCAATGCACTTGGTTTGCAGTTTTACAGATTGGATATCTTTCTAGCTTTTGGTGTGCTCAGTGTAAGAACCTCCTCTGCTGCCATCTTGGCCAATTGTAGAGACTCCCTGATGCTCCAACTGACTGACTGTGGTAACAACTTCCCCTTCAAAACTCTGGACCCTTGCCCTAGCTGGTTTGGCTCATTGGATAGAGCGCCAGCCTGGGGACCCAAAGGTTCCAGGTTCAATTCCGGTCAAGGGCACATGCCTGGGTTGCGGGCTCGGTCCAACGTGCAGGAGGCAGCCAATCAATGATTCCCGCTCATCATTGATGTTTCTATCTCTCTTCCTCTCCCTGTCTGAAATCAATAAAAATATATTTAAAACAAACAAACAAACTCTGCACCCTTGTAATCTTACAAGAGTAAATGGATGAAGGTCTCATCTTCGGTAGTTTCTTCATAGTCTTACCTATCCGTGGGTCCAGAGATTCTTACTGTCTACTAAAAGAAGAGGGGGGTCAGGAATGGAGGAAGCCTTTACACGAGGGAGGAGGACTGCTGTCTGAAGGCGGCATACGTGGTTTCTGGAGGGTGGCCCTGTGACAAGCGGAGCTGGCATTCTGCTTTCTGTTTCAGAGCCAGTGTTGCCGATGGGCTGCCACAGGGCAAGCTCCTGGGCAGACAGACGATCAGGTGCTGGGTGAGGGTGTGCCCGGTCGCCAGGGCTTGTAGTGAAGTCAGAGACCGGAGAGACGAAGGGATCTGCCGGATCTAATCTTGAGTAGGGCTCTGGGTGGCACACCCACCAGCAGGACACGTTTGCCAAGGAAGCCGCTTTCTGGGGAATGCAGACAAGGCGTTGTCAGTCTAAGCCTGGGCATAGAGTGGAGCAATTGTAAACAAATAATAAAAGGAGAAGTAATATGGTCACTTAGCTGTGGGAGGCGCTGCTCCTTCCCGAAAGAGGAATTTTAAATCTCTCGGGATTGCAGGTCCAGTTTCCCCTTGCAGCATCAACAGCAGCAGCAAATCCGAGTTCTCCTCAGGCAGCACCTGCTTTACCCGAGAGGGTGGGTCCAAGACTTGATTCCCGTGAGCTTTGGGGAAGAGGGTGTTGTCAGCAGGTCATCACAGGGACTGGCCCATTGCTCGGCTAACTTGAATCTTCCAGGTCTTTAGTAAGACTCAGTCTCCAGGCTGGAATGGGTGTAAGGGCTCGTCAGATGGGTAGATAGACCCGCAATGAGCAAACTTGTGCAAAATTCTTAGTGTTTGCCTGGGCTGTTGTACATATTATTTGATGTTTGATTGCTGCTCTAAATCTAAAGGAGGTGCTCCTAAAACAGACACTTGGAAGGGTCTTTCATAAACTGTTTCAAAGGACTTAATTTAAGCCCCACTTCAGAGTGCTACCCTAATCGGGAGCAAGGCAATAGGGAGTAAGTACCTAGTCGCATTTCAAATGTGTTTCCTGGCATATTTCACCAGGATCTTCTTTATTGTGTGGTTCATTTTCTTTTTCTTTTTTTTTTTAGTTTTTATTTATTGATTGATTTAGAGAGCGAAACATCAATTTGTTGTTCCACTTATTTATGCAATCATTGGTTAATTCTTGTATGTACCCTGATCAGGGATCAAACCCACAACTGTGGCATATCGGGATGATGCTCTAACCAGCTGAGCTGCCCGGCCAGGGCTTGTGTGGCTTATTTTCTCAGTCTTCCCTGTAGATGGGTCTCCAAGATTCATGCAGTTTCCATTGAGTCTGCAGTGCCTGTCCTATCTCCTGGGAGATTTCTGAAGTAAACAGCGGTTCAGTGTCACTTTGAATGGTGTAAGGAAGTTGAAACCTAGGGATTATTTCTTTGAGTAGAAGTTTTGCTACCTCAGTTGCCTTCTCAGTTCTAGTGGGGTATTCCTCTACCCATTCTGTAGGATGTCAGAGGTTGCTGCTAGTGCCCAGAGGCATGGCAGCCATCCTGTTGTCATGTGATCTAGTTTCTTTACAATAGGCACATTGATTGGAGCCTAGTGGGTCTTTCCCTTTTCCTTTCGGATCCCACCTCTCCTTCTGGTCCCCCCCCCCCCCCCCCCGCACTGTTTCTAAGGTAACAGTGGCCTGCTTCAGTGTCCTTGTTTCCCGGGCATGGTAAGCTTGAAAGGCTCTGTCCACCAGCTGGGAGGGATTAATTCCCAACATCTTGTCTAAATGCTTGAGCTCCTTCTGATCTGCAGGCACTTTGCCCAATAAAAGTCACATTTACCATCTGGACATTTTCTGGTGCCTGTGGGTCAATATCAGTGTGCTTTTGATAGGCCTGATAGATCCTTTCTAAAAATTCAGAAGGATCTGCATTTGGTCTCTGTTGAACAGCGCATATCACATGCAGGCCCTTTTGTCCAGGCACCCCTTTCTTAAGCCTGTCCTATATGCACTTTCTATAATGTTCTAGGGAGGCTAGGTCCCTGCTGTTCAGGTCCCAGTTGAGCTCTGTCAAGGGATTTGCCCTGGCTGGGTGGGGGATCCCACTGAGATTCTCTTGATGGAGGTGATGAGCTTCTCCATTAGCCTGATTTAGTATAACCAGCCACCTTTCGTCAGCTGTTAGCAGGATGTTAAGAAGAGCCTAGACATCTGCCCAGTTCGGGTGGTGAAAGGCAAAAGTGGAGGTGATAAGATCTACCATTTTCTGAGGATCCTCCCTGTATGAGGTGTTGGAATTCTTCCAGTTCATTAAATCTGAAGTAGAAATGGAGTGTGGGCCTTAAGGAAGCCATCAGACTGGTCTTTCTGGTTTATTCAGCTTATAGGGTATTGCCTCAAAGGGAATTATCCTGCTCCAAGTAGGGATGCTCTCTGGCCAAATTGGGTGCCCTGCCAGGACATTGAGGGGGAGACCATTTCTTCAGCATACGGGGTGGGCCTGCCGCCCCTCTGGCTCTATCTCAGGGGCATCAGCAGCGGAAATGGGGGGCGGGTGGAGGGGGAAATCCTCCTGCTGCTAACCCTGGATCCCTCGGTTGCTGGGCATTAAAGAGACTTATTTCCTTTCTCCTTTTCTTCTGTGTCTTTCTATTGGAGGGAGTTTTGGAGCCAGTTCCCTTCTCTGGATCATTAAGTTGTTCCCTTTCTTTGTCGAATCCTTAGCCTATAAAAACATGAACACCTGGACATCAGGGATTTCATTCCATTTCCCTGACCATTGGCAAAACAATTCCAATTGTGTGATGGAGTAGTAATTTAGGGAACCTATTTTTCCCGAGTAGTATAAAGGATACATAGGCCAAGCAGTGTTACAGTAGAAAACCAATTCCTTCTTAGTCATTAGACCATGGCTGTACGAGGACCAGTCTTCTAAAATTCGGCCCAGTGGGCTCCCTTCAGGAGTCGAAACAGAACACCCCGATGGCACAAAAGTACAAACCCAAAACCATAGCCATAGCCAGACCCCAGACAAAGTGGGGACATCTGAACAAAAATTGGATCCATAATTCCGTTATTCCAAATGAGTACTCACAAGCAGCTCTTACTGTCTTACCTCCTGCCAGCCGACGCCACAGCAGTGCTAGCAGGACCCCAGTGGCATGAAGCCCGAGCAGCACGAAGCCTGAGCGGCAGGGAGAGAGGACCTGGTGTGCAGTCTTGGAGTTCCTCTCCCCCCAAACCCGTTTCCTTCCACCAGCCAAGCATTTCAGGTGGCTGACACCTAGAGAAGGGGTGCAGGCAAATTCCCCGAGAAAAGCTCTTGGCAGCTGCTGGGAAGTCCCACAGTCTCACTGTCCCTGGGCCGGCCTGCCACAGGCCGCTGGGACCCCACCCGAGCCCTCCAGGACTTGCTTGAGGTCCATGCTGTCCCAGCGGAGTCCTCAAAAACTGTAACTGAACAAAAAACAAAAAACGGACGTTTGCCTGCCTACTGCAACAAAAGCCAAACTTGTGAGGCAGGTGCTGGAGCAAAAGGAAAGAGGTTTTGCCCAGCAGGGTTGCTCAGTTGAGTGGAGTCCTATATATCATAAAGATTCTGGGTTTGATTCCCGGTTAGGGCACATAGCTAGATTGTGGGTTCAATCCCCAGTTGGGGCATGGCGCATACAGGAGGCAGCTGATGGATATGTCTCTCTCAAATCAATGTTTCCCTCTCTCTCCCTTCCTCTGTCAAAATCAATAAAAACATATCCTCAGGTGAGGATAAAAAATAAAAAGGAAAGAGGTTTTATTTAGGTGCCATACAACCTGGAAGAACAGTGGACTCCCTGTCTCTAAGACCATCTCTCTTTCTTCCTGCTCAAGCCTGCTGTTCGTATAGGAATAGGGAGGGGAGGGCTTTTTATTTTTTTTCTATCCATTCATTTTCCTAGCTTTTGGCACATTGTGGCCTTTCCATTCATATTTCTAGCTTTATGGCCTTCTGGGGCCCTGTCCATTCATCTTTCTAGTGTTTGACCCCTCAGTGAAAGAACTTCCTCCTGTCGCCATCTTGGCCAACTGGGGAGACTCCCCTGTACTCCAACTGATTGTCTGCGGTAAAAAGAGGACATTGAGAGGAGGGGTAAGGACGAAGGGCTGAGCTACCAAGGATTTGATCATCATAAGTTAGTAGCAGACAGTGTTTTAATTTCTAATTTGATTTACCTTATTACAACTTTTGTGATTTATATTGTGTTCATTTCTGAAAGTAACTGTTTAGCATTTTAATCATTATACTTGAAGATTATTTCAGTTAAAACATGGTAAAATCACTTTGACCAGTAACATAACAGAAATAAGCATTAGTTGCAACAGGTGGTAATTATTATGTTGGTCATGGCATATTTAATTTTTTTTCTTCCTGTAGGTGTCCTGCGCCCCATGTAATATGCCAGTTGGAACCCAAGTGAGTGGCTTTGCCCTCTACCAGCGACACATTAAAGCGATGCATGAGTCAGCACTTCTGGAAGAGCAGCGGCAGAGGCAGGAACAGATGGATTTGGAATGTAGAAGTTCCACAAGTCCCTGTGGCACCTCCAAGAGTCCAAAGAGAGAGTGGGAAGGTAGGTAGAGCTATCATCACAAAACTGGCCTAAAAGGAAACAAAGTCATACTCAAAGGTAGTGGCCTTCGTGCTTTGTAAATTACTAGCGTATTAATTGATACATTATACTTTTTCAGAGCAGATGAATTGACTTCAGTGAAATTATTAAGTAATGTTAGTATTATTGAATTTTCTGCTATTCATTTATATGTATAAAAACCATGCTTTATGCTCGTCATCTGAGTTTTCAAAGAATGAATTGTTATCTTGTCCTCCAAACAAATCACAGTGATAGGTTAATACTCTAATTCTCTGCAACTTTGTGTAGTGTATAGAGCCAGTCAGACCTTGACTTAACCCTCACCCCAGCATTACCAGTTGTGTGGCCATGGCCAAATCCCTTAACCTTTTTGAGTTTGAGTTTTCTTCTTTGTGAAGTACAAATTTTCTATCTACCTTGAGGGGATTGTAACCCATAAAAAAAAAATGAACATTCAGCCCAACCCACATGGCTCAGTGGTTGAACATCGGCCTATGAACCAGAAGGTCATGGTTCGATTCCCGTTCAGTGCACATACCTGGGTTGTGTGCTCAATCCTCACTGTGGGGTGTGCAGGAGGCAGCCCATCAATGATTCTCTCTCATCACTGATATTTTTCTTTCTCTCCCTCTCCCTTCTCTGAAATCAATAAAAATATATTTTAAAAAAAAGAATGAACATTCAGTATGGTTTTATAACACATGTTCAGCCTTATTTTTTATATATATAACATATAATGTAATATAATATTGCATACTAATTAATATATTATCTACACTAATAAAAGAAAAATGCAAATTGATCGTACCTCCACTATGCCCACCAGCCAATCAGGAGTGAGTATGCAAATTAACCCAACAAAGATGGCGGGTTAATTTGCATACACAGGCGCTGAACGGCTGGGGGCGGGACACATGCGTCATCACCATGGCGATGACACAGGCATTCCACACTGCCCCAGCCACTCTGGGCCGGAGCAAAGGTGGTGCCGGCAGCCAGGGAAAGGAAGGCCCATTCTTGCACGAATCTTCGTGCATCA
Organism: Cnephaeus nilssonii; assembly: GCF_951640355.1. Taxonomy (NCBI): domain Eukaryota; kingdom Metazoa; phylum Chordata; class Mammalia; order Chiroptera; family Vespertilionidae; genus Cnephaeus; species Cnephaeus nilssonii. Next base: position 48,574,608 of record NC_137090.1, read on the forward strand.
GGCCTCCAGTCTATATATATATAAAATAGGCTAATATGCTAAGTGTCCAACTAGTTGCTCTGACGTACACTGACCACCAGGGGGCAGATGCTCAACGCAGGAGCTGCCATGATGCGCACTGGCCATTTACAGAGAAACAGTACTACGGACCTGGCACCCGCAAAGCAACACTTGGCTTCCCCCAAGTGGGACACAGGCCCTGCCACCACCCTGGAGTGACAGCTCACCAAATCACAGCTGACGCTGCCGAGATCCCATGGCGAAAAATGCGGCCCACAGCCCAGCTCAGCCCAGAAACAGTAGCTGTGAGCACCGGGTAATAACATCACATAGTACTGCCCAGCTTCCTCTCCCTAGTGACTAGGCTCCTTGGAGTTTCTTCAGCCCAGAAACATGACTTGCTTTATAGCCAGGTGCAAACATTTTACACTTTAACCAAATGTCTGTGAAGTGTTTTCCTGTGCCTCATCTCATTTGATCCTCACAGAAGTCCTGGAGTAGGTAGTTAGGCGACTCAGTGGAATCCTATTTTCTTTTCATTAGCCAGAAAATGGAGATTTAGAAAGCTTAGAAACTTGACCTTACTGAAAAGAAATAAGAAATGGTGGACCTTGAAAATGACTTCAGGTTTTCTCACTGCACAGAATAGTCAAACACTGCTGCAGTTAAGTATTTTACCCTTTGCTCTCCCTGCATGATCTACAATAATAATCTGCTTTGTGTTGATATTTACTGCTGTGTTGTTGACAGTTACCTGAAAGAGAAGTTGGGGTGCTTCACTGGGCTGGAAAAAGTTTAGCTACATCAGAAAGCAGGTCTAATTAAGCAAGTTTATTGTATATATATATAAAAGGCTAAGTTGACTCGCGCTCGCACATGCGTGATACATATAAAGCTCTTGCTGGTGCCAGTCGCACACGTATGTTTCCATCTGTCATGGTCGATAGTGAATTTGGTTGACACTTCTATTATTAGAGAAAGGGTGAATAGCAATATTAAAAGGTTTCTTTTAATTAATTTTCTTTCAATGTACTAGGCCACTAGTTATGTAATAATAATATAAATAGATACCACAAAGGTACTGTTATCATTGTTATATCACTGTTATTTCAAGAGACAGATTTGAGATATGCATGCTTTTTTAGTTGGTACATGATACACATTTCTTTTAAAAGAAGAAAGGCAGTGATTTCTAAAATTTAGTAAGTTTTGGTATGGTTGGTTATTAGATGGCACATGTGTTCTGGTGATAATTTATGGTCTGTGTGCTACGATAGTAAAGTGTTCTGTGATTATGGTTTAGTTTTTTTACAGTCATTCAGAAGACTCTTTGCAAGTACCTTTTATAGGTAAGAGCTATTAGCTGTAGAATGCCATGCATTTCAAGGGCTGTTTAATGTAAAACAGGAATTGTGGTACTTAACTGATCCTGCTGACTCCCACCCCAGTCGCACTAATAATGAGTTATTAGTTATATGACACGTTGAACTGCTTATATTAGAGTTTTAAATAGGAGATTGTTAGTGTTTGTTTATTTTTTTTCTTTTTTTTTTCCAATTTTTTTATTAAGGTATTATATGTGTACATATCTTACCATTGCCCCCCCCCCCCCCCCCCCCCCCCCCAGAGATTGTTAGTGTTTAAATGTAAACCTTATGCAAGTAAAAATGTGAGCCAGAGTATAATACCCACCAAGGCTGGGTATGTATTAGATGCTAAATGAATATTTCTCGAATGAAGGTAAAAACATTGATAACTTTGGGTTTTTACTATATTGTATCTAGAAAATTCTTTAACTCAGTAATTGACGTAACGTGTCAGTAATTACTGAGTAATTACATTGAAGAAATTAATTAAATGAACCACAAAGTATAAATGGATTGAGCAGAAGGACCTAAGAGCATTTAAATTATGAGAAAATCTGTCATGATAATGATAAATTATATAGAACCTGAGGCCTGGTGCATGAAATTCATGCACGGAGGGGGGTTGTCCCTCAGCCCAGCCTGCACCCTCTCCAATCCAGGACTGCTGGCTCCCAACTGCTCACCTGCCTGTCTTCCTGATTACCCCTAACCGCTTCTTCCTGCCAGCCTGATCACCCCCTAACCACTCTGCTGCCAGCCTGATTGATGCCTAACTGCTCCCCTGCCAGCCTGTTTGCCCCCAACTTTCCTCCTCTGCCGGCCTGGTCACCCCTTACTGCCCTCCCCTGCAGAGTCAGAATTGAACTTCTAATGCTGGTTAATAAAATCTAATTGAAATAGTAGTTAATACTTTTATGCAACCAAATGTAGTTTATTTTTGTTATTTATTTTTTCAGTTCTGAATACATAATGATTTAAATAGCTGTAATAGAACCATATAAATTTCCATTTTTGTCTTTTTCTTTAACAACTACTATGATAGAGTGGATTTTTCCATCTATCTTCTATCTATATAAAAGCCTAAGCGACCATCGCAACCAAAACAACCAAACAGGCTGTGTTGGGCGACCAGGCCGGCAGGGGGGTTAGTGAGGGGCGACCAAATGACTTAACAGCAGGCTGCGTGGGGCGACCAGGCTGGCAGGCAGGGGGGGCAGTTGGGAGTGATCAGGCTGGCAGGCAGGTGAGCGGTTAGGAGCCAGTGGTCTAGGATTGTGAGAGGAATTCCGGATTGGAGAGGGTGCAGGCTGGGCTGAGGGGACCCTCCCCCTGCTCGTTCATGAATTTTGTGCACTGGGCCTCTAGTCTGTCTGTCTGTATGTGTGTGTGTGTGTATGTGTATGTGTATATATATATATATCTCCTCTGTAATAAAGGAGTAATATGCAAATTAACCATCACTCCGCTACATAAGCCACGCCCACCAGCCAATCAGGGCGCATATGCAAATTAACTTCAACCAAGATGGCTACTAGAAGGGAGGTTTGGGTTTCCCTGGTAACAGAGGAAGCCAAGCTTTCCACACACACTGATGGGCCCAGGCCTCCACTCAAGGATACAAAGTTTCAATTATAGAAGATACATCAATCCCAAGAGAAATGGCTGCCGATCATGGGAGCGAGCAGGAGGCTTGGCTCCACTCCAGGCTACAAAGTTTCAATTGTAGAATGTAAATAAATTCCAGATACCAAGGCCTCTGCTTGGGTTGTCAGGGGCGTGGCTGGCCTGCAAACCACCACAGGCTCCTCGCTCAGGCCTCTCCACACCCCAAGAGAACCCCACCCTGATCCAGGACACCCTTCAGGGCAAACCAGCTGGTCCCTACCCGTGCACCAGGCCTCTATCCTATGTAATAAAAGAGTAATATGCAGACTGATCATCACTCCAACACACAAGATCAAGATAGCTGCCCCTATGTGGTCAAAGATCCTGCCCCCATGTGGACACAGATGGCCACCACAAGATGGCCAGCAGGGGAGGGCAGTTGGGAGGGACCAGGCCTGCAAGGGAAGGCAGTTGAGAGGGACCAGGCCTGCAAGGGAGGGCAGTTGGAGGCGATCAACCCTGCAGAGGAGGGCAGTTAGGGGTGACCAGGCCGGCAGAGGAGGGAAGATGGGGACAACCAGGCATGCAGGGAAGGGCAGTTGGGGGGTGACCAGGCCTGCAGGGGAGGGCAATTAGGGGCAATCAGGCTGGCAGGGGAGCAGTTAGACATCAATCAGGCTGGCATGGGAGTGGTTAGGGGGTGATCAGGCTGGCAGGCAGAAGCGGTTAGGGGAAATCAGGAAGGCAGGCAGGTGAGCAGTTGGGAGCCAGCAGTCCTGGATTGTGAGAGGGATGTCCGACTGCCAGTGGGATCGGGCCTAAACGGGCAGTCGGACATCCCTTGAGGGGTCCCAGATTGGAGAAGGTGCAAGCTGGACTGAGGGACAACCCCTCCCCCCCGCCCCTGTGCACGAATTTTGTGCACCGGGCCTCTAGTATATATATAAAAGACTAAGTGACCGTTACGACCGGATGACCAGCCAGTAGCTATGATGTGCACTGACCACCAGGGGGAAAATGCTCAATGCAGGAGGTACCACCTGGTGGTCAGTGCACTCCCACAGCCAACTTCCCACGGCCAGCCAATCTCCCACAGCCCCTCCCCCCGGCCAGCCGGCCCCGATTGGGACTGGGTTAGAAGGCCCCAATCGCTGGCCAGGCCAGAGGACCCCACCCATGCATGAATTAGTGCACTGGGCCTCTAGTCCTAATAATAAAGAGCTAATATCCTAATTAGAAAGAATGACTGCGAGGGTCAGCTGAGGCAGTGAGGGGCTGCAAGGGCCGGCCAGGGTGGCGAAGGGCTGTGAGGGCCGGCTGGGGCAGCAAGGGGCTACAAGGGCCGAGCCCCTTGTAAGAATTTTATTTTTTAATATATTTTATTCATTTTTTATAGAGAGGAAGGGAGAGGGATAGAGAGTTAGAAACATCGATGAGAGAGAAACATCAATCAGCTGCCTCCTGCACACCCCCTACTGGGGATGTGCCCGCAACCAAGGTACATGCCCTTGACTGGAATCGAACCTGGGACCCTTCAGTCCGCAGCCCGACGCTCTATCCACTGAGCCAAATTTCATACATCGGGCCTCTTGTACGAATTTCGGCCCCTTGTACGAATTTCATGCATCGGGCCTCTAGTATAATTATAAACATACTGGAAATGGTAAAATAGGCACCAGATTTATCATACACTATCTTGTTAAATTCTCCAGAAGTGATTTTTTTTGGAAGTTGGTTTATTTCATAACTTTTCACAGTGTTAGAATACTTACTAATCTAATTATATTAATACTAGAGGCCTGGTGCACAAAAATGTGTGCACTGGAGGGGTCCCTCAGCCTGGCCTGCGCCCTCTCACAGTCCAGGCACCACCCCCATAACCCTGCCTCTACTGCCGCCTGGCCTCCCTCTGCAGGAGGCGCCGCCCCCATCACCCCTACATTGATGCCCAGCCTGCCTCTGTGGGAGATGACCATTCGGGCCGATCAGGGGACGGTGCCGGTCCTCTCCATCGCCCCTCCGCCGCCGCTGATCCCCGCCCCCTGCCTCCCCCATCGCCGTTCCCTCCCTCTGCCCACTGGCACATGCCTTGGCTGGGCTGGCATTGTCTGCTCACCAGCCCTGCCCCCACCGACTGGTTGTTCCACCATTTGGTTGATTTGCATAATACACTTTTATTATATAGGATGTCAAAGAAGGGAGAGTACAGCTATCCTAATGGATGCCCCAGAGGCATCTGAAAGTCAACACACAGTGCTTCAGAGAGGCACCAGTGTGCTGTGCTCTAGAGGTCAGGGCAGGACTTAGATTGCTTTTGAAAAATTCCTGGTCCTGTGACCTTGCTTGGGCAGTTTGGTGTGATTGAGCTTCAGTTTTCTCATCTGTAAAATGGTATCAATGATCTCACTGGTTATGAGGTCTAATGATATAATTCATGTGACACATGGTGCTCTGCACATAGTACATACTGAATATTAGCTAATCTTACCTAATAATAGACAAACATGTAAATTGACCATACCTCCGCTACGCCCACAGCCAATCAGGAGTGAGTATGCAAATTAACCCAACAAAGATGGGTTAATTTGCATATGCAGGCGTGGCTATGAGGGGGATGGGGGCGGAGGGAGCTGCAGGAGCAGTGCTCCGGCTGGGAGCGGGGACTTGCTGGCACCCGGGCAGCCCGGGAGCGGGGACTTGGCAGCTCCCAGGCGGCCCGGGAGCAGGGACTTGCAGGCTCCTGGGCGGCCAGGAGCGAAGCCAGGGGAAGGAAGGCCTATGCTTGCACAAATACCTTGCAATGGGCCTCTAGTTCTATATAATAAAGATGTAATATGCAAATAGTTGTTACGCTGTGAAGCGTAACAACCGTCCATGTGACGACTGGATCACGGATCACCAGGAGGGTGGGGCAGCGAGCTACAAGTGGGCAGCGGAGAGGTACAGGAGGGGGCAGGGCAGCAAGCTATGAGGGGGAGGGGGAGGGGCGGAGGGAGCTACAGGAGGGTGGGGCAACGGGCGGAGAGCTACAGAGGGTGGCAACGAGCTACTGGCGAGCTACTGGTGCACAGATTTGTGCGCAGGGCTACTAGTGTTACTATAATTATTTCTGGTTTTTAAAAATGTCTTCGTAAACAAAAGAATTTTTTATGCCTTTTGCTAATGAGTCTCTATTTGAAACCAATTATGAACCTTCCATTAATAGTGAAATGCCAGAGACCTTCCCATTGGAGGAGAACTACCAGGATGCCCACTGTTACTTAGTATAGTGTAGTATGGACAAAAGGATCAAAGAAGAGCTTTAGCTATTTGAAGGGAGAAGACAAATTATTATTCACAGGATAAGACTACCTACCTATAAATAGCCTATAAAAATCAACTGAAGCCCTAGCCGGTTTGGCTCAGTGGATAGGGTGTTGGCCTGCAGACTGAAAGGTCCCAGGTTCAATTCTGGTCAGGGCACATGCCTGGGTTGCGGGCTCAATCCCCAATAGGGGACATGCAGGAGGCAGCCGATCAATGATCCTCATCATTGATGTTTCTATCTATTTTTCCCTCTCCCTTTCTCTCTGAAATCAATAAAAAAATATATATTTTTAAAAGAGTCTTAGAATGTTAAAAATAAAAATAAAAGAATCAACCAAAAAGTTATTAGAGCTAAAGGGAACATTCAAGTTTCTAAGATAAAATAAATATGCAGAAATCCTCATACTTCTTTCCTGTATGTCGGCAATAATCAGTTATATCTATATAAACTCATATATGAAGAAGATGGTTTTCCTAGCAACAAAATATAAAATTTCTATAAGTAATTTTTAGCAAAGGATGTTTAAGAGCTATATGAAAATACTAAGTTTCTTAATTTGAAAACCCATTGTAAAATGTCAAGTCTTCTATATTCATAAATTTAATGCAAGTCCAATGAAAATTCCAATGATACTCTGGGGAGGAACTACTCAGAATAACTTTAAATTTAGGCTTATCTGGAAAAATAAATGGCTAAGACTAGGTAAGCAAAAAAATAATAAATGAACAGGAATTTATTCTGGTGGACATTAAAATGCCACAAATCTAACTGGTGTGGGTTATGAGTGATTTCACTTTATTCGTTGTGCTTTTCTGATTTTCCAAAATTACAATATATTGATTTCATCTTAAAAATAAAAAATTATATATAATTTATATATAATATATACATATATATTTTAAGTCTTAATATAACTCATATCTGATATGAACTTTTTTTTAACTGGTATTACCTTTTTTTAAAATATATTTTATTGATTTTTTACAGAGAGGAAGGGAGAGAAATAGAGAATTAGAAACATTGATGAGAGAGAAACATTGATCAGCTGCCTCCTACACACCCCCTACTGGGGATGTGCCCGCAATCAAGGTACATGCCCTTGACCGGAATTGAACCTGGGACCCTTCAGTCCGCAGGCCGATGCTCTATCCACTGAGCCAAACCAGTTAGGGCTTTAAAATTTTTAAATTTATTGATTTTAGAGAGGAAGGGGGAAGACAGGGAGCAAGAAACATCCATTTGCTGTTCCACTTATTTATGCATTCATTGATTGATAAATGTGCATTGACTGGAAATTGAACCTGCAACCTTAGTGTATCAGGGTGATGCTGTAACCAACTGAACTACCCGCCCAGGGCTATCCTTAAAATGCTTAAAGTTTTTTTATACTTTATGTGGAAATAAATTATGTAGAGCAATTTTCATTAGCATTATTGCAGTAAAATTCATAATTTTATAAGCTTGTATAGGTTTATTGAGTTAGTTTGACTGCACCTTTTGAAAAGCTACTTTCATTTTCTATAACATTTATTGCTCTGCATATTAAGCAGTGGGCTTAAACAGGCTAATTATAAGACTTGGAATCCTCAGATATCTGACCGCTAATTCAGGCCAGACTTGAATTTATAAAATGGCTGGATAATCTGATGTTTGCCTGTTGTAGTCTTTATTGCATAGGAAAACTTTTGATTTTTCTAGTCAGAGTAAAGAGAAGGTTTTTTTCCTTTTACAGTGAAAATTATAATTGAATTTTAGAGGATTTTATTAGGTCACAGTGATGGTGTATGCACACAGAAGATTTAGATTTATAGGGTTTCTTAACCTCTCTCTGGAGGAATTTTAGACCTTGATATTAGCATATGGTTGGATCTGCCCCTGATGGTGTGGGCTTGGTCCTTTCACACTTATATTTCAATTTGGGGTTCTTCCCTTATTTTGATAACTTTAACTTTCATAGGAAAATCAGTTGCCTCTATGCCTTATGCTGAGGTCAGAGTGCTCTAGCGCAGGAAGCATGTGTGTCCAATACTGCCTCATGGTCAGCACCACCCGGTAGGCTCTCTCCAAGAGAGTTCAGTAAAGCTGCTCCACAGCCTGGTAGGAGGACAGCCCCCTGTAGTGTCCCACCAGGTAAACAAATATCGTTCCTCAGTACAGTGGCTGCTGGCCATCTACCTACTGATGTTAGACATGGGTGGTTTAATCTTGTCAGTGAAGTGCTGTTCCAGGGCATGTCTTTGCCTTTTCAAAATTACTTTGTTTCTCTGCATTCCATCATCTAGTGTATACTAATAAAAGGGTAATATGCTAATTAGACTGGACATCTTCCGGACGACCTTCCAGACATCCTTCCGGACAAAGCCATGGTGGTGGGGCCATGGCAGAGGCGGTTAGGAGTGATCAGGCCAGCAAGGGAGAGCAGTTAGGGGGATCAGGCCGGCAGGCAGGTGAACAGTTAGGAGCCAGCAGTCCCAGATTGCAAGAGGGATGTCCAACTGCCGGTTTAGGCCTGATCCCTGCAGGCCAGGTCGAGGGACCCCACCTGCCGGAGAGACCCTGCTCACCCCACAGATACTACCCCAGGTGTGTCCGGCCTGTCTCGCCCAGTCCCACCCGCCGGCCACCTTCTAAATAATTACCTTTCAATGTGCACGAATCCATGTACCAGGCTACTCTAGTTAGTTATATTCAGTTGAGATTCACTGGGCCACTGGGAAATTTATGTTGACACATATATACTGTGACATTTGGCTTTTCTCTTAAGAGTACATGTACTTTGTAAAAAACTTGAGATCTCCATTCTCCCCCACCAATCACAAAAATTCAAGAGTCTGAGAGAGCTAGAATCGGTAAATGTTTCTCAACTTACGAGAGGTGCAAAGAAATTATATAATTGGTTGTCAAGCATGTCAGTATCTTCTCCAAAGTTGTAATATCAACTATTCCTAAGAAGCACTCTTTTATCTCACCTCCATTGTGAGGTCCAAAGAGTGATAGAGAGAAAATTATTAAAGATTCTGTTTACATATGCTACGCAGAAATAGTTTGAAATGAACGTTAATTTGAAAGCTCTGGTTTGACGGGGAGTTGAATATTTCAACCTCACAAATACCATTAGTGACCTGAATGTGTGTACAGGTTTAATTAAAGTGACAGGGAGATTTAAAATAAAAATGTTCATCCTCAGCTCCATCTTGCACTTATAATCTAATTTTTGATTCAAAAATTTAGGAATGACTGAGATAGGTAAAATATTGCAGACTGGCAAATTGACTATTTTAAATCATTTTTTTCTTCCTTTTAACAGTCCTCCAGCCTGCTCCACATCACGTGATAACTAATCTCCCTGAAGGGGTTCGGCTTCCAACAACTCGACCCACTAGGCCACCTCCTCCTCTCATCCCATCATCCAAAAGCACAGTGGCTTCAGAAAAACCATCTTTTATAATGGGAGGCTCCATCTCACAGGTAAAATGGCTTCTCTTCCAAGTAGCTTTTCTGGTAAATATGGCTTTGGTGAAAATTTTCCCTCCTCATACTGATCTGTCAAAATCCTAATAAGTAAAAATCTTTGTTTATATATGACCAGAAAATGCAGCCATCACTGTACTCCATGCCACGCCCAGGAAGTTTGTGTGAGTTACATGCCCAGATCGTGGGACTGTGGCACAGTCTGGTTTAACTTACAAAAGGCATGTGTGCTCTGAAGCCTAGTGTAATGGAAGTGGAAACGGAGTATTTTCAAGTAACTAGAATATCAGTTGACTAACTATGGTAAAGGCTCTACATGTGAAATCTTAGATGTTTGGCAAGCCTTAGTTTATTCTGACTTTGGCCAATATATATCTTTTTTTTTTTTTTAAACATGGTCTGATCTTAATGGCTCACTCAGTTTTTACTGTCGTGCACAGCCAGTGACAGTAAGATGTTACTTTTGAAGATTCTGTTTATGTATATTAAGGTTATAGAATATTTTTGTCACTTCAGAATATTTTCTCTTGCCCTTTTCTAAGCAATCTCCTTTTCCAATGCCTGAAGCAACCACTGTTCTGCTTTGTATTGTAGATTAGTTTTGCCTTTTCCAGAACTTCATATAAATGGAATTACACAGTATGTACTGTGTCTGTCTTTAACTTAGCATAGTGGTTCTAGGAATTTATCCAGGTTCTTGTGTAATCAGTAGTTGCTTCCTCTTCATTGCTGAATACTCCATTGTATGAGCATACCAGTTTGTTAGCCATTTCCTTGTTGATGGAAACCTGCACTGCTCTAGTTTTGGCTACTATGAATACAAGAGATAGGAACATTTTTTTCTGGGCTTTTTGTAGGCATATGTTTTCATTTCTTTTGTATAATTCTGACAGTGGAATTGCTGGGTATATGTAATCTAGTGGGTGTGTAATGTTTTTGTGGTTTTATTTTGCATTCTCTGGCAACAAATGAGGTTGAGCACTTTTTGATGTACTTAATTGGCTATTTGCACATCTGATTGTGATGTGACTGTTTAAATCTTAACAAATTTTATTGGGTCTTTTTGTTACTCGGTCATAGAAGTTCTTTACATATTATGGACCAAAGTTCTCTGTTAGCTAGGTTGCCTTTTTTGATGTTTTGTTGATTTCCTTTGTTCTGTAAAAGCTTTTTAGTTTGATGTAGTCCCAGTTGTTTATTTTTGCTTTTGTTGCCCTTGCCTGAGGAGACATATCCAAAAATATATTGCTAAGAATAATATAAAAGAATTTTCTGCCTATGTTTTCTTCTAGGAGTTTTATGGTTTCAGTCTTATATTTAAGTCTTTAACCAGTTAACTGCCACTCATCTAAAACAGAAACCATCCCCATTTCTTCTATATGTGCTGGAATATTTACGAATTTAAATTACCATAATTTTCTTTACAAACTCAGAGATGTCACTAACAAGTCTGATTTCAAATTGGATGACCAGAGTTGATATGTGAGGTTTGCGTCTATAGACACTTATGGCACACAAAGGGCTAATTTGTTTTGAGTTTATTTTTGTATGTGATGTGAGAAAGTAGCTTCTTTTTTTTTCTTTGCATGTATATGTTCAGTTTACAAAGAAACTCTTTTCCCCATTGTATATTCCTGCCTTCTTTATCACAGCTTAATTGACCATGTAAGCATAAATGAATTTACCATATGAGTATAGATTAATGGATATTTTAAAATTTGACCATTTTATTAATTTTGTATTAGTTAACATTTAATTAATTGACCATATAAGCATAGATTACTTGGCCATATAAGGATTTTCTTGCTTTATAAGTATCTCTTTTAAAATTTGGCATTGGGGTATAAATTTTTGTAAACAGAAATGTGAATATTAACTTTGTAATTGACCTTGCGAAAAGACACTGTTATTTTGGACTTTTAAAATTATTTTTAGGGAACACCTGGCACTTATTTGACTTCTCATAATCAGGCTTCCTACCCTCAAGAGACCACGAAGCCCTCAGTGGGCTCTATCTCTCTTGGATTACCACGGCAACAGGAATCTGCCAAAGCAGGTGAGTGAGTAACTGTGCATCATGTTTCTGCCTTTAGAGCATCATAGTCAGTAACTCAGCACTTGATCTCTACATTTTTCTTTTGCTTTGGTCCATAGCTACTGTGCCCTATATCAAGCAGGAAGAATTTTCTCCCCGAAGCCAAAACTCACAACCTGAGGGTTTATTGGTCAGGGCACAACATGAAGGAGTGGTCAGAGGTAAAAATATGCTGTTCGGCAGAAATATTAAACTTTTGTCCCCAATTAATTTATTAAAGTAAGTAATTGATATGTTTTAATGGTGGGTTTTTAAGTTAGAGCCTTTAAATTCTAAATTTAAGTTTTTTTTTCATATAAAAATGACTTAAAAACTTTGAAATTCCATATTTCAGCAGTCCTTTGTAACTAGTGCAGTATTACTTTAAAAGTACATTTCAAGAAAACAAAAAATTTTTTTGTGTGTTGCTGTTTCCTTCTCTTATCGCTCTCCCCAGTATGGGCTGATTTTTGTTTGTTTGTTCGTTTTCTTTGCTATAGAGACTATAATTTGCTAATGACTTTGTTGTTATTCAGGTACCACAGGAGCCACTCAAGAAGGAAGTATAACCCGGGGTACTCCAACAAGCAAAATTTCCGTGGAAAGCATCCCATCACTACGGGGCTCTATCACTCAGGTTAGTTACGATTATTCCTGAAATACTGATAACACTGGAGGAAAAGTCTGAAGAGCTTTGGCTGTCCAGCTATATAGTTTTATGATTAAGTTGTTCATTGTTCTGGGTATTGGGACTGGGTTTCAGTGATGATAAATCCCAGATCCATAAACTGTCTGCATAAAGACATTAATGTGATTATTTTGACTACAAGCTGTATTATTTATACTATGGTTCATTTGAAAGGTCTCTAATCTTACTATGTAAGCTGCCTTGCTAGAATCTAATGCTAAACTAGGAAATATGGATGGCATTGACAAAAGCACCCAAAATCAAGTATCTTATTCCAATTTTAGGCTAAATAAATTGCCAATTTTGAGTAATAAAAGGCATTTTCCTCAGTTAAGTGTTAATTTTAGTTTGAAATGTTAAACAGTCCTTAGCCTCTTTATTAATATGAATCTGGGAATGGAAAATTCTATGCTGGGAAATTACTATAACAGAGTTCTGTATTTTGCACATTGTACCTATCACAGGTTTTCTGTTCTATTCCTCTTCCTTGTCCTTTGTTCCTGTTTCCTAGGACAGTGGTTGTTAGAGTGTAGTCCCTAGATCAGCAGCGTCAGTGTCTCCGGAGAAATTGTTGGACATATAAATGAGTCCCCCCCGCCCCCCCCCCCCCGCAGATGTACTGAAATCTCACCCATGGGGAGGAGACCCAGCAAACTGGGTTTTCAGCCCTCCAGAGATTCTGCTGCATGCCTGTTTGAGACCCATGCTCTAGGACTTTGCTGACCAAGTATGGTTTGTGCCCCAGAGCATCAGCATCACCTGGGAGCTTGTTAAATTGTGCAGAAGTTTCAGTCCCCACTTTAGACCTGTTGAATCAGATACTCCATTTAATAAGATCTCCCAGTGATTCCTCCTTAAGACATGGTTTATAGCAGTGGTCGCCAACCAGTGGTCTGCAGACCACTGGTGGTCCGTGAGGTCCGAAAGGTTGGCAACCGCTGGTTTATAGGAGATAGCATATAGTAATCTAGAAAGTTACATACTATTCAGATCTCCCCTTCCACATTTGGCCAAAATATATGTTCCCCTGAAATTAGTTTGTAGAATAAGCAAATACTTTAATATAAACAGAAGAAAAGTAAATGGCCTATGCATATTTTTTCTTCTTCTTCATTTTCACTCTAGTATCCAAACTATGGGTAGAAAGGTAGAATGAACTATATCAAATGAGGCTAGGCTTTATCTGTTTATTTTTAAATCAGTCTGACATGGGCACTTTCAAAGTAGGTATGAACCTTCCAGATGTTTGCTACAGAGTTCACTTAATGGCTAAATGAGGAAATGTATTGGTCTCATTATTCTTCCTGCTGAAAGCATGTCATTTCAAATTGTCCTGTCTAGAATTTTGAGAACTCAAAATGTGTGAGTGGGTTAGGCCTGGCCCTTCCACTTCCGTTTCAACCCAAGCAGTTCACGTGTGCAAAGTACTTTACATATTAGATTTCATGAATGATTTTCCTAGAAGGAAGGGTTTATTGTTTAAAGGAAAGGTAAAAAGAACCATGGTCATAGGCAACCCAGAAGAGGACTAATGATGGTGAAAATTCAGATGATATGACCTAAACTGAATCCATATCACTAAATGGAGACATCTGAGTTTTTCTTCCTTTACTCTTACTGATGACTAGGGGTCTAACCCAGCAGACAGTTTGGGAATTGAAAGTTCTTTATTCCTCTTACCACATTATGAGAGAAAGTCGTGGTATTCTAAAAGTTACACCTTAATTTATTATCTTATTTTTATTAGAAATTTGAAAAAGCTTTACTACATTTGCATGATTTTAGGCCTTAACACAATTTTTTCTTTCTCCACTTAAGTGCCTTTATAACGGTTTAACTTCACACTGGGGAAGAAAGCTGATTCAATTCATATTTATCAGCATTTTAAGAGTTTTTTGTGTGTCAGTGTTCAAGGATAAAGATATATAGTATTTTCTTATGTTTATAAAAACTTAATGTCTGATTTGCTCTCATGTGCTCCTTTTTTCTTTGGAAATATGGGTTGGTTTGACTCTCAGTGTGGTAGATTAAATTTTAGGTATCTTGCATTTCCACTAAACTTGAGTGACTTTTCTTGTACTTGTGTTTGATTTGATGGCAGGGTACCCCAGCTCTGTCCCAGGCTGGCATACCAACTGAGGCTTTGGTGAAGGGGCCAATTTCTAGAATTACTGAAGAGAGCAGTCCTGAAAAAGGCAGAGAGGAAGCTGCATCCAAAGGCCATGTTATTTATGAAGGCAAAAGTGGACACATCTTATCTTATGATAGTAAGTATTATGTCTATACAAGGAAGCCAATACTACAACATGTGACTAAAAACATGGCCTCTGATGCCCCACATACTTGCTTTAGGGAAGTCCCTGAGTCTAAGTTTCTTCTCTGTAAAAGGGGTTGATAATAGTACCTTCTCATGAAATGCTTGTGAAAAATTAACTGAGACAATCAATGAAAAGTGATAAACAGTGCAACCTTATAGTAATTGTCATATAAGTGGTAGGTAACATCAACTCTAATTTGTTGATTTAGCCTAGGAAAAGAATCTTTGTTATCTTTAATAGAATCACATTTATTTTAAAGAGATTCCTATTTTATGAGTTAAGCATTAGGGAGTAAATGATAGTCTGATAATCCTGGAAAGAATATTGAATTTAAATTCTCCTAAATATAACTATTTAATGTCTATAAGAAAATAATTCTTTAGATGTACTCTTAAGTTATATTTTCCCAGTGGTATGATTTTATAAGAATGACTCAGTTATGGTATAAAAGCCAAGTGATGAGCTGGATTTGAGTTCTCATTTGCAATTGTTTTTGTGATCTGAGTGGTCACTAGTCATGATTTATTTTTCTCTTCAAATATAAAGAAAAAAAGTATGTGAGCACACAGTGCCTGACACAAAGTATATGGTAACTTTCTTATTTCCTTCCTCCTTTGTTGCATTAACATTCTGGCATATATTGGTTTACATTTTGTTTCTGGTCTAAGACAGAAATCTGGACATGATCTTTGACTCCTCCGTTTGAAGCTTTCCACATCCAATCAACCAGTCACGATGTTTCTCTTCTCTTCCCTAAAGTCTCTGGACTCGTCCATTTCATTTTATTCCCCACTGTTACCATCATCTGTCATCTGAATGGCTCAGTAGCTGCCTAACTGATCTCCCTGCCTTCAGTTTTAACCCATAGTCAGAACTGTATATCATGTCACTTCCTGCTGGACTCTCCATGGCCTTTAAGGTCATTTTAAACTCCTTACCTTGGCTTAATCTCCCTTCCATGATCTGCTTCCAGCTTATCTCTTCAGATTGCCCCCTTCTCACCTTTTCCCTTAGCCCCTTTGCAGTTACTCCCCCTGCACTCTTCCTCCCAGCTTCACTCTACACATGGGCCATTAACTGAGTTTAAGTCTCTCTCCCCCCCACACCTTTTTTTTTTTTTTAAGAGAAAGAGAGGAAGGGAGTGGAAAGAGACAAGAGACATTGATTTGTTGTTCTACTTATTTATGCATTCATTGGTTGCTTCTTGTATGTGCCCTGATTAGAAATTGAACCCGCAACCTTGGTGTACCTGGATGATGCTCTAACCAACTGAGCTACCCAGCCAGGACTAAGTTTAAGTTCTTTTAATGGATTATACTCTATCTTGCCTTTGGGTTTTTGTGTTCACTGTTCCCTTGACCTGTACCACCTCTTTTGTTGTTAATCCTCACCCAAGGATATTTTTCCCAAGGATTTTATTTTATTTTATTAGAGAGAGAGTGGAAGGAAGGGAGTGGGGGGAGGAGAGAGAGAGAGAGAGAGAGAGAGAGAGAGAGAGAGAGAGAGAGAGAGAGAGAGAAGAGAAACATCTATGTGAGAGAGAGACACATTGATTGGTTGCCTCCTACATGCGCCCCAACTGGGCTTGGGATTGAACCTGCAACCCAGGTATGTTCCCTTGACTAGGAATGAAACCCGAGATCTTCTGTGTGCAGATTGACACTCCAACCATTGAGCCACACCAGCCAGGGCTCTCCCTTTACTTTTGACTTAAGCAACTTTTGTCATTCAGTTCTCAGCTTAAATATTACTTCTTCTAGGCAGTCTTACCTGTACCTTTAAGTGTTAGGTTTCCCTTCCAGCATTCTCATAGCACATTATACTTCTCTTTTCATAGTACTTAATATACTCTATAGTAATTACCTAGTAATTTATCTGTATCTGCTACTATTGGGTAAGTTTCATGAGCAAAGGGACTTAATTTGTTAACCTTATTTGTAAGCCTGAACTCAATAAACATATTTGAATGAACAAAAACATTTTTATAAATATCATTTGCACAGATGTATATTGTTGGTTAAGACTAATTTTTATATTATTATTTTTATAAGATAGGCTATGAAATTATAGTAACTTTCTTACTGTACAATAGACCTTGAACTCTGTCTGAGCAATTCTTGTTCCTATATTTTGCAGATATTAAGAATGCCCGAGAAGGGACAAGGAGTCCAAGAACAGCTCATGAAATCAGTTTAAAAAGAAGCTATGAATCAGTGGAAGGAAACATAAAGCAGGGGTTGTCAGTGAGGGAGTCTCCCGTGTCGGCACCTTTAGAGGGTAAAAATCTTGTTTCCAGAACAGCATTTAGATACATTTAATTTGGTCTGGTAAATGTGCATTGTTGGGTTAGGTTGTATATTATTAATATGTATACTGTATAAAATAGACCCTGAATTAATACGAAATTAACTCTATTCATATTGACATATAAATCAGGTGCTACATGACAGTGGAGGGAAGTAAAAGTTAAACATAATTGGTCACATTGTAGGTAACTATTAAAATTCTCATATAATTTGTAGATTTTTTTTATTTGAGATAAATGAGTTTGAAAATGTAAAATTCGTTAGGAGAACTTTGTATTGTGAGGCAGGCAAAGTGGTGCAATGGATAGAGCAAAGACATGTATTTGAATCCGAGCTTCCCCTTTCTTGGTGAATTTCTCTGAACCTCTTTCCTCTTCTGTCAGTTAGGAGATTGTACCTACCGTTGTTAGAGACAGGCGTCCATCCTGTGCTGATCCTATGATATGCCTTCAGTAAATGATAGTATGGTTTTTATTTTTTTTTAAATATATTTTTTATTGAGTTCAGAGAGGAAGGGAGAGGGAGAGAGAGAGAGAAACATCAATGATGGGAGAGAATCATTGATCGGCTGCCTCCTGCATGGTCCACACTGGGGACCTAGCCCGCAACCCGGGGATGTGCCCTGACCAGGAATCAAACTGTGACCTCCTGATTCATAGGTTGATGCTTAACCACTGAGCCACCATGGCCGGGCTGGTTTTTTTCTTAATGACTCACTTTCTTGCACTCTTAACCTGCCTCAACTGTTTAATTTTAATCTGGATGAAATACTAAAATCAGGGTAAGGACCCCTCAACTTATAAGCAATACAAGGTGGGACAAAAGTTGTATGTGAAATAGAGTTTATTCTTGTATTATTTAGTAATTATTGCATTATTTTCCATATGAACAACTGTAAACCTGCTTTTGCCCCACCCTGTACACACATATAACATGAAGCTTATTAAGGGCTTATTTATAACTCTTTAATTTTGATTTGCATGTTTCATTTAATGTTTTATATACTTACAAGTTATCTATTTTCAATATTTTCTTTTTTTCACAGATGTATTTCAGAGTTAACAATGATTTTCAGTCCCTTTGTATTTTCTCTCACCTTGATAAAGAAGCATTGGGATTTTAGATTTAGCTTTGAAAGTGTCTTTCTTTCCTTTTTGACCTCTAATAGATGCCTTTGTGCACATTTTCTATTTAGGTAACAGTTTAAAAAGGAATAGTGGTACTTCCAACTTTTATTCCATGACATGCTTCTGAATAGCTCACAGATTTAAAATATCCCCCTTTTTTTCAGTACAGTTGATATTCAATATCATATTAGTTTCAAGTGTGCAGCATAATGCTTAGACGTTTATATAATCTACAAAGTTATCCCCCAGATAAGTCTAGTGCCCACCTGTCACCATACATAGTTTTCAGTGATCTTCCTTTCTCTATAGAGCTTTTATCAAAAACATATACTCTAAGGACAGTGTAAGTACATGTGGATTGACATACACATTGTGTTTAATACTTGAATTGCTTTCTTGTTTTGAAGGACTGATATGCCGAGCTTTGCCCAGGGGGAGCCCTCATTCTGACCTCAAAGAAAGGACTGTGCTCTCTGGTTCCATAATGCAGGGTAAACATTTCGCTTGTTTGTTGTGACTCCCTCACTGCATACCAGTTTGACATTAATTTGCAGTACATGAAACATGTTTTTCAGGATATTTCCCCCTTTGAAATATTAGATATTTAATATTTATTACAAATCTTCTCTTTCTTCTTTTTGAAGATGATAATTGCCTAATTTTTTAATGTAGAGATATCTTTGTTATGTAATAACCATTCTGGTCTGTATTATAATGATGTATGAAATTTTGAACTACCCTAAAAAATGACTGATGAATATTTATTTAAAGATCTGTTATAAACAGGAAATTGATTGGAAACTGCAAGATGACAAGGCATTAAGTTTTTTAGTTGTGGTAAAATTGCAACAAAATTTACGGTTTGAACAATTAGTTGTGCAGTTCAGTGGCATTTTTATGCAGCCATGGGCATTGTTTTAGTAAGTATGTGTCTTGAATTCTTATTTGAAGGCACACCAAGAACAACAACTGAAAGCTTTGAAGATGGCCTTAAATATCCCAAACAGATTAAAAGGGAGAGTCCTCCCATACGAGCATTTGAAGGTGCCATTACCAAAGGAAAACCATATGATGGCATTACCACCATCAAAGAAATGGGGCGTTCCATTCACGAGATTCCGCGACAAGATATTTTAACTCAGGAAAGCCGAAAAACTCCAGACGTGGTCCAAAGCACAAGGCCAATAATTGAGGGTTCCATCTCCCAGGTAACTGGATTGTGGTTCTTTTTGCCAGTCATTCCACTTTAGACTGTAATATTTATGAAGCATTTAAAAGTTCAACTTAATAATTATAAGTAGTTTTTTTGAGATCAGGTCTCTTGGAAGTAAGCATGAAAGTTTTATGTATGCTTTATCATTAGTTTTTACTGTGTTCATAGTGTGCTGTGTATAATGTGGGAAAGTATGTAACTCAGGATCCATGGGCTTGTAATTGAGATATGCACACAGACAATAAAGAGTACTACACCCGAAACACGAATTTGAAAGAATATGTACACCCCTATCTATATTCATTGAACTATTACATAATAGCCAAGATGAGGCAACCTAAGTGCCCTTCAATAGATGGTGGCTCAGTTACTCGGAACATCCCGTATTCCAAAAGGTTGCTGGTTTAATTCCCAGTCAGGGCACATACCTAGGTTTTGGTATGTTTTTCTTTCGCATTAATCTTTCTCTTTCTCTTCCTTCCTCTCTATCTAAAAATCAATAAAAACATATCCTTGGATGAGAATTAAAAAGAAAAGTCATACATATATACAATGGAATATTACTCAGCCTTTAAAAAAACGAAATCTTATCATTTGCAACAGCATGGTTGAATCTAGAGGGTATTATGCTAAGTGAAATAAATCATACCAATACCATATGATTTTACTTATGTGTGGGATCTAAAAAATAAAATAAAGGAACAAACAAAACAGAATAAACTTACAGATACAGAGAAGAAACTGAGGGTTACTAGCTGGGGAGGGGAGATGGGGGACTGGGTGAAAAGTGAAAGGATGAAGAAGTACAAATTGGTAGTTACAGAATAGTCACAGGGATGTAAAGCATATGGAATATAGTCATCAATCCTATATAATAAAAGGCTAATATGCAAATTGACATAACAGCAGAAGGGCCGGTTGCTATGATGTGCACTGACCACAAGGGGGCAGACGTTCAACACAGGAGCTGCCCCTTGGTGGTCAGTGCACTCCCACAGGGGGAGCAATGCTCAGCCAGAAGCCCTGAGCCAGGCTCACGACTGGCGAGTGCAGCAGAAGCGCTAAGGATGTCCGACTGACAGCTTAGGGGAGCAGGCCTAAGCCATTAGTCGGATATCCCCCAAGGGTTCCCGGACTGCAAGAGGGTGCAGGCCCAGCTGAGGGACCTCCCCACCCCCGAGTGCACAAATTTTGTGCACCGGGCCTCTAGTATTATAATAATTATGTATGGTGCCAGGTGGGTACTTGAAATATCAGGGGACCACTTTGTAAAGCATGTGGTTGTCTAATCACTATGCTGTACACCTGAAACTAATACAAAATAATATTGAATGTAAACTGCAGTTGAAAAGAAAAAAGACTACTATAGCAAACTATAATTTCCATGAGCCAAACAGAGACCTTAGATGGGAAAATATTCAGGTGCTTTGGGCTACCTGTAATGTTCGTTTCTTTCCTTTTAGGGCACACCAATAAAGTTTGACAACAACTCAGGTCAATCTGCCATCAAACACAATGTCAAATCCTTAATCACAGTACCTAGCAAACTAGCTCGTGGAATGCCTCCACTGGAAATTGTGCCAGAGAACATAAAAGTGATAGAACGGGGAAAATACGAGGATGTGAAAGCGGGCGAGCAATTGCGTTCCCGGCATACATCTGTGGTAAGCTCTGGCACCTCAGTTCTTAGGTCAACACTTCATGAAGCTCCCAAAGCACAGATGAGTCCAGGGATTTACGACGACTCCAGTGCACGGCGGACACCTGTGAGCTATCAAAGCACCATGTCCAGAGGCTCACCCATGATGAATAGGACTTCTGATGGTATGCTCTTCTTGTGTCCTTGTCTGATCATTTTTATTGAGCTTTTTCATATCTGGCTAGTAGTAAATGTCAAATTGTTAGCTTTACGTTGTCACAGGATCTTTAGATTGTGCTTGATGCTAGGGCTATAGAGGGCTACCAGATTAAAATAGACATAATTGTAGGTAAGATATCCAATATTTTAATCAAGTGCGGAGTGTGATGGAGTCCAAAAATGCTCTCGAATAGAATAGTCTTAGGAGTGTCCTCTCCAGCCCCTCCAGCTAATCCTAGTTTTTCTGGAAGTCAGTTTTGACAGTTGTTTCTTCAGCAGCAGTCAGTATGGTAGTTGAAAGTTTAGGCTGTGAAGCACGACTGTTCAGGGTTGAACTAAGATTGTTCGTACTGCATGAACTTGGACAACTTACTTGCTTTTTCTGTGCCTGTGTTTCCTCATCCATACAATGGTAACGTAGTATTAAGACCTGCCTCACTGGATTGTTGTGTAGATAAAATTAGGTTGTATGTTTAAAGAACTTTAAAAGAATAGTGCTGGGCATGTTGGAAGGACTCAGTAAATGTGAACTATTGTTCTTGTTACTGGTGGGTACATCAGTAAGGTAAGAGAGACATTGATTTTTGTCAGGTGGTCCCTAAAACTAACTGACGCCTTCTTAAAAGTGTTTCCACTTATCATTTTAAATTGTATTGAAGTGCATATTAATTGAGGGCTCATGTGCAAGGTCCTGGGCTGGACACTGTGGGAGTTGTGAAGAAGTGTGATTTAGTCGTTGGGAGAGGTGTGGTGGTAGCATGGAGGGAGGAGAGAGGGAAGTGCCTGCTTGAGTAGGTTGGTGAATCCAAAACCTTTCGGCTATAGTTTTGAAGAATTGCCTTGAGGAGGGAAAATGCACTTTATATTTGAGCAAGTTGAGGCTTGGAAGAGAATGTAATGAATCAGAGTATGTTTCTTGGTTGTGACCAGATTTGTTTGATCATGGTCAAGTTGATATTATCAAAGTATTAATAATTAGATGGTGGTGATGGTTGCATAACGTTGTAAGTATATTAATGCCACTGAATTGTCCCCTTTAAAATGGCTAAGATGATAAAATTTATTTTCTCTGTGTTTATTTTGGGTGTTCTGAGACCCAGTTTCCAACATAGTGTGTGTGTGTGGAGGGGTCTCCACACCAACAAGCAATTCTCAGATATCAGCACGGTAGCCAAGAATTCAACTCAGTTCCAACACTGTCTCCCCAGAGAGAGCATCAGATTCCACAGGTTAAGGTTCAGCCTACAAGACCCCTTCCCTCCTTCCTCCTTTCCCACCCACTTCTGCTTCTGATCAACTGGCTGCAGATTGGAGGTTCCGAGGACACCCTCCAACGCAGGATGCCAATCGCTGGTCCAGATTTTTACCTGTACTTCTGACTGGCAATAAATCAGAGGTTCCCACAGCCCCCTCCTTGGGTTCAGTTAATTTCTAAAACAACTCACAGAAGTCAGAGAAACATTTTAGGTACCAGATGACCAAATGGAAGAGATGCATAGGCAAGGGATGTGATAAGGGGTGTGGAGCTCCCATGCCTCTCCCAGCACCTCCATTGCCCCACAACCTGGAAGCTTTCTGAAGGCTGTCCTTTTGCTTTTTTATGAACATTTCATTCTATAGGCACGATGGATTAAATCACTGGTCATTGACAATTGGATTCACCCTCCAGCCTCCCTGGAGGTCAGGGAGTAGGGCTGAAAGTTCCAACCCTCCAGTCATGTGATTGGTTCTCCTGCCAGCCATCCCCCCTCTCCTGGGTGCTTTGAAGTCACCACCTCATAACAACAAAAGACACCTTTGTTCCTCTAACACTTAGGAAATTCGAAGGGCTTGGGGAGCTATGAGTTAGGAACTATGTATAAAGACCACATATATATTTCTTATAAATCTCCTATCACAGTGTTTTGCTATGTTATTAAAACAGTTGAGGGTGATGGCCAGTAAGTGTTTGCATATAATAAGCATTGAATAACATTTATACAAGAAGAGGCTGGAGTACAGGGGTGATGGAGGTTGGTATGGTAATGAGAAAGTCTTTTGAAAGTACAGAGCAAGGAAAAATAGTACAGTGGTTCCCCCTTATCTGCAAGGAATATGTTCCAAAACCCCCAGTGGATGCCCGAAACCAAAGCTAGTACCTCTGTACTGTATATAGAGGTTTTCCCGGACATACCTTTTTACTTAAAGGAGGTACTTTAATGGCTACTCTTTGGTAGATCTGAATTGCCAGCATCACTACTCCTGTGCGTTGGGACCGTTATTAAGTAAAACAAGGGTGGCTTGAACACAAGCAGTGCAGTCCTTGGACAGATAACCTAGAGGACTACTTAAGTGACTAATGGGCAGGTAGTGTTCTTATAGTGCAGTACTGCATGGAGGAGGAGCCAGAGGGCATGAGATTTCAACCACATTACATAGAACGTGACACAATTTAAAACTTATGAATTGTTTATTTCTGTAATTTTCCATCTAATATTGTGGACCACAGGTAAATGAAACCTCAGAATATAAAAGAGACAAAGGAGGAATGGGGACTACTGTATAACTAAGCGCCTGATGGGCAGCAAGGAGTCTGGGTGATAGAGAGGAAGTTGCGAATTGATACGTGTGAGATCAAAAGAATTCAGAATGTTAAAGTCATACAGAAAACAAAATTATTTATAATGGGATTTAAAGAAGAGTACTGAACTTCATTTTAATCTTAACATTCAGTCTTAAAACACTAGTGCTGTGATCCAAAAGGTAGTGATCTGCAAACCTCAAAATCTTCTGCTAGTCTTCACATTTGCATATTTTGCAAGATTGAATGTTGCATGTTTAGTGGACGGAAGATCAAAATGTTATATGACTCTAGTCTGTATTTGATTGGTTGAGACAGGGTTAAATATCATACTCAGCAAGTTTTCTTAAGAATTTGTGGTGTTGACTCTTTTTTCCAGTTACGCTTCCTTCTAGCAAATCTATCAATCATGAAAGAAAATCGACACTGACCCCTACCCAGAGGGAAAGCATGCCAGCGAAGTCTCCAGTACCTGGGGTGGACCCTGTAGTGAGCCACAGTCCTTTTGATCCCCATCATCGAGGCAGCACCACAGGAGAGGTGTACAGGAGCCATCTTCCCACACACCTGGATCCAGCCATGCCGTTTCACAGGGCTCTGGATCCTGGTAAGCACAGTGGTAGTGTTAATTTATGGAAAGAAATAATATACCTGTGTGACTTTAAACTTTCTGTTTATTAAAGTACAGTATGCAGACAGTTGCACATATCATGAGTTTACAGTCCAGTGAATTTTCACAAACTGTACCGCCCCATGTTACCAGCATCTAAGTCAGGAAACAAAATATTACAGTACCCCTTAAAGAACTTAAAGTAATATGTATATCAAAAGCCCTTTTATCTGATGGCATTTGTTTAAGTTGATTGAAAAAGTGGCTGAATGTATATGAAGAATTATTTTTAAATGGCACAGGCATAGCCTAAACATTTTAATTTACAACATAGGCATTCATTTACCAGTGTTCTAATCTGAGGCCAGGTTCACTAATGAAACCTTACCATTGTCTTTCTTATGTAAACACTTACATTTCCAGGTTTGGTTTTTCAAGTGAAGTTAGAATTTAGTCATTCAAATCAATCTAAATACAGAACCCTTCTAGATTTTTTTCCCCTTGTCTTTTAAAATTGTCTAGTCCATACTTGATTCACCTTCTGTATTGAGTCTTTCCAAAATAGTCAGTTTCCGGGGAAACCACTCTTTTCATTTTTCTCTCATTTATAGATTATTTCATTAAGTTACATAATTACAGTAGCAAGTATAGCTAGAAGGAACTTTATGAATATAAATTTGGTAGGTGCAGAAGTGTCTAGGTTTTCTAGAGCAATCTGCACTGGACACGGTGATGCTGCGTCAGGAGCGGGGCAGCTGCTCTGCACAGGGAAGGAGCCCATGGGCACAGTCAGCAGGTTGTTGGCAGGTTGGTGGAGACTCTCAGCTGGGCCCTCTGTCCTGACCCACCTGCTGTGTGGGCTCCACCCTTGTCCTCCCAGGTCCCACTCCCTCCTCCTCTTGCCTGCTCAGACTCAACTCAAATGTTTTTTCTGCTCATCCCTCTTCTTGCTTGTTACATCATTCAAGTTGAAATTGGGACACAGAACATTTGTGTTTTAGCTTGGTCTTTAGGGAAGCAATCTTCGTTACCCATGTGCCAAGCTTTCTAAGAGTATGTGTGGAAATATTTTATCTGAAAGCTGTATTACTGCCATCAAATTGTTAACTGAGAACATTTCAGAGGAGTCCACTCCTAGTCCCTTAGGGACTGACCAGAACTGAGACAGAAGTTCCCATGGAGTCCTTGGACAGACTTACCTGGCTATGGAGTTCTAGATGAATGGGAAGCAAACATTCCAGAAAACCTGTCATATGTTCTAGGTAGAATATATATATATATATACATATAATAGTTTACTCAAGCATTCAGAAAAAGTGGAATGTTTATACTTTTATTTAGTGTTTATCACAGTCCTTTATTTTATTGCACTTTGATTTTCTTGTCATTTTTTAGTTTTTGCTGGATTACGAATGTGTTGAGGATAGAGGTGTTACCTTTTTCTTTTTACCATACCTACCCCTTCCTAATATCTTGTGTCATTCTCGAGCCTAGGGTTGTCAAACTATGGCCTGGGGGCAAAATTCTGATCCTGCCTCTTTGTATAAATAAAGCTTTGTTAGCACATAGCCACATGCATTTGTTTCTGTCTTGGCTCCAATGGCAGAGACCATAAGATTTTTGACATCTGGCCCTTTATAGGAAAAGTTTGCTAATCTCTCCTCTAAACACATGGACTAATTAAATGGTAGTGGACTAATCATTTTCACCCCCAGAGAAGTAAAGTTACTGTTTGTCACAAAGTGTTTTCACATGTATTTCCATTTGGTCATATTGGACAATCAGTACTTTAAAAATAATTTTATTTTCAAACAGCTCTTAGAAACTTCAGGTGAAAATATAATAAAGGTACATAGCAAAGATTGAAACTATGAAACTACTTGAGAATTTTTTTAGCATCTTTTCTACTGGTAAAAGTTTAATACTGTATTTTGTCTAGTTTCTCTTTCCCCTTTTCCATTCCATCTGACATTAGAATGTGTATATTAAATATTGCTGAGATATATATTAAGGTCTAAAATGAATCCATCTTCCTCTCTTCAGCACCGTCCCATGCTAAATAAAAGATGCATGTGTGCATTAGCCCGATAGACTGTTGTTTCCTTACTCTTTTTTGTGAATGATGTTTAGCAAAGGAATTTTGCCTAGACTAAAAGACATGCCTTTCTCTCGTTCTCTCAATCAGCTGCTGCTGCTTACCTGTTTCAGAGACAGCTTTCACCAACTCCAGGTTACCCAAGTCAATATCAGCTTTATGCAATGGAGAACACGAGACAGACAATCCTAAATGATTACATTACCTCACAGCAGATGCAAGTGAACTTGCGCCCAGATGTGGCCAGAGGACTCTCCCCACGAGAGCAGCAGCTGGGTCTCCCGTACCCAGCAACAAGGGGTCTGTGTCTTCGCAGTTCAGATTTCATAGAACTTACTGTGTACCCAGGGTGTCCTAGGTACTCAATAAATAATTTGTTGAATGAACTATGCAAAAAAAAGAAAAGAAGGCATTACTTTTTTCTATAGCCTTTAGCCCTGTCTCAATACATTACTTGAAGGCAAAGTAATGTATTGAGACAGGGCATTTTGGTGAACACTGAAATAAGTAAACCAAGTCATTGTGCTAGATATTGAAGTCATTGTTTTACCGGTTTTCTGTCTCGTAAGTCCATGTGGGGCAGAGTATTTCATATCCTTCTCTAGATTTAAAGAAAGCCTTACAAAGTGATTAAGTTCTTTATTTGTAATGAACACAGTGTATCATTGGGTTATAGAGATAAACAACAACAAAGCCATGTGTAGTTCTGTATCTAGGATAATACTTAATTTAATATAATTTAATTGTATTTGTCTTTTGAGCAGGAATCATTGATCTGACCAATATGCCTCCAGCAATTTTAGTGCCTCACCCAGGGGGAACAAGTACTCCTCCCATGGACAGAATCACTTATATTCCTGGTACACAGATTACGTTCCCTCCCAGGCCATACAACTCTGCTTCTATGTCTCCAGGTAAGAGTCCACGCACTCACATACCTCTCCTATATGACCAGTGCGCTCCAGGATTAACAGCATAGCCTTTGGAGATATTTGGGACACTTTTCCCCCATATGGTCTGTGTTTTCCATTTAATATTTAGCAATAGTTGCTATCGCTAGTGCCTGTCACTAGGTACTCTAGAAATATCCTAAAGTAACTTGGGTTAGGCTCCATTTATCGTCTAAGAATAATAAAATGAACTTTCTACATTTTAAATATGAAACATTTTGAAAAAAATTCAGTTACTTAAGAATTTTGAAATTGAATTGTACCTGATAGGTTAATATTTTTGTCTTGAAGTTGCAGATTTATGTGTTTTACAGGACACTCAACACACCTTGCAGCCGCTGCAAGTGCTGAAAGAGAACGTGAAAGGGAGCGGGAGAAGGAGCGGGAACGGATCGCTGCAGCTTCCTCAGACCTCTACCTTCGGCCCAGTGAGTGGGGTGGCTCTGTCGTTCTGTGGACACTCCTTTGTAATCTGCGACGGGGCAGTGTGTCTGACGTAGCGGGATGCCAAGGTTCTGACAAACAAGAATTTCAAGAGAGAACGTAATTCCATACCTTACAGGAAGTACACAGGTTAAAAATGCTAGAAAAGTTGAAATGGTGCCGAGATAAACTTTAAACGGGAAAATGAAGTTTTCATGATGAAGGTGTTTTGTTTTGGCCCGTGGTGGCTACACTTGGCCCTGAAGATACTGGCTGGGGAGCTCCTTGGAGCTGGAAGCAGCCCAAGTGAAAGGCTCATAGATAGGAAGACATATGTATAGGAAGCCAAGTACAAGTGATATGTGACTTCAGCAGGAACTATACTTTAAAAGTATCTGTGGTCCCACTGATGAATAACATGCAGATTTAACACAATAAAATACCATTTTTGTTCTTCATATTTCATAGGTTGATAATGTCCGGTGTTTTAGTGTCTGAAGAAGCACCGGTTCTCATACATTACCAGTGGCAGTGCAGATGGGGAGAGCCTTTTCAGAGATATAAAAATTTAAATAGCAATTCCACTCCTGGGAATGTAACCTATAGAAACAATCACATGAGCTGATGTGTGGTCCGAAGGAGAAAAATTGCCGAAAAGGCTGCCCTAGGTGCTACCTGCAATGAGAACAGGTGTATACTGAGACTGCTGGCTCTTCTGAGGACAAAGAATAAGAAAGTCAGAGTGAGGGCTCAGAACAGGAGGTGGAAGAAAAGAAAGTGAGTAGAGCAGGAATGTGAGGGCTTCTGAGTAAAATAGTTTTGACCAGTCAGGGGCTAAGGTAAAGTGAACAAAAAAGTCTCAAAATATTGAAGAAGTGTAGTTTGTGGAGCTGCGCTTTTGGGAAGGTCAGGGTAAATAATTTTGTGTCAAAAGAGGGCTTGCTGCTCTGTCCGGTGGTTCACTTTGTTGGAACATCGCCCCATACATGAACAGGTTGTGGGTTTAATCCCCAGTCAGGGCCTGTATGAGAAGGCAACTGATCAATGTTTCTCACATCAATGTCTCTTTCTCTCTTTCTCCCTCTCTCTCTTAAAAAAAGCAGTAAAAACATATCCTCAGGTGAGGATTAAAAAAGAAAAAGAGGGTTTGCTGAGAGAAACAGGTACTTATGGAGGGGCAGGAAGAACTGGGTGAATGAAACAGCCTGAAACCCGGAGGGCAGCAGTTTATTACTTTCATGATGATCCTTAGAAAGTGGTACCGAATTTGATTTTGGAAATGATAAACACACGAGAATTTGAGGAAGAAGCTGAAAAACGAATCTATCTGATTTGTATTAGTACTTCATTATCAGTGTTATTTTTGTTTCTCTGGAATCAAGATAGAAACTTGTCAGAAATGGCAATGCCAGTAAATGATAGCTGGTGCTTTTGTTTCCTGTTGCTAGTGTGGTTTTCTTGCATCTTTATTAAGAAACTCTTACAGAACATATTTCTACAGAGGCCAGAAGGTGGGATATCAATTTCTTATCTCATGTTCCTTTTACCTATTTAGGAATATTATGAAATTAACAATCCCTAAATGTTGCTGTCTCTAGCTTCTTCCTTACGACTTGCCTTTTTTTCTTCCTGCCCCCTGAAGGCTCAGAGCAGCCTGGCCGACCCGGCAGTCACGGATATGTTCGCTCCCCGTCCCCTTCGGTAAGAGCTCAGGAGACCATATTGCAGCAAAGACCCAGTGTTTTCCAGGGAACCAATGGAACCAGTGTAATTACAACTTTGGATCCAAGTGCTCAGCTACGAATCATGTAAGTCTGTTGTATACATTTTGACAAAAAAGCAACACACAAAACACCACTTTCGTGCATTCACACTTTTTAGTTTGTGGTTGCAGTAATTTTAGTACTGATTTACTACCCACTAAACATTGGTTGTTGTTGCAGTTTGTCCTTCCATCTCCCCACTGCACCCCCCAGTACAGAGCCTCCCCTTCACAGCTGTGTTTGGTTTTATTTACAGGCCACTGCCTGCGGGGGGCCCTTCGCTAAGCCAAGGCCTGCCCGCCTCCCGCTACAACACTGCTGCAGATGCCCTGGCTGCTCTTGTGGATGCTGCAGCTTCTGCCCCCCAGATGGATGTTTCCAAAACAAAAGAGAGTAAGCATGAAGCTGCCAGGTTAGAAGAAAATTTGAGAAGCAGGTCAGCAGCAGTTAGTGAGCAGCAGCAGCTAGAGCAGAAAACCCTGGAGGTGGAGAAGAGACCTGTTCAGTGTCTGTACACTTCTTCAGCCTTTCCAAGTGGCAAGCCCCAGCCTCATTCTTCAGTAGTTTATTCTGAGGCTGGGAAAGATAAAGGGCCTCCTCCAAAATCCAGATATGAGGAAGAGCTAAGGACCCGAGGGAAGACTACCATTACTGCAGCTAACTTCATAGACGTGATCATCACCCGGCAAATTGCCTCGGACAAGGATGCGAGGGAACGTGGCTCTCAAAGCTCAGACTCTTCTAGTAGCTGTATGTATCTCCATCTGAGTTTTGCAATGTGATATCTCAGTAAAGATTACTTTATTCCTTAGGCAACGCAGAACAATGTGGCATAAAGAAAATCCTAATCTTGATAGAAAATGTAATAGAAAGGTTTTGTGGGCTAGTAGTGCAACAATGTCTCTTCTGCTGTTTTTATGGTTACTTAATGTCAGCATTTCTTATGGATACCTTTCAAGTTATCTTGCATGAGAAAATTATGCTCTTCATTAAGGTTGGAAAGTAGATAGACCGAGGGCAGAGCTTATTGACATTTCAGACATCTGAAAGGTGATAGATGTATCATTAAGCTCTGTGCTACTGAGGCCTAATTCCTCAATCAGTGTTTTCTGGGATATGGCTCAGTATTTAGGCTGATATCCCAAAGCCTCTTAAAAGGGAGGCCACCTTATTGTTGGTCTTTGGTAGGTTGCAAGTTGGATTTTGATGAAGTCTGGTCACTTTGATGTCTACCTTGTAGGTTTGTAAGAATTCACAGATCTACAGTAAAATGCTGGAAAAGTTACTTTAAATTTATTTTTAACTATTGCCTAAATTCTTTATAAAATTCCTGAAGGAACAAACAAGTATTTACACCAGTGGTTCTCAACCGTTCTAATGCCGCGACCCTTTAATACAGTTCCTCATGTTGTGGTGACCCACAACCATAAAATTATTTTTGTTGCTACTTCATAACTGTAATTTTGCTACTGTTATGAATCGTAATGTAAATATCTGTGTTTTCCGATGGTCGCAACCCACAGGTTGAGAACCGCTAGCAGGGTCGCCTAAGACCATCGGAAAACAGATATTTACATTACGATTCATAACAGTAGCAAAATTACAGTTATGAAGTAGCAACGAAAATAATTTTATGGTTGGGGGTCACCACAACATGAGGAACTGTATTAAAGGGTCGCGGCATTAGAAAGGTTGAGAACCACTGATTTACACAAACATCTGCTAATATTTAAAGTAATTTAACCATATATAGCCATCTCTCTGTTGTTTTCATTCATGAAATTGAGTAGATTTGGAGGTAATGGGAAAAATAGGACTTCTGGTGCATCAGTATGCAACGTGCAATTATTTTTACCTCCGTGCCTGATTTTGATTGGTTTGGGTAAATATCTCCTCCATTCCTGCAGTTTTTGGAGAGATGGGGGCAGTTTGGTGTAGACAAAAGACTTCCTTTGGCCTGGGGTTATGGAAATCCACACAGCAGTGTTGTACATGCTGAGGAAGCTCTGCAGCCCCATGAACAGGCCCTTTGGAGGGACGTCCCCACACACGTGGTGACCACCCTGTGGCTTTTTGAAGGCCGTCTCACAGTTCTCTGTTCACAGGGAACTTCTTTTCAGTTTACATCACAAACCAAACCTCGCTCCGGGAGTTTGACTTTCAAAAGGTCTGCAAATAGAAAGTCTGGCTTCTTTTCTGAGTGTTCGTGCTTCTGAGTGTGGTGTTTTTGTTTTTGTTTTTTTCTAATTAGGTAAATTACTTCCATGAAGCCCACTATCTATTGTTATTCAGTGTGGCTTTCAGTTTTTCTGTCAAGAGTCTCCCCTCTTCAGGTGAAGCACAGAGCCTTCACCCCACCCTTCAGGCTTTTAGAGCAAAGTGGACACAGTTGCATTAGATTTCTGTTGACGAGCTGATGTGGTAAGCAGAGTTAGGATGTGGGCTCATAAACCGTGTGATATGTACCAGTGCATATAAAAGTCGCAAAGTAGTATAACTTATTTTTAGTATAGTGGTTTATTTTTGTTTCCCAAAGATAATTTTCATCCCAGTTACCAGTTACTAGCACTTAGGTAACTGTGACGCCCATGGCCTGGAGGAAAGGGCTGTGCAGAGGAGTACTGGAGGAGCAGGTGGTGGCCTGGTAGTAACGTTCATTCCCATCTGTGTCCAGTGTCCAGGGCCCATTGACTGATCACATTTGCTGATCATTCCAGGGTCATACATCCTTTGGGCCTCTGACAGTTTTCTCAGGTTCCTTGGTACAGTATGCAGATGCAAAGAGCACTCAGAAGTCAGAAGGTTCCCGAGTAGGAAGTCACATCTGCCCCTCCCCCATTCTCAGCTCTGCGGCCATGGCAGGACTCACAAGCTGCCTGGACCCTACTGCAGAGATGAGGAGCCACATCGCAGGGGCCTTTCTCCAGTGCGGACATTCTCCTCTCTGCCAAGGGAGTGATTTGCTTCCCTTCAGACGTCCCCTACCATTTCCGTTCATCTTCACAACATGACCTGGTGCAAAAAAATTGTTTGGAGTAATTTTTGTCAATAATACTACAGAAATTTGAGAAATTAAGTATATCATGTTACTTAATCTGTAGCTTTAAAGTCATCATGGTAATGAAGCAACTTTGTAGCCTCTTAAGTTTTTCTACGAGCTGAGCTAACTGTCCCACAGAATTGAAGTTACTGGAAACAGTGGACTGTTGAGATCTACTCTCTCATTTGTTAAATTTGTTCTAATGAGTATTTGTTTCCTAGTGATTTTTCTTTTCCAGCTCCTAGGAGAAAGTCACAAATCTGTTCTTTATTCTGCCTCACCTAAAGGTCTTAGAGCCCAAAACCCCTACCAAGATTAGGAACACCGAGGAAGCAATTATGGTCCATTGAGCTCATTATTTTTTATCATTAATCTGGGTGAACATTTCTGAGAATGAAAAATGAAAATATGCAAATAGATTTGAAGAACTTGGACTTCTGAAACTTTTCATAGGGTTAGTTTTAAAATAAGATTCTTTTTTCTCTCTAAAGTATCTTCTCACCGTTATGAAACACCTGGCGATGCTATTGAGGTGATAAGCCCTGCCAGCTCACCCGCACCACCTCCGGAGAAACCACAGGCCTATCCGCCAGAGGTTGTGAAGGCAAATCAAGCAGAAAGTATGTCTTTTTAGCCACCAG
Organism: Cnephaeus nilssonii; assembly: GCF_951640355.1. NCBI lineage: Eukaryota > Metazoa > Chordata > Mammalia > Chiroptera > Vespertilionidae > Cnephaeus > Cnephaeus nilssonii. Next base: position 48,608,024 of record NC_137090.1, read on the forward strand.
TTTATATGTTTTCATATTTGCATTTATCATTTGCTTCTAGTTATCTGTCTAGAGCATGGTAAGAAATAATTTGTTTTATTGGTTTTGTTTTAGAGTCATCTACATTAATGAAAAACTATTTTAAGCTATTATTTGATAATTCATTTGCTTATTATATTTTAACTAGGGGCCCGGTGCACGAAATTCGTGCACTGGGGGAAGGGTCCCTCAGCCCAGCCTGTCCCCTCTCACATACTGGGAGCCCTCAGGGGATGTCCTACTGACGGCTTAGGCCCACCCCCCGTTGGGGAGCAGGTCAACAGCAGTTAGTGAGCAGCAGCAGCTAGAGCAGAAAACCCTGGAGGTGGAGAAGAGACCTGTTCAGTGTCTGTACACTTCTTCAGCCTTTCCAAGTGGCAAGCCCCAGCCTCATTCTTCAGTAGTTTATTCTGAGGCTGGGAAAGATAAAGGGCCTCCTCCAAAATCCAGATATGAGGAAGAGCTAAGGACCCGAGGGAAGACTACCATTACTGCAGCTAACTTCATAGACGTGATCATCACCCGGCAAATTGTATGTGGGTCCTGGGCACTTGCCCCTCAGCCTGTGAAGTGGGGCAAGGCCCGCTCCCAGTTGGGAGCAGGCCTAAGCCGCAGTCTGGCCTCCCTTTGCTGGAGGCGACCAGGCTGATCAGGGGAAGGCGCCAGCCCCATCACCCCGCTGCTGCAGCCACTGCCAGTCACCGCAGCCACCAATGTATTTTCATCAACACGGACTCCAGTTCCCCTTCACCATGAAAAAATGACAACTTTCTTTAGGCATTTTCAAGGTGTGCCTTTCATAGGATATGACATTTCTTTCTTTCTTTTTTTATCCTCTGAAGATATGTTTCCATTGATTTTTTTCCCCTTCCCTCCGATCACAGGCTTGGCCCAAGGCTTTAGGCTTGGGCAGGGGGCCCCCCCGCCTCTCCCATGGCCGGCTCGGAGTAACCTGGGTGCCGAGGATATTCCCGGGACCCAGGTACGTATGCAAATTAACCACCATCTTTGTTGGGTTAATTTGCATACTCACTCTGATTGGCTGTGGGCGTAGCAGATGTATGATCAATTTAGATGTATTATTATTAGGTAAGATGATATAGTAAATAGTTGGTATTAATTTTGTTTTGCTCACTTATGATTTCAATTTTTTATGTTAGTCCTCTAGTTTATTTATTCAGTAACTATTTTTCTTCAAAATTAAGATATGAATTCTGTTTAGAGATATGTACTACATCCCTTTAAGTGTTCCTCTGAGTTGTGTTTGATCTTTGATAAGGTGTAAGAAATCTGTCTTTCCTCTATCAGCTGAAGCCAGACAGTACGAAGGACCATTACATCACTATCGACCCCAGCAGGAGTCACCGTCTCCGCAGCAGCAGCTGCCCCCCACTTCACAGGCTGAGGGGCAAGTGCCCAGGACCCACAGACTCATCACACTTGCTGATCACATCTGTGTAAGTTTTTTATTATTATTAATTTTCCTTATTTTTATCATAAAGAAGGCACATTTCACATAGAATCACAGTAAAGATGTCTAGGTTTTTCAGTACTACATTTTTTTCTAAGTACTCAATGAGTTTAATTTGTTTCTTATTCGCAGCAAATTATCACACAAGATTTTGCTAGGAATCAAGTTTCCTCACAGCCTCCCCAGCAGCCTTCCACTTCAACATTCCAAAATTCACCATCTGCTTTGGTGTCTACACCTGTGAGGACTAAAACATCAAATCATTACAGCCCAGAATCCCAGTCTCAGTCTGTCCATCACCAAAGACCAGGTTCAAGGGTCTCTCCAGAAAATCTTGTGGACAAATCCAGGGGAAGGTATGGTCTTTATTTCAAAACATATGAAAATTTCCCAACAGTAAAACTACTTTAATATATCTATAAGATAGGGGATTCATTTCTTATACCTGAAGTTTATTTACCTTCATTTCTTAGAAATCAGGGTTTTTCCTCATTTACTCTTGGAATGTCCACTGTATGGGCAATTGATACTATATATTTTTAATGTGTATTCCGAAGTTGATTGCTACATTCTGTTTGTGTGTTTGCAAAGGTAGTTACGAAAAATGTGTAGTTTGGTAGTAATGTAGGGACACTTGGGATCATTTTTCTCTCTCAGTGGTTTCTGTTGAGATAGCAGCAATAGATGTTTAGGAAGCTGACATTAAATACTGAAAATGAGGCCATGAGAGCTAACACATTTGATATGGCAGGGCCATCTCGTAAAGAGCACATTTTCTTACCCAATGTTGTTAGTACGTGTAGACCCAGAGGAAGGTCCTGGGACTGAAAATCTACCTCTGTAAGCAGAGGACAGGAAAAGACCAAAGAAAGAGGCTGGCCATTCCAGTTTGGTGATTAGTAGAGTTTATTAAGGGAAACTTACGTACAAAGCATGTGCTGGGTGTTTGCAAGATGAAATGGATTCTTGTACTGCTTGGCAAGTGCCAGAGAATTACATAGGGTGAAGTGGGGTATAGTCACATGAGTGCTATGGGACAGTACATGCTCGACCAGGTCAGGACAATGGCTTGTTCCAAGTCCCAGCATGTTGTAGGAGGCAAGGAGGGGTACTGGTTTATATCAGAGCAAACACTGATTATGAGCAGTTTCCCTTGGAAGTTTGAGAGAAGCAATCTCTCCTCCCCACCCTCCAACTCCCCCCATCTTGGGTCCAGCTCACAGGTCTCCTTCATACTCCATTCCTCAAAGCTGGCTCTTATAATCTCATGCACCCCTCTTCCACGATGTACCCTAAGTGGTCAACAAAGGGTCTTGTTAACATGGAGGTCGCTTCCTTGATTGCCAATATGGACGCATTGGGGACATAGCGTACAGCGACAATATAGCCACATACAAGAAAAAAGGCAAATTAAAAGAAATACTCCCAAGTATTAGTAACAGTTTTTTCCACCATGCCCCCCAAGATCCAAGCCAATGTGTTAATCCTCTCCTGAGCTTGTGAGTAGGTCACTTAAAGCGTTCACTTGTTTTTTTATGTGGGTACTAGTAAAGAGGAGAATTTGGCAGACTCATCTGGTATTAGAAATAAAATGCTGTAACTCCATGCCCCAGGAATAGCGGAAGTGTACGGTCAGAAAGACAAATATTTAGAAGGGACTTGAGTTGGGAGGTTGTCTTCTATAAGCATTCTACTTTTAGCCTGATCTTAGATGTTAATGTGCCCCAGCCTTGGGAACTTGGCCAGGCTGTGTAAACTCTACATGTTGGCCAGGGGAGGTGGTGCTCTCTGTCATGGGGAGGTGCTCTCTGATGTAAAGAGGTGAATAGGGGGGAATATACCAGACCAGGGCCCCTATTTTCTCCCATTTTAATGGTGCATGTCTCAGTCCATATCTAGTGTGTCTCCACAGGTTCTGATTGCATTAGAATAACAGGATCCCACCAGAGGTTGAGGGGTTTCTCCCACCAGTGGGTGTGAAATAACTGATCTATCTGGGTGGGACGTCCCATTGCAGATTCCAGTAAGTGGTCCCCTTCCCAGGGACATTAGGGCTCAGTGTCCTTAGTGTCATATCATGTTGATCCATTGTAAGCATCTGGACTATTGCTGCATCCTTTGTTTTTAATGCCTTTACTGTATTAGGTGTCTCAGCCTCAGTTCCTAATCTGACATATGGGGCAATAGGCCCCACAGGTTAGCATTTAAATGTGTTAACGCCTGGGAAGGTCCTTATCTTTGCTCACCCAGCCAAAGTAGGTTTTGCAATCACTTACTTTATCTGTTGTTTAAGGATACCATTTGTTTCATTCCACCTGCCTGGCTACCTCTGGGTTTTATGGGAGGTGGACTTTCCATTTAATATTTTCTTCTTGTGCCCATTCCTGTACATCATGGCCTTTGAAATGTGACCCCTGTGTATTCGATGGGAGTGCCCATATATAGTGCTCAACTTTTCTAGTCCCTTTACAGTGGCAACTTAATTAGCTCACTCACATGAGAGGGCCTGAGTTAAACCAGTCTGTGTGGACACACACCAGAGCATATTTGGAGCCCTCACTCAAGGGGAGACGGCCTGTGTAGTCAGTGTGCCAGTCCCTTATCCATTGGGGGCTTCAGTGGATGGCCCTAGATTCTTGTGGTTGTTGTCCAGGGTGTTGTTGAAAAAACAGGGTAGGACACAACTGCATCAACCAGATCACTGTATTTTGTTGTTGTTAATCCTCACCTGTGGATATTTTTTCCATTGCTTTTCAGAAAGAGTAGAAGGGAAGGGGAGGGTTAAAGAGGGGCGGAGAGAGCGAAAGAGGGAGAAACATCGACACATCGACTGGTTTGCCTCTTGCATGCACCCCAATCGGGGGTAGGGAGCGAACCTGCAAGCCAGGTACATGCCCTTGACCAAAAATTGAACCCGAGACCGTTCGGTCTGTGGACTGATGCTCTGAACACTGAGCAACACCAGCCAGGGCCAGATACTATATTTTAAAGGTAGCCTTGCCTCCTTAAATATGTGCCATGCTATTGAGTCACTATAGTGCACACTCTCCGGTGTAACCAGCCCGCCATGTCATCTGACAGGTCAGTTGCTAAAGTGCATATTTTTGCCAAGACGTGCTTCCTGGTTACCTGGGGGTGGAGATACCCTATGGGCAGGGACATGGAATCCAAAGAGGTCTGCCTCGGGCTCTTGTAGGAGAGCCCAAATGTTTTTCCACATCTCTTGCCCCCATAAAGGTTTATTTATAATCAACCACCCTTCCTTTTCCCATTGTTGGAGCCATAAATTCAGTCATTTTAAGACAGCTCAACTGTCAGTGCATAGGATTAGTGGCCAGGGCTCATGTGTCATTACTAACCGGACAGCTCTTACTTTAGCCCATTTGGCTGCTGTGGTTCATTCCTGTTCCTATCCAGATAGTGTCAGTGGATGGTTGGATAACAACTGCCCTCCAAGTAGGTAGATTACCCTGGCTTGAGCAATTGGTATACCAGGATCCAGCTGAGGTGTCCCCTGTTCCTGTTTTACAGGCTACAGGGCCAACATGGGAATGGGAGCAGGGGCATTTGGCGGGTCTGTATATTCAGTGGGCCTAATCGTGGTTGCATCTCTAAAGACAGGGAGCCACTGGACAATGGACTCTGCTGTGGTCGTCATGCCATTTACTCATTGCAGGAGCTGGGCAAAGGCATTGCACTAAATGGGGTATGAATATTCACCAGAATGCCTACAAAGGCCTGTACCTCTCACGGTTTTGGTGTGGGGTAGGCTTGTACTTTATCTATGATGGCCTCAGGGACAGTGTGGATCTTACCCAACCATACAACCCCCAGGAACTCTAGAGCAGTGCCTGGACTTGAATTTTCTGTGGAGTCACTGCCCATCATCTCTGTTGCAGGTGGTCCAGTAAAGCCCACGGGGTTTTCTGCAGCATCGGCAAATCTTAACAGATTAACATTTATGTCATCAATGTCAAGGGCCCATTTCACTGGGGTTGGGAAAGAAAGCAGTGACACACCATGGTCACCATCCCATTGAATATGGTGGAGCTATGTAGAGAGCCTGGAGGAAGCACTGGGACAGTCCATGTTGACCCTTCCAGGAAAGGCAAATTGATCTTGGGACCCAGCAGCCAGGGGTGTGCTAAAAATGACATTGGCTAGCCCTCGCCGGTTTGGCTCATTGGCCTGTGGACCAAAGGGTCCCGGATTCGATTCTGGTCAAGGGCATGTACCTTGGTTGCAGGCTCCTCCCCAGCCTGGGGCCTGGTTGGGGCTCGTGCAGGCGGCAATCAATTGATGTGTTTCTCTCACATCGATATTTCTCTCTGTCCTTCCCTCTCTCTTCCACACTCCCTAGAAATCAGTGGGAAAATATCCTCAGGCAAGGATTAATAACAAAAAAAAGACATTGGCGAGGTCCAGTATAGCATATGTTTCTAGAACCGTAGCCAAATTATATAATATAGTGGCAATATTAGGCACAGCCACATGAATAGAGAGGACACTACCTTATACAGCTCTCTATAATATGTCCATTCTTTAAGAGCCATCAGGCTTTTTACTGGCCACACTGGTCTGTTAAAGGGACCGGTAAACTAACCGGCTCCCAGCTGGCATTGCCTCTTGGTACTGATTTGATTACTTGTACGTAAAGGAGAATTCCCCGACAGAGGTTTGTAAAGTCTGGCTTTGCAAGATGTTAATGCCCAGTATGTCTTTGGGAGTGGGGAGATGAAGACCTCATACTCCTGGTTGTGGGAACGCCCAATTTGCAGAACAAGGGGGACTTGCTAACCATTACAGTCTGACCTCCATAGCTGGCTTTAGCACTGGGGAGCCAGCCAGTTTCTGAAGATAACCATATATTAGGGCAGCAGTCGCCAACCGGTGGTCCGTGAGGTCCGAAAGGTTGGCGACCACTGTATTAGGGCACATTCAGTGGGTCCACTGAAGCAGTTACCCTCTATTTCTGGAGGACCAATGGATGGTGAGTTCCACATGAGGCCTTTGATTGCCCCCTGTGGCCCTCACCTGAGGATGATCTTGGCCTTCATCCTATGGGAGGTGGGGACAGCATGCAGCCAGAGTAGGATGAAACTCCAGAGGGCTCCCCTGAATCTGCTGATGTGTCCACTGGGAGAGCCTAGGGTATCAGGTGGAACTTGTTCTGGTTTTAAAGCTTTCCATAGCCCACTAGTACATTAGGCCTACCATCAGTCTTTTCTTTCGAAATGTCTGTGGCAACCAGATCGTGCCACATTGCTTTTGGGTTCTCCTCACAGGCCATTTCTTCTCTGCTGCCCTTATTCCCACCCTTTCTTTCCCTCTGTCCAAGTTCTGAGACTTTCCCCAACTTGTAGCAGAGGTGCTTCTCCACGCTGCCTGCCAAACCCTCAGGTTAGCAAAGAACACAAAGAAGTACGAATAGCCCGGCCGGCGGGGCTCAGTAGATGAGCGTCAACCTATGAACCAGGAGGTCACCTTTCGATTCCAGGTCAGGGCACATGCCCGGGTTGCGGGCTCGATCCCCAGTAGGGGACATGCAGGAGGCAGCTGATCAGTGATTCTCTCTCATCATTGATGTTTCAATCTCTCCTTCCTTCTTCTCTGAAATCAATAAAAAAGATATGTATTAAAAAAAGAAGTACAGATAATTTAAGCTGAATGGTCTTCATTAAAAAAAAATAAACACCTTTATGTGGTATTTTTCAAATATATACAAAAGTAGAGAGAATAGCGTGATATGCGTGTATGTACTCATTGTCCAGCTTCAGTAATCACCAGTGTAGGGCCATCTTTATTTTATTTTATCCCCACTTGCCCATCCTCAAACTAGATTGTTTTGAAGCAAGTCTCAGACATAATCATGTCAAGAAGCTGGATGATACTAAAGATCCGATGAAAACACTCTTATTCTCTTTTAACCAAAAGAAAAGAAAAGAAATTCAGTTATCCAAGGAAAATGGAAAGCTTGCAGAGCCTAGCCATGGCTCGTTCTCGATGCAAAGTATCGTGTAGCAGGCTTTGAGCAGTTGGTGACATTTATGAAAAGAAAATTCATTTGACTTTTTCACTTGTAATTTCTACATTACTACAACTGTTCATTTGAATGAAAATTATTACACTTCTCTCATTGGTTTTAGTCAAATACTTGGTTTTACAGTTTAAAATAAAATGGCAACAACATAGGAAAGGTAGTAAGTTCTTCATCTTTCATGGAAGGCAGTTGATAGATACTATTTCAAGTTTTATAAATCAAGAAAGGTATAAGATTATTTAGTTTTAGACATAACCAACCACCAAAGAAAAGAAAAATGGTAAAAAATGACCACTTATAAGAATTGGGTAGGGTTGACTGGGAAAGGAAATCACAAGTAATATATACAAGTTATATATATATATATATATATATATATATATATATATATATATATATATTTAACTATAATAGTAATAAAAGCAGATGTTAAAGGTCCCAGGTATGTCTTAGTATGAGTAACCACCAAACCAAAACCTTTTTTTGGTCTAAACAGTGTATCTCACATTATCCCTACCAGCATGGTCTCCAAAGGAAGAACATTAAATCGCGGAGGGCCACTTGTCTGAGATGGTGCGACTGGAGCCTATCTTGACTCAGTGGACAAACTCCTTAGGTTTCAGTGTAGTGCTCAAGTCCTTTATCTGTGAATTTAACAGGGACAGACCTGGCACGTTATGACTCAAAGTAGCAGTAAACCCCTGAGGGCCACCGAGGAGCTGGCTCTGGGTGGATGTGGGACTGATGCTGAAGCACGGATGGACCTCCTGCCAGAGCCTCGGCTGTCTGTCCCTTGTGCTGTTTGTGATGTGACTCCCAAGTCCGGCCGGCATGCGTGGATAATCCAGCAGTAAAAGACTTTTTTTTATAACCACATATATAGTGAATACCTAAGGAAACTTTTTTTCTGATATAAATTGGCAACTTTTGTTCCTTTTCTGCTGAATGAAGGAATGAGTGGACTAGTTTCTGCTTAGGGTAAGCTGTAGGTGAGCCCTTGGAGCACAATCTAATACTTTATATGTTACACTATTAGGCCTGGAAAATCCCCAGAGAGGAGTCATGTCTCTTCAGAGCCCTACGAACCCATCTCCCCGCCCCAGGTTCCAGTTGTGCATGAGAAGCAGGACAGCATGCTGCTACTGTCTCAGCGCGGGGCGGAGCCCGCGGAGCAGAGGTGAGCAGCAGGCACTTCTCCCTGTCCGCGCCGTTCATGCGTGTGTGTGTGTGGGCGTTCAGTGCCTTTCCGTCTTCCTTAAAGCCAGTGCCTTCTTCTCTTTGGGGTTGTATGTCGGGATAGGACCTAATACTAATGTATTTTAATGAAAAAATGGTTCTACTTACATAGGTTATAGGAAAAAATGTTCATATTCTTCTTGAAATTAAGTCCTTTTGGATCTTTCTTTTAAACCCGTGATGTCTGTGTGGTCACCCACTGAATTTAACCACCATCTGAGTGCTTACCATGTGCAAGCCTTGCAGACTGCATATGGAGGGAAGTTAAGGCTGAGCACCTGGAAAATAATTTCCATTATTTTTTCTTACCTACTTCTGACCGTAACCCAGCCCTGTGGATTACCGGAACTCCCATTTGGATTAGAGTCTTTGATTTGGCACCTCTCCAGTCCACTTCTGCAGAGTGATTTGTCTAAAACTCACAGAGGCAGCCCACTCAGTGGCTGAGCGTCGACCTATGAACCAGAAAGTCATGGTTCAATTCCCAGTTGCTAGTTCGATCCCTGGTGTTGGGGGTGGAGGGGTGTAGGAGGCAGCCAATCAGTGATTCCTTCTCATTGTTGATGTTTCTCTCTCTTACTCTCCCTTCCTCTCTGAAATCAATAAAAATATGTTTTTAAAAAATAAAACTCAGAGGCAAGCACTAAGTCATTAGCATGGTATTTGGGTTCCTTTATGATCAGGTTTTTACTACTCATCTCATTTCCTGCCACTTCACCCTGTGACACCTTGCCCTGGTGCCCTTAGAGGTGAATACATGATCTGCCCACTGTCAAATCAAGGAATACGGGGAGCCTGGTTTAAACCAAGGTCTTCTCACTCCAGACTGTTAGTGCATTTCTTTCAGTGTGTGGTAAGTTGTTTACTTATTATACACTAGAGGCCCAGTGCACGAATGGGGGGTCCCTCAGCCTGGCCTGTACCCTCTTGCAGTCCGGGACTCCTCGCTCCTTACCCCCACCCCCCTGCCTGCTGAGCAGTGCTCCCCCAGAAGCCAGGCTCACAGCTGGTGAGCACACTGACCACCAGGGGCAGCTCCTGCATTGAGCATTTGCCCCCTGGTGGTCATTGCGCATCATAGTGACTGGTCGTTCTGCTGTTTGGTCAATTTACATATTAGGGTTTTATTATATAGGCTATTCATAGGCAAACAAACAGATGTTGGTACTTTTCTTTTTTTTTTTTAATTATTGATTTTTTACAGAGAGGAAGGGAGAGGGATAGAGAGCTAGAAACATCGAGGAGAGAGAATCATCGACCAGCTGCCTCCTGCACACCCCCCACCAGGGATGCGCCCACAGCCAATGCACATGCCCTTGACCGGAATCGAACCTGGGACCTTTCAGTCCGCAGACCGACGCTCTATCCATTGAGCCAAACCGGTTTCGGCAGATGTTGGTACTTTTCAACGAGAGGAAGAAAATCCATTTTTGAAGAGGAAATGATTTTAGATGAAATTATATATTTATGTTTTCTCTTAAGTTTATGTATTTTTTAGGACATTTCATTCATTTTTCTATCACTTTATTCATCTTTCTTGGCAAGTAGTAGCTTCAGACATGTTCTCATGTTTGGATGATGAAAGAATCCCATGACCAGACCATTATCTCCAGCTCTGGCTCCAGTTAGATCCTGGTATCTTGAGCTGTTAGAGAACACTTGTCTTTAAATGTTTGTATAGGAAGCTTCCAGTGAAATATGAAACCCTTTACAGGAAGCAGCCCATCTCGTAGGAGGCTTTGAAATGATTGCAACAATTTCTACATGTAGTTATTCTGTTCAGGTCCAATTGTTGATTGCTCAGGTCTGAACTCTTACTATTTTATAGGCAAGTGTGCTATTCATTATCATTTTATTGTACTTCAAAGCGATTCTGCTAGTAAAATAGTTTACAGTTCATGTGGTACCTAAATATATCAGTGTTTGTGCTGTTATGCATACAGCGTCGTGAGCTGGTTCTTCGTTTTTCTGTTAATGTTTGCTGCTTATTCATTCTTTGTTAAGAATCCTTGTTTTGGATGATCTCCACTCCAGTCCTCATTTCATGATTTCATCTTTGACTATGTCCTCAAATCTGATGTGTTAACTGGCTTGTGGTCACATGTTGCTCCTTAGGGTTGTAACCAACCACACACCAGACAGGGAGGTGGTAGTTTTCCCAAATACTCTGTTATCATCATTGATAGGAAAGTCCCCCAGGTTAGGAGTTCATGATGATAATAGACAACTGTGTTCCCAACAGGAATGATTCCCGCTCACCCGGGAGTATAAACTACTTGCCTTCATTCTTCACCAAGCTTGAAAACACGTCACCCATGGTTAAATCAAAGAAGCAGGAGATTTTTCGTAAGTTGAACTCCTCTGGTGGAGGTGACTCTGATATGGGTAAGTGGGATTTCTTTCATAAACCCCCAATAAAACACGCAATGATAATGATATCTCCAATGTTGCCTCTTGTATAATCCTTGTGTTTAGGCTCTTATAGGCATCTATCTAAAGTTTCTTCTCAAATGTCTGCCAGTGAACGAAGATTTTCTATTAGGGAGCAAGAACTGCATTCTGAAGCTACCCATTTTCTCTTTTAATAAGTGCTGATTCTAGGAAACTTTTTCTGATTTGGGGCTGCGTTAGCATTCCATAGTTTCTTACCCACTGATCTCTACATGACCTCTCTTCAGCTACTTGAAGACAGGTCCTGTCCTTGGAGTCTTCTCAAAGCTGTCAATATCCACAGTGGTTCCTCACACAGCCTGGTGCTGAGTATTCATCCCATCTCAGTGGCTCTCCACTGAGACGTTCTATCTCGCTTAGCCTTTCAGTAGGTTCAGAGAGGCCTCATTATTAAGGGAGTCTAAGATTGTATTAGGGTTTTTAGCAACCTGTGTACTGTTAAGTTATAGTGCACTTAGTATCGATATAAATATCAAGGTCCCTTGATGTGCTGCTCTTGGTTCATACCTGCCCCTTGCTGTCCTTGTGCAGTTAACTGGCTCCAAGTACAAGGTGATGCAATCTGTGCTTTCGTCACTCTGGCTTTTTCTGGACCTCAATCCAGTCATTCAGCATCCATCTGCAGATCTGATAAACCCACCAGCTAGAAATATACTCACATCAATAATGGTAGAAAGTTATAGCTATAGTATTTATTATGCTCTTGGCACTGCTCTAAGCATGTATGTACCTATGTATACATACTAACTTAATCCTCACAACAACCTTACATACTACTACATATTATCTCCACTTTGTAGTTGAGAAAACTGGGACTCAGAGGTTTAGTAACTGGTGCAAGTTACACCATCAGTAAGGAAGGAATGGGGCTGTGGGTCACACTCAGTTCTGCACTTACAGCATCATTACCCAGATCGTTGGCAAACATCCACTAGGATACAGCCCTGGCACCCAAACCTTTCCTCTGGGTTGATAAGCATCATTAATCAGGACCGCCCTCACACTGTGTTACTGGCACACTCCCTCATACTATCGCCCAGTCTTACTTACTCACCTTTCCTCAAGTATATCCAGTGACATAGAAACTTGGTTGAATGCCTGGCAGAAATCTGGGTATACCACAGTCTCCTTTTTTTCTGTGATCTAGGATCTAGTCTCCTGACTCCTAAAAGAAATTGTGGGTATGAACGGTAAACTGCCAGGTGGATGTGTGTTTGCATCTGTGACGATTGGTGACTAGTAAAGGCTGAGTGTCAAAGGGGGAAAGGATGAGCCCACTGCCACTTACTATTTGTGAACTCACCCTGGCTCTTATTAGCAGATTATCTTAAGTTGCAACAAATCATCTAAAAGATCAATATTTTAGAATGTTGACCAGGATTGCTACCAGCTTACAGGTATCTTTCCTCCTTTTTAAAAATAGTATAATTACATTAATTTGTCTCCAGGCTTTAGTCGTTTCATCTGTTATTTTCATCTCCTCAAATGTCACCAGCAAAAATACGGTGCCCTTGTTCTCAGACTCTCAGAACCCAGACACGAGTCTGTCGGAGCGTGGAGACTTACAGCTTAGCGCAGCCAAGCACTGTTTCATGTGTGTATGGTTTGCACTCATCCTCTCCAGTCTCTGTGTTGTTTCAGTGGGAAAGGAATTCCTGACAGGAAAATGCCACATATGAATTAAAGAAGCCCACTTTATAGTTTTCTCCTCTTAAGTTTTTCCATTGTCCTTAGGAGTAGCTCTCTCATTCATTAATTTAACAACTACTTATTGAGCTACTACGTTGGGTGTTTTTGAAATGACAGATGGTCTCTACTTTCTGAAAATGTATAATGAAACTAATATCAAAGATAAAACGTACTAATATGTTAAGGCCAGTACTAACAAAATTGCTTAAGTATGGTTGTTGTTGTTGTTTTATTGCAAGAACTCATTTTGATTGTGGAACGGGACAATTGGACAATTAACAAATTGTATTAAGCAGCGATTTTCAGCCTTTTTTTATCTCATGACACTCATAAACTAATTAAAATTCTACGGCACACCAATAAATATTTTTTGCCAATCTGACAAAAAAAAATAGGTATAATTTTGATTCATTCCTACTGGACAGCTATTGTGTTGGCTGTCGTCATTTTTTACTTGACAATGTAAGGGGAAAGAAGTCAGTGCCCCTGACTAAATAGTCAGGTAGTGCATGTTTTAAAAACTCCTGCAGGGGCACACCAGTTGAAAATCGCTGGTACCAAGGAGCCAGGAGCCTCATGGGACTCCAAGGCACAGTCAGTTCTAACCAAGAAGTGTAGCTGAGAAAGCATCAGCGGTTTCACTTCGGAGGTCCAGACTTCACTATCGTATCGATCACAACCACTGGGTGCTCCTTCAACATGTGATAACAGGAGCCGAGGAAGGACATTGGTGGTGTTACTAAGCTCCCACGTGACTCTGGTTTGATGGCCTCAACACCACACTGAACTGGAAGCTCAGTAGGTAAAAGAAATGCCCTTTATGTCCAGTATCCTACAGTATTGCCACTGGCTGCAGGACATGAAATTGTTTTCACCTGAGCATTTTTTATCAATAAGGTGATTTTTTATTATCCAACCAAATAATTGCTCAGTAAATATTTGTAAAATGAATGAATGAGTCTTATTCCACAAACTTATGTGATAACTACAAGGCTGTATTTATCACTTCGTTATTGCAGGTTGAGTGTTACCTGGCCCATTAGTAAATAGACTGCCCTCAGTTATTGTTTTATAGTTCTTCCTGAAGATAGTTCTCCCCCTCTTGCCAGTGTAAAGCTCCCTGATGAAGAAAGTTTATTTCTAGGCACATGCACCCTTCCTCCCCCCATCTTCACAGATAGGTTTCATCTCTTGGGAAGAATCCGTCCTCCTGCGGTCTCATCCAAAATCTTCTCTGGGACATCATTTGTTTAGCCACCCACTTCTTATATATTCTTCTTTCTTTTTCCAGTTATTTACATGAAGTTGGGGGGTATGATGAAAAACACCATTAATGTTACCAAATTCCTTCTGTTTCTGGCACAGTGCTTTTTATAGGTAGTTCCCAGGTTGTCCCAGCTGTTGTCATTCAAACTGTACAAATTAGAGATTGTAGTTAGCAGGAATGAAAAGAATCACCAGGCAGAATGTTTGTCTAATCCTGGTAACTGATGAAGTTTCCAGTTAACCATGGTAGGGAAACACAGGGTCCTTTTCATACTACTCATTGCTGCCTCAAACTTGTTGATATCTGCAAGAGTTGTCTAGAAGCCACACTTTCTTCTCCAGCAAGCCTGGACTCCTGTGCTGAGGGCACCTCTCCTGCTGGGGTTTCTCCAGCAGTGCAGTCTCTTTCCTTCCACTGGGTTATATTGGTCCTGTTTGATTTTCCTACCTCACCCCAAATTTTCCTGATTTCCTTTCTTTAAAAAGATTATTTCTTTCACTTTATATTAATGAGTGAAAAATAAAGTTGAGATCATGGAAAAGAAAATGGTCAATTTTATTGTGGGATTTTTTTTTGAGAATTTATCTTTTTTGATGTACATGATTATCATATTTCATTTAACTTGAATGTTTATTTAAATACAGCAGCTGCTCAGCCAGGAACTGAGATCTTTAACCTGCCAGCAGTCACTACCTCAGGTAAGATTATTTGCAATGAAATTGGTATGATAGGCGTCAATCCAACAAATATGTATGGAGTACTGACTGCATACCAGGGGACTACTTCAGTACACAAAAATGATTAAATGCTCGTAATTAGGGAGATAGCAATAAACAGTGAATTGAGATTCAATAAATACAGAACAGCATAGAAACTAGGAAACAAAAGAGAAGAAAATTGTCTTAGAACTTGAGCACAAGTGGGTGACTGAGTCATTTACAAAGAAAAACACATTTCCTTGAGTTATTGGTGGATTTAGATGGTCTTTGTGTGGGCTCTCAGTGGTGTACTCAGTGAACTGAAGGACTGTGTGTAGTCTGTTCGTTTGTTTCCCGATGGATCTCAGAAATAAGCAGAAATATTGTGGGTGTCTCTTTCAGGCTCCATTAGCTCTAGGGGTCATTCTTTCGCTGATCCTGCCAGTAATCTTGGTCTAGAAGATATTATCAGGAAGGCTCTCATGGGAAGCTTTGATGACAAGGTTGAGGACCATGGTGTTGTCATGACCCAGCCTGTGGGAGTGGTGCCTGGTGGTGCCAGCACCTCAGTTGTGACCAGTGGGGAGATGCGGAGAGAAGAAGGGGACCCATCACCTCATTCAGGTAAGGTTTGCATTTGAGTGCCCTTCTCTTTCTTTCCTAAGGAAAAGCCAATTTATTCCCCAAGTTCTAATGCATCACTAAGAGATTTCATTTACGTGCGCAGAATAACTCTGAGGGTTTTAGTTACTTAAAATAATTTTTTATCCTGCTCAGACATTTTAGTCACATGAACAAAAATAAAGACAAAATTTTCCCCAGAGTGTCACCCTCCAGCATAGCTGTTATTTTTGTTTGCATCTAGTCCTTATCTGTGTGCATACATTATAATTGTCACACAAGTGCGATTTCATATTCTGCTTTTGAATAAAAGTGACTTACTATTGTAGTAAAAATGAAAGTTTATCATAAAAGAATTTTATACCATAGGAAAAAGTAAGAAGAAAGGAAAGAAAAACTTTAGAGACCACATCACCCAGAAAGCTAGTGTTCTTTGAGGAATGAGCATCATTGCGGACATGTCACTGGATGGACACACACAAAAGGGAAAATAAGGAAATCATCGTGTACATCCTATTAAAGCAAGCACACACAAACGAGTGACACTAAGCTTTTAATGTTTGTTTATACCTTTTTTCTTTTTAAAATATATTTTTATTGATTTCAGAGAGGAAGGGAGAGGAAGAGATAGAAACCTCAATGATGAGAGAGAATCATTGATCAGCTGCCTCCTGCACACCCCACACTGGGGATGGAGCCCGCAACCTGGGCATGCGCCCTGACCAGGAATCAAACCATGATCTCCTGGTTTATAGGTCGACAGTCAACCACTGAGCCACGCCAACTGAGCCGGAACTTTTTTTCTTAATCTTTTGAGAATTTCTCTTATTCTTAAAAAATTACCTGAAGGTCAGCCTTATTTCAGATTTAGTTCAGGTTTATTTTTCTGTTATTGTCAAGGAACGATCTTACAAAGGTTAAGAAAAAGGTTAAAGAGATTCCAGGTTTTTATTGTTTTTACCGAAGTGTATTAATTCCAGGACAGTGAGGGTCACTTCCCACTCTGAAAGGTGAGTTTGTCCTCCCCTCCTGCGCTCACCTTTGATTTCCATTCATTCAGTGTACGTTCTAAGGTTATGGCATTGGTGACTATCACACAGTTATAATTACCCTGCTTGTGTCATCCATTTCTTATGGCATTTCTTTAGGTGAAGCTTTCACACTCCCTTTTCTCAGAGGGTGCTCTCATCCAAGAAATTCCATGCTAGCGGATGTCTTTTTGTTGCCTTTATCGTTGAAATGACAGCTTGGCAGGTTATAATATTCTTAACACATACTTTTCTCCAAACATCCTGTAGACTTATTTTTTCTGACGTTCATTGTTATATAAGAAATAAAGCCAGATGTGCCCCCGGCAACCGTGGCCCCACTTTAGCAGGTGATAGTTTTTCTGCCTGAAGAGTCCTTTTTTTCCTCAATTTCAATTAACTATTAGCATGTGTTAGTATTCATCATTTTGTATTAGATTTTCCTGATCACAAGAGGGCATTTGCGTTTTCAGGTAGATTTTTATACTCGGAGGAATGTTCATTGAAGTGGTCTGCTGAATTATTTTCTCTCAGGCTTTCCATTCCAGAAACATGATTATCTTCTTGCTGGATAGTCTATCTCCCATATCTGTTACCTTCTAATTAATTTAGTCATCTTGATCTCTTGCTGTTGGCTTTTCCTGTATCTCTAAAAAATTATTCCTTTGTGCTAATAATTCCCTTTTCGTTATGTCTCTTATCATCTTGGGTATTTTGTTTCTTGCCTTTTCACTTCATTCTTGGTTTATCTCTTCTTTGAGCTTCTTTTGTAAACTGGCTTCGTGTATTTTGAAGTTTATCTTCAGTGTACGAAGCACCTTCTCCCCCTTGTTCTATTATATATTCTCTTATCATCAAGGACTTGCATTTCTTTCTAGACAGTTGGAGGCATAAGAGTTGCTTTCTACCCACTTTTTTTCTGTACCCCGATGGGCATGGGGCAGGATGAAATGGTTCCGTGGGCGAGGAAGATGCTGATGACCGAGGCTCTGATCTCTTCTGAGCTCTTTTCATGTTTTATGTTGGAGCCCAGTTGGGGCTTCCCACTCCTGGGATTTCCGCTGAGGTCCAGTGGCGCCATGGAGGGGCTCCGTCCGGCCCTTTTGTCCCTTTGACACGTCTCCTTGGGTGGTGCAGTGGCTCTTCTGCACGCTTCGGAATTGGTGGGCGAGGGAGGGGGTAGTGAGGATTTAAGAGTTGTGTCAACCTGCTTTGATTTCCTGAGCAGTTCCTGTGCTCCAGGCCAGGAAAGAAATGATGTTCCACAAGTCTTAGTTCCTCGTTACATGTTTTTAAGTTTATGGCATAAGGACATACCCCTTTTTTGTTTAGTTGCCGTAAGTATATTCTGGCTTTCTTTTAAATATTTTTACCATTGGATACTACAATCTCGGATCTTCATGCTACCATTCAACTTTTCACTTAGCATTATATAGCCATCAGCATTTTGGTAGGATTAGTTTTTGGGGTTTTTTTTTAGCATTTAATCTGCCCCCGAGGATATGTTTTTATTGAATTTTGAGAGAGAGGAAGGGAGATTGCGGGGGGCGGGGGGGGGCGGTATGGATCGCTTGCCTCCAACATGCGCCCCAGTCAGGGATCGACCCCGAAACCTGGGCATGCCCCCATCAGAAATCGCCCCTGCAACCTTTGGTGCACAGGATACCTCTCCAACCCACCGAGCTCACAAACAGGGCTTGGTAGGTTTTGAAGTTGAGAACATTACTATATATCACCTATTAATTTATTTCCCCCTTAGGAGGAGTTTGCAAACCAAAGCTAATCAGCAAGTCAAACAGCAGGAAGTCCAAATCTCCTGTCCCTGGGCAAGGCTACTTAGGAGCTGAGCGGCCCTCTTCCGTCTCCTCGGTGCATTCAGAGGGGGAGTACCACCGGCAGACGCCAGGGTGGGCCTGGGAGGACAGGCCCTCTTCTACAGGTAAGGGGCTGCCTGCTAGAAGATGAGTCTTAAAGTCCTTATATTAGTGCCTTGGTTAGTATTTCTAAAATAAGAAACTTTGCTTGTAAAACTCTCTTTCCATTACAGTGTCATCAATAGGCTCGCTTTCCAGAATAGAAATTGCATACATACTAGTATAGCCTTAACAATGTCAGTAACACAGGGTCTGATGACCGTGAACAGAGGAAGAGCTGTGAGGAAATTTCTCATCCATCCCGCCTTCTGTTATGTTGGCGTTTGCAAAGCAAGTGTGTCCGTGGTTTCAGTTCTGCATGAACTAACTCTACCTAAACGTGAAGTGCCCCTCCCACGGCAGCCTCACCTGCAGCCTTTCCCCGAATCCCTAGAGTGTTCTTAGGGAACACTAGGGTATCCAAGTCAGAGATGGAAAGAGCGGTTTAAAAAGCCACTCACCCTCCTTTAGGTGCACTGTGTCCATACAGACAGATGAAAACAATTCTCCAGCGTATCTATTAATGCTTTCCATTTGTGCCCGTTTAAAAGCTGTTTTTTTAAAAAGACATAATAACCGTAATAATGGTATCTTTTAAAAAACAGACCCTTTTTAAAAAATAAAACTGGGATGTTTGCTATGGATTAAGTTTCAGAGCATTATAAGCCATCCTTTCCTCAGGTGTTAAATGTTCAGAAGTCAGTGAAAAACTCTGAAATGTGCCCTCCCCTGAGGACATACACATTTCACACAGGAGTTGTCAGCATAATTGAAGACTCTCTGATTCCTAAAATTCTCACACCAGATGTGAAGTCCTTATGTACTAGTTTGAAGACTTGCCTAGATCAGTGATTGTCCTCCAATCTCTCTTAGGGAAGGAATTATTAAACTATTAATGAAATTACTTAATAAAATGGTATGCCTTCTGTTAGAGGTTCTTAATCTGTAGGAGACTTTCTGGGGACAATAAAATGATCTAGAAACTGACAAGAGGTAGCAGTGCTATTGTTAGGTTTGTGTATCCCTCTTCTAAGTCTTGTACTTTCATAAATCTGCCCAGTGTGACCCGGCAGAAGACACGCGTCCTGCTGCCCTGACCTCGCGAGTTCCGGGGCACTTCTCCCCTCACCCTGTGGGAACTGTGTCCCTAACTGTAAGAGTCAACAAGTTCTGGGAGTAACCAGACTCTTCTGGTTAGAGCTTCGTATCCAGTAGTTCTGCTTGTATTCTCTGGAAACACCTAGTTCTAGATTTAAAATCCAGGCCTGAGCTTTCATTTCTGGACTCAGCAACCCTCACCTCATATTCATGTTTGGCCTTTCTAGACTGTTGCATTATCACTGGCTACAGTCGAAGTGGTGAAACTTGGCCCTCTGTGCTGTTTCCTTTTGCTTAGTTTTACAAGATCATTTGAGTATAATCCTGGCCTCCTCCATCATGTGAAAGTTGAGTGAAAACAGCAGCTATGCTCATGACAGTGAAAACAATTTTTCTTTTGCCAGGCTCAACTCAGTTTCCTTATAACCCTCTGACTATGCGGATGCTCAGCAGCACACCACCAACCCCGATCGCATGTGCCGCTGCCTCTGTGAACCCAGCAGCTCCTCACCAGCAGAACAGGATCTGGGAGCGAGAGCCAGCCCCGCTGCTGTCAGCGCAGTATGAGACGCTGTCGGACAGTGATGACTGAGCTGCACAGAAGGGTCTGGGTGGGACTGCGTGGAGGAGGGATCTCTAGTTTTTGGTGGTTTTATTTTTAACTGCAGGTAAAAACCTGCCTTCCAATGACTTATGCCCAGAGACTTTTCAGGAGAGCCTGGACCATGGATGAGGAAGAGATGATGGAACTGCAGAGTCAAATGGGGGAGAATTGCCTTTGATACAGGCAGTTCTGTGGATTATATAGTGGAAGGTTGGAATGTAGAATTTTTTTAAAGTGGACAATTCTTATTCTTACATCTGTAAAGAAAACCATGATGTCTTTAAATCACTCTTCTGTAAATAGATAATCTTTTTGCAGTGTTTCCCTTTATTGTAGTATCTGGTGTACTTATGTTGAAATCAGAGCATCAACTTCGGGGGTGATTTTTTAAAATCTTCTCGTCTTTTTAACCCTTGCCTTCTAAACAACCTCATACAGCCTAGTGTGTAACGTTGGCTGTCACGGGCATTGTACTTTTATCCGATTGTTTCCTCTAAATTCAGGTTCCTAGGTGATATTTAAAATCTTGTTGAAATGTTTAGATTTTTAACACAGACCCTGTCGTGAAATCTGTATATTAACGTGTTAAGGTCAAGACAGAAGAAACAAAATTCTGCCATACTGTAAATTTCCAGGGCAGGCTTAGAAATTTTTTTAATTAGCGGCACTTAAGCACTATTACTGCATGGGTATGTTCTAGTTGTTTTTAACGCTTCAAAGGCTTATTTGCGGCACGCCTCGCTGTTGTGCGCACCGGGGATCTAACTGCCCTGAGTGTTCTTTTCTTCTGCATCGGATGCAGACCGGAGCTTTCCTTTTGAAATAAATTTGACTGCCCTGTCGATAGGCACAGTAGGTTGTGATTTAAGGCTCTTGCTCTCTCAGGTCCGAAGGAAACACTTGTACCGAGTTTGATGTATATTACCGGCTGAGTTAGAAGATAGGATTTGTGTAGCACCTCGGGCTTCTAGATCGCTTTGTGCTGACCTCAGCGGTGAACATACAGTCGCTTCCTCCCACTTGATTCCCTGTGGGCAAGGGTTTGTCGTTGAATGTTCTCACGTCACTGAATTTCAAGGAGCAAATAATGTAAAACTGAATTTTAAACTGATTATGGTACTAGAGGGTCCGTTTTTTCCTTCATTAATAATGGTTTTTGAATTTTTAAGACTTTTTCATACAACTTAGGCATAGAATTGCAGCATATAGATGCTGAGCAGCTTGGGGAGATGCCACTGGTTACAAAGGGGAGTAGTAGTCACAGGATGGTACAAATCTGCACTTCACTGACTTTTAAGTAGACCTCAACTTTTTACACAAGTACTGAAGCCTCTAAAGAAGCAGATCTGATAACCACTGACGACCTTCTTTGTAATGAAGTGTTTCGTGTGTGATCAAGACCTTCATATCACCCTGCAGCGCTGCTGTCCAGCCCTATTTATAGATAAGGACACGGGTTCCTTCCTTGCCCATATAGTTACATAAGCGACAAAGACAGGCCACGAACGCGTTTGTCTGAAGTGAAAGCCTGCACTCCTGTTGCTGTCCCTCTTGTACTAGTATACCTGAGGGCCTCAAAATAAACCTTAGATCAGGTTTAGTGATCAGATTTCTACTATGTGGAAAGTTGTTTTCACTTTATTATAAATATATATCTTACACATTTTAATGTGAATGAGAAAACAATAACTAAATGTTCTACTTAACAGTGTTCTGCTTGTTTTTTTAGGTACTGTCATTAATAATTTATATTATCAACTGACCCAAAAGAGATTATGATGGTATTTCCCTATGATCCTGAGGGTCTTCAGCTATTCCAAGTCAGAAAAGTTTCTGAGAATATGTCAGAGTCTAACTTGTTATTTTGCAGCTCCACCTAACTCCATAGTGAGCAGCTACTAATCCCTCACCCCATCCTTATCACAGTGCATGCGTTTCCTTCATCTACCTTCACCTAGAGATTTCAGAAATCTCACATGCCTTACCTATGGAGCAAGTCTGGAGGGCTAGAAGTCCACCTCAGCATGACTGGAGGTGGCCAGCACAGCACTGAGTGACCAATGACTTGAAGTTGGCTGTAAACCAGGTGTAAGCTCCCTGCAGGCCGAGATCTCAGTGTTCTGAAGCTCCACCCTTTTGCATGATTTCTTAGCACCAGGACTAAAGTAAGGCCTTCCTAATATCCTCCATGGAAACATTCTGACAGCCCAACTTTCAGAGCATGTTTGTAATGGGAGGTTTCATAAAGTTTTCATTTTGGTATGCTGAGTGATTCTATTTTAAACACACGCCCTAGCTGGTGTGGCTCAGTGGATAGAGCGTCAGCCTGCGGACTGAAGGGTCCCGGGTTCGATTCTGGTCAAGGGCACATGCCCAGGTTTCGGGCTCGATCCCCAGTAGGGGGCATGCAGGAGGCAGCTGATCAGTGGTTCTCTCTCATCACTGATGTTTCTATCTCTCCCCCTCTCCCTTCCTCTTTGAAGTCAATAAAAAACATATAATAAAAACATGCCCTGAACACTCTAGTGACATGATCAGTAAAGGGATTAGTCCCCTGCTTTGCTACCTTGTTTATAACTGTGCAAATGAACTTGAATGAGAATACCCACAGGAAGAGAATGTCTTTCTGAAAACTAGTTTTTCCAGCACCAGGTCTATGAGTTGAATCATTGTGGAGGATCAAAAATTCTTAAATAAAACCTGAAGTGAAAAACCTAATTTTCAGTAATCCCTGCAATTGTGAAAAGGTAAAAACATTCCCAATGCAGAAGGTGAGTTGACAATTTTTTTAAATCATCAATAAATTCAGAAGGGGCTATAATGAAACCTAGTCTGCTTTATACTACACTTTATCTCTGAGTTAAGACTTAACTAAAGGAATTAGCTGGCTGGTCAAGAACAGATGAGCTTAAACGAAGTGAGAAGCTTATATCTGCAAAATATAAAATTCTAGTTTTAGTCAAATTTCTAATGGTTTGAACCTTAGTATTTTATTTTTATTAGCTTTTCAGTAAGTTACTTTTTATGAGCAATTCAAAAATTACAGCATATGTACAATATTGTTGTAGAGTCTCTAATTTATTTTGAAAGGATTCTTCCAGTATGTACATTGGAACCAAAAATATAGTTTATCATTCCCGCTCATAACCCCACTCCAAAGGCATACCAGTAACAAGCGTTCCTTCACGGTGCAAAGAAAAACTGCCTTCCCCGAGGCCACCAGCTCTTTGCAAGGTAAAACACCCATCTATGTATCTTGTATTTACAGACAGTCCCTGGCTTTCAGCGGTTAGACTTAACAGTTTTTCAATTTTACGAAGGTGCAAAAGTGATATAGGTACTCAGTAGAAACTGGCTGGGTAAGCTATTTAGTAGGTTAGGTGTATTTAATACTTGTTTTTAAACCTTCACCCGAGGATTTGTTTATTGATTTGAGAGGAAGGGAGACAGAAAGAGAAACTTCGATGTTGCCTCCTGAAAGCTCCCCAACTGGGAATGGAACCTGCAACCTAGGTATGTGCCCTGACCTGGAATGGAATCCGCAAACTTGGGTGCGTGGGACAACACTCCAGCCAACTGAGCCACCCGGCTGGCGCATATTGAATGTGTTTTGACTTAGGGTATTTTCCATTTATGATGGGTTTATCAGGACATAACCCCATCATGAGTTGAGGAGTATCTGTTTGCACTTTCTAGACTGAGGAAAAATGATAAGAGTTCTTTCAACATAGCAATCTATTCATTTAGGATCATCTGACCAAATACCTTCTCCCATGTCCAAGAAAGAACCTCTTTTGTCCCTTACTTTACAAATGAGGGTATCGAGACCCCATTCCAAAGCCAGGAGTAGGGTCGGGTCCAGGCCAGCGACTCCTCTGCTGGGCCTACGATACATGTCAGCACCCCGGGATGCGGTAGGGCCTACCCTGCGGCGAGGTTCTGGGTGTAGGTGGCTGCTCCATGATTTGTTCTTACAGCAGAGATGCCTGTGAATTATATACACCCACCAGGGGAAACTGACCCATCTTAACCTACAGTTAGACCAGCATGGAGCACCTAAATATGCTACAACTGAAACATCACTTGACATCTTTAGAAGTCAAAGTCAGGGGTGAAAGTTGCTTTTCCTGTAAAAAAAAAAAAAAAAAAGGCAGAGGAGTGGTGTTTAACCTGTCCTGCACAGAGGCTAAGCTGAGGACACTTGAGTACCAAGGACAAAGGATTTAAACCAGTGACTTTCAACTCTTCATCTTGTGACACATAAACTAATTATGAAAATTCTGCAGCACACCAAAAAATATATTTTGCCAATCTGACAAAGTAATAGGTATAATTTTGATTCATTCACACTGGACAGCTACTGTTGTGTTGGCTGTTGTAATTTTTTTTATTTGACAACCTAAGGGAAAAGAGGTCAGTGCCCCTGACTAGTCAGATACTGCATGTTTTAAAAATTCTTGCAACACACAGGTTGAAAATTGCTCATTTAAGCCACTGATTTGGGTGCCACTGGTACTGGGAAATTCCCTACAAGAAAAAGTTATTCAGAGCTTGATTAAATTAAGTCAAAGATCTACTTTTTTTGGACAACTCGGCCAATTCTTTCCTGATGTGCTGTATTGAAACCTCATCTCTTTTCAGCTCTGCTTGCTTCAGTGCTTCCTGGTAGATCTCTTTTGCTTGTGCATATCGTTCTAAAATAACCCAGAGAGAAGGGAGAATAAGAAAAAAACGTATGTTTTCAAAGTGATTCTGAAGAGACAGCACTAGTGATGATACAGACCGGTGCTGGCTCCGAGAAGGTGTAAGGGGCACAGGTAGAGAACTCTAGCCCAGGACAGCCCTGGGGCCCTTACTCTACTGGCCAAGGGCTTCATCATGGGGAAAAGGGACCTGTCATCCCGACTTCTGGAAATTATAGGTGAGGCCCTGAATACTATGGCACAGTCTGTCTACCAGACATGACACTCCACTTACCAGCTTCACAAGTACACTGTGAGGAACGAATTAAGTTGTACGTGTGAACACATTTAGAAATCTGTAAAGCACTAAAGAACTGAGGTACTATCACTGCAAAGTTCTCTCTGCACTGATGTGGCTCAGCAAGCTAGTGCAGGACTACAGAAGTTATGTGAATCGAGCACAATGGTATTTCTGTCAAACATACACCCTTTCTTTATTATTCAGCCAGCCTTTAGTTGTGGAGCTTCCTCACTGCCCCTTGTCACCGCCCAGCACCATTTCACAGATTTATAAATCCAGTAACACCCCTCCCTAACAAAAGCAAGTTGGTCAAGATCACACAGCTCCCTACCTCTGTGCATCAGAACTGCAGCCAGGTTACTGAGCACCATGTGCAGCTCAGGATGTCCTACTTGTCTTGCCAGATCAGACGCCCTCTGCACGTAAGCACAGGCCTCATCAAAGTGGCCTTGTGCATCCAGGGTGGTAGCCAGGTCACTCATTAGCACAATGGTCTATACAAGGAAGACAAACAGGCAGCTTTTTCTATTAAAAAACCACCCACAGAGATTTAACGTTAATTTGGAGTCTGATAACCTTCAAATATATACTTAAAATTTCATCTTTCCTAGCATTCCACAAAAGGGGAGGGGCATTAGCCACTAACAAACAGGTGCCTTTATTATTCACACTGTATAATGGGCAGCTTTAGTTCGACCCTCTGGAAAATGATACAAATCTAGAAACTAGGAACAAAATAAATGTAATTTACTAATATAACTAATTATATTAGAAACAAATGAAAAATAATAGCAAAAAAGCTATTTAACGTTCAGCAATCTTTTTTAAAATTGACTTGAGAGAGAGAGAAACATCTATTTGTTGTCCCAGTTATGTATACACTCGCTGGTTGGTATTTGTATGTGCTGTCACTGGGGATCAAACCTGTAACTTCGGCATACTGGGACGAGGCTCTAACCAGCTGAGCTACCAGGCCCAGGGCAGGTTCAGCAATCTTAAGAAGCCAGCCGCTGCACTGCAGCATAGTATCATCCCTACTGGTGACCCTGAGACTCAAGAAGAAATAGGGATAGCCCAGCCAGTGTGGCTCAATGGTTGAGCATCAACCTATGAACCAGGAGGTCAAGGTTGGATTCCTGGTCAGGGCACACGCCAGGGTTGTGGGCTTAGTCCCCAGTAGGAGGAAGCCAATTGATGACTTTCTCTCATCGATGTTTCTCTATCTCCCTCTCCCTTCCTCTCTGAAATCAATAAAGATATTTTTCTTGAAAAGAAATAGAATATCTCATCCACTTTAGAAAGATTACCATTAAAATTTTTTTAAATGTTGGTACTGAGAGAGGCAAGTCCTCCTCTTCGCCATTAAGGGGACTCAGTAATTAAGTCCTAAATCCCTTTCCTGAAGGTAATTCATAGCCCAATAACTTGCCCTGCTCATCTACCCCAACCTTGAGACATGTGCAGTCCAGTTAAATTGTGTTGGCAATACCAAGCGTTCACAAAGTGATCCACTTGTTACCTCTACAAACGTACTTTAATAGAGGAGAGACCCAGAGATGATTTCAACTCAATTCCACGTGTTTAGTGTTCTAACAGAAAGCTCTGTATGCTTTGCTTAAATTCTGTCAGCAGTCTTAAAATTTTTTTTAATGTGCCCTCCCTCTCCCCCGCCGTTTCCTGTCATTCACCTGTGAGGCAAGGGAGGCAAGGATCCTCAGAGGTTAAACTGTTCCACGTCAGCTTCAATATTCTGAAATACTGGGCTGTGTACTATGAAGCCCAGCAGCACCTGGTGCCTGGCCAGACCTGCTTTTGGAGAGGTTGCTCTGCTGTGGGAACCAGGACTCCCTCAGAAGGTTCTGGGCAGACCCAGTCAGTGACCAGCCGTCTCAATCCTTTCTGAACAAGCAGGTGGGGGCGGGGGAGTGGCAGGAGATGAACGGACCGTGGGCATGCGAAGGAGGGCATCCCAAGGACCACCTGCTGATTACGTCCCCAATAATGAGGCGTTTCACACCCAGAAATTCTGAAACCTGTTTTCCTCTCTTACCTGCGGGTGTCTTTCTCCTAGTATTTCTTCAGAAATATGCAAAGCTTTTTCATACATCCTCTGTGCCTGTGATGGCTGCTTGGAGAACAGAAGGTAGCGAGCATAAGCATCTAAGCACATGCCGAGGAGGAGGTGGGTGTTGGCTTTCTCTTCCACTGAGGAGGAAATAAGAGCGTTGCTGGGATGTGACAAGTACAATACAGAAAGCGAGTCAGAGAACTGGCCAACCTACCCACTCACTTTTCTTCTTTCCAGGAGCCAAAATATTTAACAGCACAGAACCCACTGAGTGTCCATGACACTGAAGTACTCCTGGCCTGACAATTCTGGTAGATTAACATCTACATTGTTTGCTGGTCCCAATTTCAGAGAGAGAGAGAGAGAATGTGTCACCTGGGCTTGGTTGTACCTGGGCTTCTGACAGAGTACCTACAAACTGGAGTTTTCTAACTACCCTTCCCACTCAGGATGCCAATTGCAAGTCCAGGTGGTTGTCTGTACCTCTGACTGGCTATAAATCAGAGGGTCCCAGGACCCCCTCCCTTGGGTTCGTTAATTTGCTAGAGCAGCTCACAGAACTCAGAGAAACATCTTACTAGAGCACTGGTTACTATAAAAGGATTAACTCAGGCACAGCCCGACGCAGAAGCATTGGGCAAGGCACACAGAAGGGGTGTGAAGCTTGGTACACCACTGTCCCAACACCTCACAAGTTCAAACCAGAAGCGCTCCAAACTCCATCCTTTTGGGGGTTGTGGAAGCTTCATTCCAGAGGTATGACATTAAATCACTGACCACTGGCCTCTTTTCCCTTCCTGGAGGTCAGGAGGTGAGAGTGCAAGTTCCAACCCTCTAATCACATGATTGGCTCCATTGGCAACCAGCCCCCATCCCCAGGCACTTCCAAAAATTGCCTCATTAACATGACAAAAGACACCTTGCTCACTCTTTAATTTTAATTTTTTTTTTTCTCATTCTCAACACTTAGGAAATTCTGAGGGTTTGGGAGCTGTGAGCCAAGAACTGTACAAATCACATAAGTATATGTGAGAAATATATATTTGGTCATCTGAATGACCATATATGTATTTCCTATAAATCACAACCTCGTAATGTCCAATTAAATGGCAAACTTTTTCCCACTTTTTAAATAAATTTGAGTCCACACACTGATTAAGCTGTAGAATATTATTTTTAGTTTGAAACCAATATTTAGCAGATACATGTGAAGATAAGTAGAATGAGTTATCAACAAAGAAAGTCTAGGGCCAATGAAAGAGTTTTAAGCTGCAAAGAAAGCAATGTAGTAAGTAAGAAACCAGAGAACATCAGACTCATGAGATGGAAACTCACAGACCAAATTTAAAGACCCATTTTAAAGATCCATTTTTTTGAAGAATAACAATAAAGGCCGTGATGATACAGCTCCTGTTGACACATTACAGAAATGACTACACGATGTCTGAAAAATCTTAAAACACCAAATGTCACATAGGACTGGAGAACACAAATCTAGAAAAGTTTTGTCTGATCACAAATGAGAATCAGCAGACAATAAAAGGGAGGCCTCACCCTTCAGATTTTAGATACTTAATTCCAGATTATAAACTCAGTTGGTTTAAACTACTTGTATGTCAAGTATGCGCCACCTCGGAGCCCTGCCCCTATTCCTCCTTTGCCTGGAATTCTCTTCCCTCAGAGACTGCCAGCTGATTATTCCCTCTCATTCTTCAGATTTCTTATCCACTAGGCCTTTCCTGACCCCTCTATGAAACAGCATACTCGCTCTACACATCCCTTCATTTGACATCTACGTAGCACTTCATCATCTTTGGACATGTTGTCAATTTACTGGAGAGTGTTGATTATGTGCTTTTCCTCCACTAGAAATTTAGCTCTAGGAGGCAGCGACTGTTTTAATGGCTGTATCTCGGTGCCTAATAATGTGTCTGGCATGTAGCAGGCATTCAGTTAAGTATTTCTTGACTGGTTGAATGAATGGACAAATAAAAAGAAAGCATTAAAAATATAAAGGAACTAAATATGGAAAGGCTATAGTAACACAAAATTAATGTTAATTATAGAATTAAACACTGGCACTCCATCAATCTATGAAAACTCAATACAGAGTTGTGATTACAACTCAGTAAGAAAAGGATGGACTGACCAATAAAGCAGTACTGAGTCAAAACCGGTCCATGAAGAAGGAAAAACTATATTTCCACCTCATACCTCATTAAAAAACAAATTGTAGGTAAATTAAAGACTAAATGTGAAGCCAAGTCTTTAGAAGAGATGATCTTTCTGACCTTAGAAGAGTAAAGGATTTTTTACTAAAGATACAAAACGCACAAACTATAAAGGAAAATATCAGAAGATTCTATTATAGGCCCTGGCTGTTAGCTCAGTTGGTTAGAATGTTGTCCTAATATGCCAAGGTTGCAGGTTCCATCCCCGGTCAGGGCATATACAAGAATCAACCAATGAATGCTTGAATAAGTGGAACCGCAAATTGATTTCTTGATCTCTCTCAAATCAATTTTTAAGAACAAATGTTAATCGCTCTGTCAAATGCCACATGTGAAAAGACAAGGCCACAAAGAGCTATGTAACCTACAGATATAAGATGATCACATACATAAAAAATGCTCAATCATTAAGAAAAATACAACCCATCCAGGCGGGTGGCTCGATTGCAGCATCATTCCGCACACCAAAAGATTGTGGGTTCGATTCCCAAATAGTAAGTGTAAGGGAGGCAGCCAATAGATGTTTCTTTCTCATACTGTTGTTTCTCTCCCTTCCCTCCTCTAAAATCAATAAACATATCCTTGGGTGAGGATAAAGTAAAAAAGACAACCCTTTTAAAAAATAAACAAAGGATACAGAGACAATTATCACAGGAAATTTGAATGTTCAATAAATGCATGAAAAGATATTCTGTATCTCATTAGTAATCAGAGAAACACATTGAAGCCACAATAACATTCCCTATCATACCCACCAGATCAAAAAAAAATTTTAAGTCCAACAATAAAAATATAGAATTTCACAAGAATGCTAGCAGATTGCTAGTGAAAATGTAAACTGGTAAAACCATAACAATAAGCAATTTGGTAATATCTAGTAATGCACCCCAGCAATTCTCTTAGGTACATACCCCAGGGGAATATCTTGCATGTATGCACAGAGACAAAGGTTCAAGAATGTTTAAAGAGCCCTAACCGGTTTGGCTCAGTGGACAGAGCGTCAGCCTGTGGACTGAAAGGTCCCAGGTTCGATTCCGTTCAAGGGCATGTACCTTGGTTGCGGGCACATCCCCAGTAGGAGGTGTGCAGGAGGCAACTGATCGATGTTTCTCTCTCATCGATGCTTCTAACTCTCTATTCCTCTCCCTTCCTCTCTGTAAAAAATCAATAAAATATATATATTTTTAAAAAAGAATGTTTAAAGAGGTATTATTTCCACAGCAAAACATGTAGAACCTACATATCCATCAATAGGAGAACTGGGGTATACCCATACAATGGAATCCTATACCACAGTTGCAGTGCATGAACCAATCAGGGCCACCTCTGGCCTGTGTCACTCTGCAAGGATTGAAAGAAAGGCTCACCTCATCCCTCACTACCCACGCCAGTGGGCTAACTTAGAAGTCACCACTCTGCACAGATGCAACCCATCAGACAGGTGGTTTGGCAAGCCAATGGCCTCTGCAGGAAAACTGATGCTCTATCAACAGGGATAATTCTCAACAACATAATGATGAGTGGAAAAAAAACTGCAGAAGCAACTGTACAGTATACCATTCATATAAAAGTTAAAGACACATTAGCCCCATTATTTACATTATTTAAATGATATATACAGTGCAATAAATAGGCATAAGAATGATAAAGACCAAAACCAAAATCAGGGTAGGATTTATGTTGAACAGGAGTACACAGGGATTTAAACTTACTAACATAAAGTTCTGAAGCACATACAGTAAAATACTGTACTTACTATAGATGCAACAAAGCTGAAGTTAAGGTGTGCAGGTATTTGTTAAAGTCTCTACACATTATTTTTGCTTGAAATCTTAAAAATAAAAATACACCAGAAGAAGGAAAGCACAGAACTGACTTTTCTGAATGATGTTAGTAACATGGAATAACTAGAGAAATTCCCAAAACACAGACAAAACTGAGGCAGGCAAGGGTAGATATAAAGGACAGAGAAGAGACAGCCAATCCTAATATATAAAAAGCCAGGGGCCGTCACGACCGAAACCACCAGACTGACGACTGAACAGCAGGCTGTGTGGGGTGACCAGGCTGGCAGGGGGGGGGGGGGCAGGTGGGGGCAACCAGGCCAGCAGGGGCGCAGTTGGGGGCAACCAGGCCAGCAGAGCAATAAGGGTCGACCAGGCCGGTGGGGGGGGGGCAGTTGGGGGCAACCAGGCTGGCGGGGGGGGAGGGGAATTAAAGGGCGACCAGGCCAGTGGGGGGCAGGGGAAGGGAACGGGCATTTAGGGGAGATCAGGCCAGCAGGCAGAGGTGGTTAGGGGTGATCAGGCTGGAAGGATGGGCAGTTAGGGGCGATCAGGCAGGTAAGCTGTTAGGAGCCAGCAGTCCCGGATTTTGAGAGGGAGTCGGACATCCCCCAAGGGGTCCCGGATTGGAGAGGGTGCAGGCTAGGCTGAGGGGACCGCGCCCCCCCTGCCCCCGTGCACAATTTCATGCACTGGGCCTCTAGTCTATCCTATCTAATAAAAGAGCAATATGCAAATTTACCCTACCTCTGCTACACCCACAAGCCATGCCCACCAGCCAATCAGGAGCGAGTATGCAAATTAACCCAACCAAGATGGTTGCAGCCACAGAGCTGCAGCAAGCAGGAGGCTTGTGTTTCCCCGGCAATGGAGGAAGCCAAGCTTCTCTGCCGCCCTGGCCGGCCCAGGCCTACACTCAAGGCTACAAAGTTTCAATTATAGAAGATAAACAAATCCCAACAAAAATGGCAGCAGCCATGGAGCTGGAGAGAGCAGGAGGCTTGAGTTGCCCCCGGTGATAGAGGAAGCCAAGCTCCCGCAGCCGTGGCCTGCCTTGGCCTCCACTACAAAGTTTCAATTATAGAAGATAAATAAATCCCAACAAAAATGGCTGCGGCCACAGAGTGAGCAGGAGGCTTGGCTCGCTCAAGGCTACAAAGTTTCAATTATAGAAGATAAACTCGAGATACCAGGGCCTCCGCTTGGGTCACCGGGGGGTGTGGCCGGCCTGCAAACCACCAGAGGCCCCTCGCCCAGGCCACCCCACGCCTTAAGGGAACCCCCACCCTGATCCGGGACACCCTTCAGGGCAAAACAGCTGGCCCCCACCAGTGCACCAGGCCTCAATCCTATCTAATAAAAGAGTAATATGCAAATTGACCATCACTCCAACACAAGATGGCTGCCCCCATGTGGTCAAAGATGGCTACTCCCATGTGGACACAAGATGGCTGCGACAAGATGGCCAGCAGGGGAGGGCAGTTGGAGGGACCAGGCCTGCAAGAGAGGGCAGTTGTGGGCGATCAGGCCAGCAGGGGAGGGACCAGGCCGGCAGAGGAGGGAAGTTGGGGGCAACTGGGCCTGCAGGGAAGGGCAGTTAGGGGTGACCAGGCTGGCAGAGGAGGGAAGTTGGGGGCGACTGGGCCTGCAGGGAAGGGCAGTTGGGGGGGACCCAGGCCTGCAGGGGAGAGCAGTTGGGGGGGGACCAGGCCTGCAGGGGAGGGCAGTTAGGGGTGACCAGGCCTGCAGGGGAGGGCAGTTAGGGGCAATCAG
The DNA here is from genome assembly GCF_951640355.1 of Cnephaeus nilssonii. Classification (NCBI taxonomy): domain Eukaryota; kingdom Metazoa; phylum Chordata; class Mammalia; order Chiroptera; family Vespertilionidae; genus Cnephaeus; species Cnephaeus nilssonii. The sequence goes on from NC_137090.1 coordinate 48,640,997, forward strand.
GCTGGCAGGGGAGTGGTTAGGGGGTGATCAGGCTGGCAGGCAGAAGAGGTTAGGGGCAATTAGGAAGGCAGGCAGGCGAGCAGTTGGGAGCCAGGAGTCCTGGATTGAGAGAGGGATGTCCAACTGCCCGTTTAGGCCCGATCCCAGTAGGATCGGGCCTAAACGGGCAGTCGGACATCCCTTGAGGGGTCCCAGATTGGAGAGGGTGCAGGCTGGGCTGAGGGACACACACCCCAGTGCACTGGGCCTCTAGTATATATATATAAGCCCAACAACCAAACAGCGGAACAACCAGAACGACCAGTTGACCAGTCGCTATGACGCGCACTGACCACCACGGGGCAGGTGCTCAATGCAGGAGCTGCCCCTGGTGATCAGTGCGCTCCCACAGTGGGAGCCCCGCCTAGCTGACCAGGATGAGCGGCGCTCCCACAGTGGGCTGATCCCTACAGGCCACACCCCACACCAGTACACAAATCTGTGCACTGGGCCTCTAGTATAATAATAAATCTATTCATACAGTTGGCACCAAATTAGATAAGACAAAGTTGTTCATCACCACTATTATTCAACTAGAGGCCCGGTGCACAAAATTCGTGCACGGAGGGGCGTATCCCTCAGCCCAGCCTGCACCCTCTCCAATCTGGGACCTCTCGAGGGATGTCCAACTGCCCGTTTAGTCCTGATCCCATTAGGATTGGGCCTAAACGGGCAGTCGGACATCCCTCTCACAATCCAGGACTGCTGGCTTCCAACTGCTCACCTACCTGCCTTCCTGATTGCCCCTAAACGCTTCTGCCTGCCAGCCTGATCACCCCCTAACCACTCCCCTACCAGCCTGATTGATACCTAACTGCTCCCCTGCCAGCCTGTTTGCTCCTAACTGCCCTCCCCTGCAGGCCTGGTCACCCCTAACTGCCCTTCCCTGCAGGCCTTGGTCCTCCCTAACTGCCCTCCCCTGCTGGCCACCATCTTGTGGCGGCCATCTTATGTCCACATGGAGGCAGCCATCTTTGACCACATGGGGGCAGCCATCTTGTGTGTTGGAGTGATGGTCAATTTGCATATTACTCTTTTATTAGATAGGAGGATGTTGTTCTACAGTTGCATCCAATGACTGAACTTAATGGGGGTAGGGGAGGGGAGGTACACAGAAGTATATCTAAAAGGAAACAATTATCATGATTTCCCAAATGTCTAATTACGTATCTGGAAGCAGGGTGACTATCAACTGAAAACAAATAGTTTTTCCACTTGGAATCAAATGTAATAAAATAACTATCACATTTACGTGACTAAATCTGTAAGCAAGAGCCATCACATTCCTCAAAAGGAGGCCTGGGTTTTGCAGAGTGTAGGAGAGTCCTCCCAGAACTGCTGCAGTGTATCTCCTTTCGAGCAGAGGGGACTCCCATCTGATCGGAATGGATCCTGGTCAACTTTAGCTCATGTGGTAATCTGTTTCTCTTGCCATGGCATGGGTTTGAAACGCCATGTAACCCACTTCCAGCCAATGAGAAATAAGGATAAATCTATGTGTAGACTTCTAGAAAAAATTACCTTCATTTAAGAGAAACAAAGAAGTCTACTTTCCTCTGGACGTTGCCCTTTCTGGATGAGATTCCTGAGACCTGGTATAGTCACTTTCCAACCACAAGGGGAGCATGAATGAAGAGAAAGCCAGCCGGCCGAAAATGGCCGTGAGGAGGGATGCAAGGAACCTTATCCTGCAGGATGTTACCGAGCCATACATTTATAAACTAACTCAACAGTCTGCCCGCTTCTGCTAAACTGCCAGATACATTAGGTAAGTATCCTTACTGTTTTAACTTAATTAAGTTGAAATTTTCTGCTATTCACAGTTAAACAGTAATTTATTTATTCATAAGGCAAGCTCCCCCAACTTATAAATATAATACAAATCTAATAATTCAGTCTCAAAGCATTTTGGGGTCTTGACAAAATGATCTCAAATTCATGTGAAACTATCTAAAATTTATGTGAAAACTGAAAATAAAATGGGGGGGAAATTTTGCATAAGTAGCATTTGTTAGATCTGTGCTGCCATATAACTATAATTCAAACACTGTACTAGTACACTGTTATAAGTTTCATCAGATGAATAAACCTGAATGGAAAACCCCAAAAGAAATCCAGGCATATAGTTATTAATACATAAGTACATAATGATGATCGATTATCTTTAAGAAAGTAGTTAACAACTTCACACCAAAATAAATTGCACATATATTAAAAAATTAATTTTTAAACTGTTTAGAAATGAAGAAAAAAATCAGAAGATGGGTGAATATCTGATTTCAAAGCTGAAAAATATCTAAGCATTAAGCTCTGAAAAAGCAAGGACTTTTGTCTCACTTGCCTCTATGCAAACCTTAAAACAATAGCTGGCATAGAATAACTACTCAATCTTTATTAAAAATTAACGAAAGCAAGGAAAATGAAGATAAATGAATTCAGGTTTAATCCCCAAAAGATTGCTGTGTAATTCATTTATGTAAATTTCCAAAATAAACACTTCAATTGTCTTCTGTACAGAAGTAAAACTAAATAAACATGAATGAATGGTAAAGATTCAGGAAGAGCAGGATCTCTGAGGTAGGAAGGGGAGGGGATTGGGGCCAGGCACACACAGGTCTTCACAGGTACTATTAATGTTGTGTCATTATCCTTTAAATTACACAAATAATAGTTTCACATTTCTTTTCATTAAAACAAAAAGCCCAACAACTCCTAACTCTATACATACCAACAAGGGGAAGAAAGGAGCCACACCCTAGCCAGTTTGGCTCAGTAGGATTGAAGGGTCCCAGGTTTGATTCCGGTCAAGGGCACATGCCCGGGTTGCAGGCTCAATCCCCAGTGGGGGGTGTGCAGGAGGCAGCCAATCAATAATTCTCTCTCATCACTAATGTTTCTATCTCTTTCTCGCTCTCCCTTCCTCTCTGAAATCAATAAAAATATATTCAAAAAAAAGAAGAAAGGAGCCAGTGACTCAGCAAGCCACTGTGCTCCAAACCCCAGAGAAGCTGAGGAGTAACAGAGACAAAGTGCTATGCTAAAAAGAATCTGTCATGTGCATAAAAAACAAGCAACAAAAAAATCCAGTTAGCTACCGACTTCAGAGGAAACAACCACTTGTACATAAAAGAAAATGTAATGATGTAATCATGTTGGTTGGACCAACAGCTAGTAGTAGTATTTATGTGTTCTAAATAATAAAAAAACTGCACTAAACCTGGCCGCTGTGGCTCAGTGGTTGTGCATTGACCTATGAACAAAAGGTCACAGTTCAATTCATAGAGCCTAGGTTTGCAGGCTCAACCCCCAGTAGGGGCTGTCCAGGAGGAGGTCAATCAATGATTCTCTCTTATCATTGATATTTTTCTCTTTCTCCCTCTCCCTTCCTCGCTGAAATCAATAAAGAAAGTGTTAAAATAAATTAAAAAACCTTGTTAAAAAAGTTTGCACTAAATTACTTTTCTGTAAGTCAATAGATTCTAAAAATAAATCTCCTATAAAAAAAGCAGGAATAATCACTATATCATTATTATAGAACTAGTGGCCCAGTGCACAGATTTGTGCACATGAAAGGAAATTAATTAGCAGGTGGCTGGCGGGACGGGACTGGGTGAGAAGGGCCGGACATGCCCCGGAGCCAACATCCCATGGTCCTTCCCCGGCCTGCCACACCTGGGGCAGCGCCATGGCTTGAAAGGCGTCTGCAGAGTGAGTGGTGTCCCTCGGCCTGGCCTGTGGGGACCAGGTCGAAACCAGCTCTCCAACATCCCCCGAGAGGTCCCAGAATGGGAGAGGGAACTCTGCAAAGTTCCTGTTGCTTGGCAGCTCCTGCATTGAGTGTCTGCCCCCTGGTGGTCAGTGTGCATCATACCTACCGGCCAGTCAGCTGGTCGCTTAGCCTTTTATACATATAGATAAGGGTTATCATCAGCCCTTATTTTACACCTATATTTAATCTATTTTAGAAAATGATGCTCCTCCTAACTATAATGTTTTGTAATCCACTGTTTTCACTTAATTTTTTATGATCCTTCATTAATTATACACATAGATACATTATGAGGAACAAAACGAGTATCCTAGACCAGTGGTTGGCAAACCACGGCTCGTGAGCCACATGCGGCTCTTTGGCCCCTTGAGTGTGGCTCTTCCACAAAATACCACGTGCGGGCGCACACGTACAGTGCAATTGAAACTTTGTGGCCCAAGCGCAGAAGTCGACTTTTGGCCTAGGCAAGTCTATTTTGAAGAAGTGGAGTTAGAAGAAGTGGGGGAGTCGGTCGCATGTGGCTCGCGAGCCGCAGTTTGCCGACCACTGTCCTAGACCAAATTGTGTTTTTGTTTTGTTTTGCTTGGGTAAAACCATTTTATTAACTAACCAAAGCACTTCATTTTGTTTTCCGATTTGAGGTAAAACTATTAAACACAGTTCTAGACCAAATTTTTATATGATCTGAAGTTATCTATTCTTGGGATAGAGTTAGTCACGCCAATAAAAAGCATATAAATTTGATAGTGGATTTGCTTTGTTCAAAACTGAGTGGGGATATATTCTCCTTTAGAAAAAAATAAGATTAAGAATAATGTTTCCTGGCCAGGTAGGTGACTCAGCTGGTTGGAACATTGTCCCGTATACTAGAGGGTTGTGGGTTGATTCTTGGTCAGGGCACATACAGGAGGTAACCAATGTTTCTCACATTGATGCTTCTCTCTCTCTCTCTCTCTCTCTCTCTCTCAAAATCAATCTATATATCTATGTATCTAAAAGCCTAATATGCAAAGCGTTCCCTCGGGAGTTTGATTGCTTGCTATGACGTGTGCTGACCACCAGGGGTCGACGCGGAACAAAGGAAGGCCCCGGCTGGCAGCCTGCAGCCAGGGAAGGGAGGCCCCGGCCGGTAGCTGGCAGCTACTAGGGATCCTACCCGTGCATGAATTTCACACACTGGGCTTCTAGTCAGAAGGACAAGTACCATATGATTTCACTCATTTGTGGAATCTAATGCACAAAGTAACAAACAAAATAGAGACAGACTCATAGACAGAGAATAGACTGATAGCTGTCAGAGGGGATGGGGGGTTGCCGGGATGGGTGAAAAGGTGAAGGAATTAATTTAAAAACAAAAACTCATAAACACAGACAACAGCATGGTGATTTCCTGAGGGGAGGGGGTGGGGAGGTACAAGAGGGTATAGAGCAAGCATCTTAAACTTAAAGGCTAACACGGGCCAAATAAACAAGGTTTAAGTTTATGTGGGCTGCAAAAAAACAAAAGCTTCAATTTTCATAGAAATGTAGGTTTATTTCAATAGAGACATGCTGAATACAAAGGGCTGAAATAAATGAGTCATTGTTAACATAAAATAATATAACATTTTAATAAAAATTAGTATTTTTTCTTGAACATTAACTTACCAGACACTGAATAACTGCACAAATTAATAAGCGTAATGCAAATAAACCTATTTTTCTTGTTCTCCGAAAGTGAAGTATTTCCTGTTGCACTCACCAGGAAAGACTAATGACGTGGCAATCGGCTGCTAAAATATTCACTGCTAGTATTAGTGGAGAGAAATGATGCACCTGCGCATAAGGCGTGTTAAGGAAAATGAATGCAACATGATTATAGTAATCAGTCATTAGTGAACGTTGTAGTTCGTTATTAATAACTAGAGGCCTGGGGAACGAAATTTGTGCACTTGCGGGGGGTGGGGGGTCCCTCAGCCGGGTCTGTGCTCACAAGCCACGAGCCCAGCTTTTGGCTGAGCAGCACTCCTTCTGTGGGAGCGCACTGACCACCAGGGGGCAGCTCCTGCGTTGAGCGTCTGCCCCCTGGTGATCAGTGCACATCATAGCAACCAGTCGTTCCGCCATTCAGTCTATTTGCACATTAGCCTTTTATTATGTAGGATTATGTATAACAGGATATTGTAAACATTAACCTTTTGCACTCGGATGTCGAGTGTGACTCGACACGGTTAGCATTAGAATAAAGGAATCCTTTGCACTCGCTTGCTTTTTTCTCGATTCCTTTATTCTAATGCTAACCGTGTCGAGTCACACTCGACATCCGAGTGCAAAAGGTTAAGTTATGAAATTTTTATTAAAACATTTCTTACATACTGTTATATTGGCTGGGACGCAAAAATATACATTGTGGGCCGCATGCGGCCCACGGGCCACAAGTTTGACATGCTTGGTATAGAGGGATAAATGGTAATGGAAGGAGACTTGACTTGGGGGGGGTAAACACACAATTTAAATTTTTTAAAAAGGGAGGCCCATTTCAGACATGTTAAGTGTGAGATGACCATCAGACATCAGATAGACAACCTTACCCATGAGTAGGTAGTTCATGTGCAAGTTGGGGCTGAAGATGTAAAGCTGACATTAACATTATAGGACTTAAATGTTATCTCCTAGGGTATGAGGGTCAAAGATATCCCTGAGGGCTGCTAATTTTAGCAGTGGCAAATGGGAAGGCAAGTGACTAGGGAGGTGCCCCAGAAGCCAAGAGAATAAAGTGTTTGCAATAGGAGATAGTGATCACCGGGTTAGAACTGCTAGTAAGTACAGGGGGTAAGATAAGGAATGAGCGCCTCAGTAGTGACATCGAGGAGAGAACTGGAAGACAACTGAGCAGACAACTCTTCCAGGTACACTTGGGCTTTAGAGACAAGATACTTAGGCTGTATCTCAAACATCTTGCTAATGCTTCAACTCAAATTGTTCAGAGCCACAGAGCTTCCTGCCCACCCCGTTCTATTGCTAGCTTAACTTGCTCTTCTTCCCTCCATACTGAGGATGAACTGCAAAAATATGAGCTGCTCTTTATCTTTCATAAGTTGGTGTGTATCTGGGACCAAAAGGTAATTAATTGCATTGTGACTAGTAGCTGAACCTTCCCTTTCTGCTCCTCAATTTTCCAAAGGTTATCCTATATAATAAAGAGCTAATATGCTAATGGTTGTCACGCCACAACGACTGATCAGCAGGAGGCTGCATGCGCAGCGAGGTGCACGAGGGTGGCTGCGCAAGGAGGCGGGAGGCAGGAGTTGGGCACCTCCTCAAGTGATTGGACCGCTAGTCTATATATATACAAAAGCCTAAGCGACCAGCCAACCAGATGACCGGCCAGTAGCTATGACGCACATCAACCACCAGGGGGGCAGACACTCAATGCAAGAGCAGAAACATGGAACAGAATGATGAATCTCAGAGGGAAGGAGGAGGGGAGGGTGGGAAGAGATTAACCAAAGATCTTATATGCACACTAGAGGCCCAATGCACGGATTCGTGCACCGGTGGGGTCCCTCAGCCTGGCCTGCAGGGATTGGGCCGAAACTGGCTCTCCAATATCCCCAGAGGGGTCCCAGAGTGTGGGAGGGCACCGGGCCTCTGGTATATAATAAAAAACCAATAAATTATGAACATGTCACCAAGGGGTTAGAAAAACACCAGTGGTCAAGTCACTGAACCAAAATATTATATTCCAAATCCTCTGCCAAGATCTTAAAAATAGCCAATTTCCCAAATGAATGACTCCCTCCCCGATGCCCTTTACCACAGATGAACAATGATGCCCTCCCCGATGCCCTTTACCACAGATGAACCATGATGCCCTCTGCGCAATGTTCAGAAAGTCAGATTCCCCTACCTGACAAAATGTCTTCTGCTAATTCCTTTTCTCTTTCAATTTTTTCCTCTAGAGTTGAAATGCAGAATTCATAGCCAGCAAGAGCAAATTCCTGTCTGCAAAGCAAAGATCAGCATCGGCTATTCACCTTTTCACAAACTCTCTTATCCTCATTTTCCCAGCTGGGGTTTGAATTTTATCAATAAAGGAAGTGTAAGATGGGAAGAGAAATTTTGTTTCAAGTCTCTGAGGGATGTCAATCAGCCATTTCTCAAAAGTTACATATTTTTTTTCTAGTCACCCATTTAATGTAACTTAAGACATAAAAACTAGGAATGCAGCTATAGTTTTAATAACTGACATAACCAGCAGTTTTCATCATCTCATGCAAACAGCTGAGTCACTTTTTCGCTCAAACTAATACTAATATGAATGGAGGCAAAAGCCACCCTGTACTAGGAGTCTAACTAATGACCTCCTACAATGTCTGGAATAACTTTATATGTCTTCCAAGCTGTAGGTCTTTGATGAAGGTTTCTTTCACAAAATGGAACCCCTAGCTGTGGCACTGGGAAGCAGTTAGCCTCACTCTAGCCCTGGTGTCCTCCCAGCAGCAGACTGAGTAGAACAAGGGTCAACTGCTGGTTTCTGTAAAGAGATGCACAGAAACTCCTCCATCCAGAAGCTCAGTCCTGGCTCTTGCTTTGTTTTGGCTCTAGTTTCTTACTGGAAGTGGTACTAGAAAGCTCAGCCCTGCTCCTCTAGTGCTTTGCCAGGAAGAACAGGTGATCCCACAGTTCAGAAGCTTCCCCAGACCCAAACCCTGACAGACATGGTTTGGATCCAGCCAGGACAAGGAGCAGGGGCGGCTGGTCACAAGATGCTCCTAGTCAGAGTGAAATGTCCAGAAATGACTTCCCTCCAACTAATGTCAGTCTCTCTAAGCCTCAGGATCTAACTGTGTATCTTCTGGTCTCAGGCTTCTCTTAATAAAACAAAACAAACAAACAAACACTTTTGCGGAGAATACAGAATAATTTATAAACTAATTATTAGAGGCTCCTACACAAGATTTCACCTCTACAAGACTATGAATTTGTCTTACTTTCCAGTGTGATTAGCTTTGGGCTTCTTACCCTAGGAGTTCATACCCATCAACACCTAGTCCTATTACTCCTCCAAGGCAGACTGACCCAGCTGCAATGCTGCCTGGAATGGACCCACCTCAAAGCTCCACAAAAGACTGGAAATCAAAGGCCCTCAGAAGTGCTTTCCAGCGGTTCCTGGTGACAAGGGTCAGCAGGGACCAGTGCCATGCATGAGCACCAGACTTGATGTTATTCCAAACCTCTAGTACCCAACTTCTGCAGCAACTAAAATCTAAGGAAAAGCTTGTCTTCAGTCTTCCCTTAAATTCATCCCAGAATATAGCTCTCTAGAGGAGTTCTTTGCTTACATGCTAAGTGTTTCTTCTTTGAACTCCACCTGGAGAGAACGAAAGGCTCCAGCTCTCACTCATCAACTCCTGACACATACAAATGGTTTTCTAAAGCCCTTCCTGTGTAGCTGGCAGACTTCCTTCTTTCTAAGGATCGAGACTCATCTAATACTTTTAAATTAGCACTGACTTCCTATCCCACTTACTCAGAAGTCTCTCTACTCCCAGACATTTCCCCCTTCCTAAAACCTAGCTACCGGACCATCTCTGGATGCTTTAAAAATACTGCCAACCAAACTAGCCACTAAGACTCCATAGCAACTCTCTCATTTAACTTTATACCTAACTTCCTGGTTGGGTAATACTTATATCAGCAAAATGGTTTCTTCAAAGTTTATTACCCCTAGCAGCTTTTACACTGCTTCCTTCTCTTCTAGAAAGAGCTAAACTCAAGTTGCTTCCCTTGATTAGCTTTGTCTCTGTGCAGCCAGGGCTGAGGGCTATATTCCCCACTCAGCAGGTTCACTGAAACAGCAGGGGCAACACTGGGAAAGATTGAGGATTTCAGTGATGAAGAAGGGAACACTTTGAATGTGACACCCAATTTTTTGAAGACCCAGATGATCTGGAGACCCAGTAGGTAAATGAAAACTATACACCATCCCAGGATCACAGTTTTCTGTCCACAGTCCTAGAGTCTGGCTACACTTACCGATTCTGAGCAGCATAGATACTGGCCAATTTTAGAGAGATTTCAATTATTGCATTGTCTTCCTATTGGGAGAAAGAAAATACATGACAAGTAACACTTCCTCATGGACTATTTCAGATCAACTTCAAGATTGGCTTGGGCCTGAAAGTCAGTCTTTATCCTTTTGGAGGAATTAGGCACCTGTGAATTCCTCAGCTACCATGCTTTTGCATGAGTGAAAGAGTGGCAATTTTTATACAAGTCAGGGGAGGGGGAGGGACCTACGTGTGTTTTTTTTCCCCCAAAGCACATGTTGGGAGTTCGGTGTTTTCAGGAAGCAAGACTATTTTGAAACCAGCTTCAGCTAGGGCCCAATCCTAGGCAATATCCTTACCTGTTGCATGCCTCCTCCAAGCAGGTAACTCATTGTTGCTTTAAAAAGTTTTTCTGCCTAAAAGCATAAGGAAAAGATTTTTATTTTATTTGGGTCCACTATCTAGATGACCCTGGATTCTAAGTACTAGTCTGATGCATCATTCCTCATAAAACACAATACGCACACACATTCACATACACAGAGAAAAGTATCCTTGTGATGGGAAAACAGACTAAAAATCTGGACCCCACATGCTCTGGGCACCTTAAAAACTATTCTGTGATGAGTGAAAACTTTAGAAGTTATCTTCTAATCCCAAGCCACTGTGGCAGAAACTGCAAACTATTCCCTACTATTCACTCTCCTCTCCATCTTTTCAGTTTTAGAATCTCCTCAATTTTTCATAGGTCAGCCTCCTTTGCAATTAGGTATGATAAAGTTTTGGTCAAAAGATGCAGGCAGAAAGAAATGTGAACAATCTTTAACTCATATTTTCTAAGTAAGCTGCTTACCCTCCATCCTCTCCTCCTTCCTTCCTGCAAGCTGGAGGTGAGCCAGCTCATCTATGCAGATGAGGACCTATCTAAGAAGAACCTGGGCTTCTAGACCACTTCATGGAACAAAGGTACAAAGCCCCCTTCGGTGATTAACTACCTTTGGACTAATGCACTAGAAATACACCTCCTCCTTGTTTGAATCACTCTACTTTGGGGTCTCTTTGTTACAGTAGCTTAGTCTGTACCCTTACTAACAGTGTTCCCTTGAAGCCAATCCTTCACAAATTCAAGATATTACAAAGTGATTTACTTACTTACATTTTCAAGCTGACCCCGTATAAATGCTAAGTTGGCCATCTGAAAGCAAATTATAAATTGTTTTTTAGTTTAGAGCACCATGTTCCTACTTATTTCAAAACTTTTAAGCTAATGACTCCTTTTTGCTTTCATCCTCTAATTAAAAAACTGTTCAGAGAAAAAAATATGTCACTAATCTACCAGAAGCAAAGTACAGCAATGGTATGAGACTAAATACTTGCATATGCTTTGTGGATGTCAAACCAAATCTAAATTCACTCATCCTTGAAAAAACAAATGTTAATGATATTTGTTTCTTTTGGGTCTGGGATTGAAACTTCTTATAAGGGACACCCCAAGGATAATAAAAATTAGAAAAAAAATAAAACTTAGTAAAACAAAAACCAAGCGCTTTATAGTCCTGAAGGTCAGGAATATAAATCAGTAGTGCTAACATCCCTTCTCTTGCATCCACCCTTCATCAGTGGCTGAGATTAGTTACATGAGTTACCAAATCATAAGTGTAAATGATGGCCTTCTTGTTATCACTCTGAATGGCAAGACGAAGTGCCTCATGCAAAATTAGCTCAGCCTCTTCTGGCTCATCTTTCATGATGCTCAACTGAAAAGATAAAAACATGAAAATGAAATGTAAAGAAAGCAGATGCATGTGTTACCAGACAGAAAAGGATATGGCTATACATCCCAACACATAGAAGGAAGCCATTCATTCATTCATCAAATATTCACTGAATGCACCAGGCATTATGTCTACAATGTATGGCTATATGACAAAGTTTTGGCCCACAGATGCAGATAGCAGGAATGTGAGCAATTTTTACTCACAGAAAAAGAAAGCTCCTTGCCCTACACCTGAACAACAAATAAGCTTAATTACAACTAACGATAAGACCTATGAAAAAAATCATTAATGGAAAGAACAATAAGGGTGTCCTCTAAACGGGAGCCAGAGCTTTCCAAGTAAGTGATAAACTGAAGAAGGAGAAAGAATCACCCAAATAAGAAATTGTGGGAGACAATGACCCAAACAGAGAATAAGGAATGAGCAAAGGCCCTACAGACAGAAGAGAGCAGTTCTTTCAGAACCATTCAAGAAATGAAGAGAGATATGAAAGGAAGATGGTGAGCCAGAGGATTATTGTAAATGGGTGGGCAAGGTAAGGTGGTGTCACTCTGGTAAGGTCTTGCAGGCCATGGCAAGAAATTTGAATTTAATCATAAATGCAGTGAAAAGCCCCAGCCAGGCGGCTCAGTTGGTTGGAGTGTCATCCTGTTTGCCAAAAAGGTTTCGGGTTCAAACCCCTGTTGGGTCGAGAATGGGAGGCAACTCTCTCTCTTCCTCTCTCTCTCTCAAACCTGTAAGAAAACATATCCTCAGGTGAGGATTAAAAAGAAAAACGCAGTGGGAAGTCATTCAAAGTTTTTAGGCAAGAAGGTGATATGATCTGCTTTACCTTCTTAAAAAAAACACTGGATGCGGCATGGAGAATGGAGTGCAGGGGCAATAGGGCAGGCTGCCACAACATGGCTGGGGTGAGAGCAGAGGAGGCAAAGGAAAGGGGGCTGATTTTTTATTTTTTTTTTTTAATTTGTTGGCCACAGGAATTGTTGCTGGACTGTAAGTGTATCGGGAGGTGGTGATAACATACCTCAAGTTTTAAGAATAACTGAGGTTTTCAGGCTAAAAAACTGCACAGATGGTAGTAAGCAGAAGATGGTGAAGGAAATGTGCTGGGAGGAATTTAATTCAGTTTAGTTTGGGGCCAGTTCATCTGAGAAGTAGGCAGAGCCTCCAAGGGGAGAGGGCAGGCAGGGAAATACAAATCTGGACATTGCTGGCCTCAAGGCGGTAGCTAGCCCAACGGAAGAACGGAGACAACCCGGGGGGAGAGAAAATGGAGAGCGGCGAGAAGGAAGAGTTTAGAAAAAAGAACCAACCCGCTCAGAGGCACCACCACATTCCATTTCCAGGCCGTTACAGACTGTGTGTGAACAATTCTCCCTGCCAGTCCTGTCAGCTTGGCCGGTTCGCGGACAAAAACGACCAAACGTTCCCGCTAATTCCGTTTCAAAGAACGACGCCCGGTGCACTTCCCCCGGCACTGGAGCCGGCGGCGTGGCTGGAGCCTTGGGGTCTGACCGGCCTGGGCGGACGCACGCCGCCCTCCGCCCGGGCCCCGTCCAACGCCGGGCACCTGACCTCGGAGCCTCCATCCAGCCTTCGGCCCCGGGAGGCGCCTGGGCAGGGCCACCTCACCTTGGCTCGCTTCAGCAACCGGATGATCTCGGCCTCGGCCTCGTCCTCCTCCGCGTCCCGGGCGGCCCCGCCCGCTCCCGGCTCCTCCGCCGCGGCGGGCCTCGAGAACCACGCGAGCGCTGCGGGAAGGGATCCGCGTCAGCGCCGCCCACGCCCCCGCGCGCCCGGCCCCGCGCGCCCGGGCCCGCGACCCTCACCTGCCAGCAGCGGCAGCAGGCCCGGGCCCCCGCCCTGCGGAGCGACTCGGGACGGCGGCACCCGCACCGCAGGAGCCCGGCCTCCCGCCGGCCCCGAGGGCAGGTGCGCCCAGCAGCCCCGGCCCCGCCGCCCCGCGGCCCGCAGGAGGGCTCGGCCCAGGCCGGCGCCCGGGAGCCGGAACATGCCCGCGCCGCGCCCCCGGCGCACGTCAGGCCCGGCCGGTACCGCCCGCAGCGCCCAGCGCACTCGGTGAGTTGAGCCGTGACGTAGCGAGAGGAGTCAGGCGTGCCGTCCGCATGCGCGATGACGCAAGTGGACGTCACTGCGCCGCGCGGCGCCCCGCCCGCGCCCGGAGCTGGGCTCCCTCCGCAGACCCGCCCCCGCGAGGCTCCGCCGGCCTTCAGAGGAGGCCGCGCCCGCAGGCCCATGGCTGAGGCCTCGCCGGCGGTCACGCTGCCGGCCGTGGTGGAGGAGCTCCTGAGCGAGATGGCCACGGCGGTGCGGGAGAGCGCGCGCGGTGCGGGCCGAGGGCGCGGGCGCCAGCGGGTGGGCGTCTGCGGGGCGGGCCTTGGGCCTTGCACCGCCGGGAACGGGAGCAGGGGAGGCGGGGCGGGTGGGCTCCCGAGCCCGCAGGCCTAGAGGAAGGTAAAAGCTTAAGTTATTAAACGTGCCGGCACTCCTTTTTCTCAAAGTCTGTTAACTTTAACCCTTTCATATACTTTACTCAGTAAATAAATATTTCAGGGCCACAAAACCCAAGTGCAGAGGCAGTGACGGGAGTAAACCTGAATATTGTGCAAGTACCTTTTCCCCGCGGACCAGCAGGGGGCGCTCTGCCCACGCTCCCCGGAGCCGCCCAGAGGCTCGGCTTCTGTTCGGAACTAGTGCCCCGACTGATGGAAGTGAACATGGCCATTGCAGAAACAGCAGATGAGGCCTCACAGCTGCCTCTGCGTATTCACCTGGCTGGCTTTTGTGTTAAAAGCCCTGCACTTTTAAAGGGTGTACCTTGAGTTACTGCTTTTAAAGAACTGAGAAGAGCAAGCCAATCTTTTTTCTCATTTCAGTTAAAACTAACGCAATATATACGCTTAAAAGATTAGGCCAGCCAGGAATTCAAACACCTTCCAGTCCCAAAAAGGGTAGGTAAAACGTCAGCCTGGTGTCAGCTCGGTGGTCGCCGGAAGTGCGCCCTGTCCGAGGGCGTTGGCGCCGCGCGGAGACCGGTTTGCAGGCCGCGCCGTGGAGGCTGCTCATTTTCAGCAGAACTGTTTGCTGCTGCTTAATCTGCGCTCGACAGTCCTCCTCTCCCTCACCACCCCCTTTCAGTGGTGATATTTCTTAGAGCATTGGTGTGATGTGAAACCTAGTCACAGCTGAGCATGTAGGAAGCTATGATTACTTTTCCTTTCCTGTGTAACTTCTCATTGTCCTGGAGTTACAGCTGTTGTGTGTACATTTGCTTCTTTAATTTTCTGTATGTTTATCCCTCATAGAAAACTCAAGCTCATCATCAGTGTTCTAAACCTGTACTCAAGGTGTTCAGACGAATGAGGTGTTCTATCAGTTTCAGTTTCCTGTCCTAAAGCCTCCTGACTTCCCCGATACAGACTGGCTGCTCTCCCAGCTGCCTCTCCGGAGCTCCCTTCAGCATTATTACCCCGAATTCCCATTGCTGATGGTGAACCTTATGGTCCTACAGTTTCCGTTTTCTTCCTCTGCTACTTCATTTTACTAGTATAGAACCCATACTGGAGCAACTTCCTGAAGGAAAAATACACGAGATGCACTTTTTGAGGTTTTACATAACTGAAAAAGTTCTTTTTCTTTCTTAGATATGGTTTCTCCCTGTCATTATCCTAGAGAGTTTATGCATTTTTTATTTTTATTTTTTTTAGTTTATGCTTTTCAAAAAGTCTTATTTAGTGGAATATTGGGACGGAGTAAAATTAGATACATAAGCTCAATTTTATGTTTGTGGTCACTGGTTTAATATGATTAACTTTTTTTTCCATCCCTGTTTTACAGTTCCTGATGAGCATCTATTATTGTAAGTATATCTCTTATTATGTGTGGGGGTTTTTAGTCATTAATGTATTTTAAAAGCCAAATCCTTTCTCTTTTTTTAAATCTAAAAAACAAACTAGGAACAATATTTTTTGACATGATTATTAAAAACCTATTTCAAGTGAATAGCCAAAACCATATTTGATTGTACAAGGCATTCCCACATTGTCCTGTATAACACTTTGTTTATGATTGTTTAGAAGTGTAGCTGTTACAAGAAATTAGAATACCTTTCTGCAAGCAAAGACAATATCATTGTTTGTAGATGATAGAACTACTTTTTTAAAACCAAGAAAAAAAGTGAAGTTCAAAAATATAGACTCTCAATAGCAACAAAAAAAGTGAAAGCTACCTAAAAATAAATAATATTTAATTGCATATGTGCACTTATGCTTAAAAGTCCACAAGAGCCCTGGCCAGTGTGGCTCACTTGATTGGGCATTGCCCCATGCACAGAAAGGTCGCTGGTTTGATTCCTGGTCAGGGCACATGCCTGGGTTTCCTGCTTGATCTCCAGTAGGGGGCATGCAGGAGGCAGCCGATCCATGTTTCCCTCTCATTGATGTCTCTCTCTCTTTTTCCCCTCTCCTGTTTCTCCCTACCTCTCTCTCTAAAGAAAACAATAAAAACTTTAAACTGAAAGTCCACAATATAATAGTAATTATCTTAGGACAGTGGTTGGCAAACTGCGGCTCGCAAGCCACATGTGGCTCTTTGGCCCCTTAAGTGTGGCTCTTCCACAAAATACCACGTGCGGGTGCACACGTACAGTGCGATTGAAACTTCGTGGCCCATGCGCAGAAGTCGGTTTTCGGCTCTCAAATTTCAATCGTTGTACTGTTGATATTTGGCTCTGTTGACTAATGAGTTTGCCAACCCACTGTCTTAGGGGGAATGAAGGAGATAGAATTTAGAGAAGGGCTTTAAATTTTTGTTTGTTTCTTAAATTGTTTGTATAAAGATTATATTTTAAAGAACTCATGATTTGACACAATTATCCATAGAAAATCTCCATATGTTTTTTCTAATACATTTTTAGAAAAAATTACTACTTTTAAAACAAAGAAAATAGGCAAATACTCAAAGAATGCAATTTACCAAAAACTTTGGGGGAAAAGGTAAATTTTTCTAGTGGTCATAAAAATATAAACTAAAATAATTGGATAACTTTCTATCTATAAAACTGACTACCACAGAAAAAAGGTTGGTAAGAATGTTCCAGATGTTGGCAAGAACACAGAGAAAAAGATAACTGATACCCTGCCAATAGGAGTGTAAATTGGAAGGTAATCTAGCAACAGGCAATAGGAGCTTTAAAACATACATATTCTTTGATCCAGAATTTCACTTACAAGAATGTACCCAAAGAAGTAATCATGGATGTTCATAAAGATTTTGCAATGAACATATTCCTCCATATTGTTTATGAAAGCAAGAAAAAAAAAGGTATAAAAAAAACCCCACCAAACAAACCTGGAAATAATCTACTTCAGATTAGATTTAATATACTAATTATCCATAAATACAGTTTGGGAAAAATAAAAGTAATTCATCTTTCCAGTGGGATTCTTTGTAACTGTTAAAAGTGATAAAGAAAAATATTGCTCTCAAGAGATATTCACAAGCCTTAGCTGGTTTGGCTCAGTGGATAGAGCATCGGCCTGCGGACTGAGGGGTCCCAGGTTTGATTCTGGTCGGGGACACATGCCTGGGTTTCAGGCTCAATCCCCAGGGGGAGACATGCAGGAGGCAGCTGATCAATTATTCTCATCATTGATGTTTCCATCTCTCTCTCCCTCTCCCTTCCTCTCTGAAATCAATAAAGATTTTTTTTAAAGAAAGAGAGATGTTCATAATATGTTGCAAGGTGAACAAGGCAGGTTAAAATTTTTTATTAGATCCATTTTTAAAGTAAACTGTGATTACCTCTGATAAAGTTATCACCAAATTTTTTCCTTTGTCCATAGATAATCTCTATATGTTTAATGTAGGAATTTGAAAAACTATTCCCATTCCAGTACCATATTTTCTGGCGTATAAGACGACTGGGCGTATAGAAGATTTTCCTGGGTTAAAAAGTCGGGTAGTTTTTTTAATAAGGAGACTAGTTTGTCGGAAAATTAAGAGGTAAAACATTTTAATTTTAAAGTCTTAGTAGTTCTATGTTCTTATTCTGTGTCAATGCATATGGATTCTTCAAAACATTAACTTTTTAGCCCAGCTGGCGTGGCTCAGTGGTTGAGTGTCGACCTATGAACCAGGAGGTCACGGTTCGATTCCCAGTCAGGGCACATGCCCAGGTTGCGGACTCGGTCCCCAGTATGGGGTGTGCAGGAGGCAGCCAGTTAATGAGTCTCATCATTGATATTTTTTAAAATATATTTTTGTTGATTTCAGAGAGGAAGGGAGAGGGAGATAGAAATATCAATGATGAGAGAGAATTATTGATCAGCTGCCTCCTGCACGCACCCCTCCACCCTGGAGATCAAACAACCCAGGCATTGCCCTTGATCAGAATCGAACCTGGGATCCTTCAGTCCACAGACTGACGCTCTAGCCACTGGGCAAAACCAGCTGGAGCTCATCAGTGAGATTTCTATCTCTCTCTCCCTCTCCCTCTCTGAAATCAATAAGAAAAAAAAATATTTTTAAATAAATAAATAAAACATTAATTTTTCAGGTTTAGTTCAACCCAACCATTTTATTTTCCAGTTTATAAAAGTAATCCATACTCATTTTAAAAAATGTTCTTGGAAAATCCTACCTAATAAAGAGGGAATATGCTAATTGACCATCACTCCATCACAAAGATGGCTGTACCCACAGCTGAAGCCAAGTTCACATAAGGAGCCTTAACAAGCAATCAGCAGGGACCTGAGGCTATGCCCCCCCCCCGCCCCCATAGGGCTTGATAGAGGACCTCAGTCCGCATCCCCCACCCGGCAGGGCTTGACAGGGGACCTCAGGCTGCACCCCCCCGCCCTGGCATCAGGCTGGGGGGCCTCAGGCCACGACCCCCACCCTGGCACCAGGCCAGGGGACCTGAGGCCATGCCTGGGGCTTGACGGGGGACCTTAAGGTGCGCTTCCCATCCTGGTGCTGGGCTAGGGGACCTCAGGCTGCGCCCCCCACCAGGTGGGGCTTGACAGGGGACTTTAGGCCACGCCCCCCATCCCGGCACCAGGCTGGGGGACCTCAGGCCGCACCCCCCGCCCCAGCACTGGGCCAGGGGACCTGAGGCTGTGCCCCCCCCCACCCAGTGGGGCTTGACAGGGGACCTCAAGGTGCACCCCCAGTGCTGGGTCGGGGGAACTCAGGCTGCGCCCCCTGCCCAGCGGGGCTAGACGGGGGACCTGAGGCTGCACCCCCCTGCCAGTGGGGCTTGACAGGGAACCTGAGGCTGTGCCCCCTCCCAGTGCCGGGCCGGGGGACCTGAGGCTGCGCCCCCACTGCCTGGTGGGGCTTGACGGGGGACCTCAGGCCATGTCCCCCACCTGGCGGGGTTTGATGGGGGCCCTCAAGGCATGCCCCCTGCCTGGGTCTGGGCTGGGGGACCTCAGGCCATGCCCCCCATCCTGGCGCCGGGCCAGGGGCCTGAGGCTACGTCCCCTGCCTGGCGGGGCTTGACAAGGGTGGGACTGGCCAGGTCTGGAACTAGCCCAATGGGGGCGGGGGCCGGCTGGGTCTGGGTCTCATGCGATTTTGAGGCGCATGTGGGTGGGCGGGGACTTGACTCTGGGTCCCGTGGTTGCGCCCCAGACTCTGACAGGAGGAAGGTTTTCATATACATTTTACTAATTTTCTTTCATCTCTGACACTTCTATTTTAAAGGGCAAATAGCAATATTAAATTATTTCCTCTAATTAATCCCCTTTTAATGTGCACGAATTTCACGCACCAGGCCACTAGTAAAACATAAAAAGCAACACCAATCATACCACCCAATGATAATCACTATTACATTTTGATTTATTGCCTTCTGGTTTTAAAAAACACACGTTTATTTTGAGATAATTGTAGTTTTTTAAAGAAAAAACACAATTGAGAGTTTCTAAATATACAATTTTGTGTCTAACCTTTCTCACCTAATATAATAATTTCCCCACATGATTTTTTCTGATATGTCATTAACAGCTGAATGGCTTTTATTACTAATGAAAAAGTACAAATTTAACACCTATCTGATGGTCAAACATGAAAAATTATAATATGAGGTTGGTGAGAATGTGAAGAAAATAGAATTCTCATACAAGGACTGGTGGAGGTGCTATTTCCACTGTGGAAAGCTATTGGCAACACCTATTAAAATTGAAAAATGCATATATCCTAAGACCTAGCAATTTGCTTTTACTTATATACTCAGGAAAAATTCTTGTTTATGTGCACTAAGGGACAGGCACAGGGAAAATTGAGTATTATTTATAACTAGAAGCCCGGTGCACGAAATTCGTGCACGGCGGGGGGTTGTCCCTCAGCCCAACCTGTACCCTCTCCAATCTGGGACTCCTGGAGGGATGTCCGACTGCCCGTTTAGGCCCGATCCTGGTGGGATCGGGCCTAAACGGGCAGTCGGACATCCATCTCACAATCCAGGACTGCTGGCTCCCAACTGCTTGCCTGCCTGCCTTCCTGATTGCCCCTAACCACTTCTGCCTGCCAGCCTGATCACCCCCTAACCACTCCGCTGCCAGCCTGGTTGATGCTTAACTGCTCCCCTGCCAGCCTGTTTGCCCCCAACTTCCCTCCTCTGCCAGCCTGGTCACCCCTAACTGCCCTCTCCTGCAGGGTTGATCACCTCCAACTGCCCTCCTCTGCCAGCCTGGTCACCCCTAACTGCCCTCTCCTGCAGGGTTGATCACCTCCAACTGCCCTCCCTTGCAAGCCTGGTCCCTCTCAACTGCCCTCCCTTGCAGGCCGGGTGCCTCCCAACTGCCCTCTCCTGCTGGCCTTCTTGTGGTGGCCATCTTGTGTCCACATGGGGGCAGGATCTTTGACCACATGGGGGCAGCTATATGGTGTGTTGCAGTGATGGTCAATCTGCATAGTACTCTTTTATTAGATAAGATAGAGGCCTGGTGCATGGGTGGGGGCCAGCTGGTTTGCCCTGAATGGTGTCCTGGATCAGGTGGGGGTTCCCTTGGGGCGTGGGGCGGCCTGAGCGAGGGGCCTGTGGTGGTTTGCAGGCCGGCCACGCCCCCTGGCAACCCAAGCAGAGGCCCTGGTATCTGGGATTTATTTTCCTTCTACAATTGAAACTTTGTAGCCTGGAGCGGAGCCAAGCCTGCTGCTCCCTCCGGGGCGGGGCGGCAGCCATTTCTGTGGCAGTTAATTCACCTTCTACAATTGAAACTTTGTAGCCTTAAGCGGGTGAGCTCGGCCAGGGTGTGCAGAAAGCTTTGCTTCCCCTGTTGCCGCCAGCAACCCTGGCCTGCTCTCTCAAGCTCCATTCTGCCGCCATTTGTTTCAATTTGTTTACCTTCTATAATTGAAACTTTGTAGCTTGAGTGGAGGCTTAGGCCTGCAACGGCTATGGAAAGCTTGGTTTGCTCTGTTACCTGGGAAACCTTGTTCTCTGTGGCTGTAGCCATCTTGGATTGGGGTTAATTTGCATACTCGCCCTGATTGGCTGATGGGCGTGGCTTGGCTGGTGGGCGTGGCTTGGCTGGTGGGCGTGGCTTATGTAGCGGAGTGATGGTTAATTTGCATATTACCATTTTATTAGAGAGGATAGTCCAAAATGGAAGTAATCAGAATGTCCGTTGATAGGATGCTTATAAAATAAAAGTATTTACATGTTACTTTTATATATATGGTATAATGGAATATTATTCAAAAGGTAATTAAAATTAAATTTTTTTCTTCTTTTTTTGTTGTTTGTTAATCCTCACCCGAAGATATTTTTTCCACTGATTTTCAGATAGAGTGTAAGGGAGCGGGGAGAGGGACAAAGAGAGAGAAAAAAACATCGATGTGAAAGAGATGCACATCAGTTGGTTGCCTCTGGCACATGCTGCAACCCAGAGCCAGGGATAGAACCTGAAACCCAGGTACATGCCATTGAACAGGAATCGGACCTGAGACCTTTCGGTGTGTGGGCCAACCTTCTAACCATTGAGCGACACTGGCCAGGGCAGCTTGCATCATTTTCAAAAGCATGTTGAGTAGGAAAAAAGTTACCAAAAAGCCAACAATGTACCTTTTGTTTTAACTTATAAAACGGTACCACATGTACCATGTTTGTTTGTGTATATATAAAGATACATACACACATACTGTATATAATAAAACACAAAAACATTAATAGGAAAGAAACCAACAAAAGCTTATGGTTGTCTCAGGAATGAAGGGAATTGGGAAGGAGAATAGGAAGCACTATGAGGCCTAAAGAGGGCTTCTTCCTTTGTAAATAACATGCTAACATTTATTCTGGGGGATTGGTTACATGGATTTTGCTATATTATCTTTTTTTTCCAAGCTAAAATGAATTAAAATTTTTTGAATGCTGCAAGTGATCCTTTGGGCAAATTACTGAGGTAAGTTTTAGAGTCACAGTCTAACCTGAAACCTTTCTATTTCCCAGGCTGAAGTTTGTCTTTGGCTCATCAGCCCTCCAGGCCTTGGACCTAGTTGATCGACAGTCCATCACTTTAATCTCATCGCCCAGTGGGAGGCATGTTTACCAGGTAGAAATCTAGAGGTGGGGGTTATCTCAACAGAAACCCCTTAGGACAAAATGTTTTCAAGAATCTCTATGGAAGCTGGTGACCAGGTTTAGGTATTTCCTACACTGTTGAAAAGCATTTGACCAAACTTAGTACGTAAAATTAGTGTTTTAGTCATTAAAGTAAGATAAATATGACCTATTAACCCTACGTAATAGCAATGTATAGACCCAGCAATGATGTGGAGGGACTCTTCTCAGATCTAATGGAGTATACTTGACTTCTGCTTTTCCCCCTCAAATGTATTAACATCTTCACTTTGTTCATAATCTCTTACTTATAAGCAAGATCCCAAATGCATTTTGAGTCCTTCCACATGCTCAAATTCATCAGAAATGATCTTTTAAAAGTGGTGTCAGGAAATGTTTATTAAAGGTCAAACTGCACTAAATGCAATCTACTTGGACTTTAGTTTTGCCTCTAGAGTTTAACACAGGTAGATTTCTAAAGTAACGGCCTCTTATCAGGCTCTGAGTTGCTTTCACATGTTGTTGATAATTCTCATCAAAAACCCTGTATTTTTTCAGGAAACTGAGATGCAGAAAATAAAACTAATAGCCATGGCTTGCAGCTGGGATTTCTAACTGCTATCCCACACTGCCTGTTTTCATATAAAGGGTGAGCCAGACCCCAACCAACCCCCAACCTTCCAGGTTAGCTGTATGAGACAATGGTACTAGTAAGTGCAGCTGGTATTGAGGGAAAGGGATATTGAGTGAAATAAAAATATTGGCAGTGATCTCCAAAATTTTGTGTCTGGCTTGGAAGGCATTAAAAGAAGCTGTCAGTTCTTATAAATGAACTAGAGGCCTGGTGCATGAAATTTGTGCATGGAGCGGGGGAGGAAGGGGTCCCGTCAGCCCGGCCTGTGCCCTCAGGGGATGGCCGACTGCCAGTTTAGGCCCGATCTGGCCTAAACCAGCAGTCGGACATCCCTCTCGCAATCCGGGATGCTGCATGCACCAGTGACCATACTTTTCATACAGGTGAAAGGCATCTTGCTGCTGTATGGGCAGCTACATTTTTTTGCCCTGACTATAAAAAGTAGTACATAACATGATCCTTCTGAGGCAGTAGGACCATTTTCCCCATCTTATGGGTGGAAAAACTGAAGCAGAGAGAAGTTAAGTAATTGGCTTTGTCACGCAGTTATAAGTGTCAGAATCAGGGCTGACCACAAAATGTGCAAGCCAGAGTCCATGCATGTCATCGCTGCATCATCCTGTTTTTTCAGTGTTAGAGTAGCCTTGCCAGGTTTTAATTTTTAAATCTAAGAGATTGTTCCCCA
The DNA here is from genome assembly GCF_951640355.1 of Cnephaeus nilssonii. Lineage (NCBI taxonomy): Eukaryota > Metazoa > Chordata > Mammalia > Chiroptera > Vespertilionidae > Cnephaeus > Cnephaeus nilssonii. Next base: position 48,664,525 of record NC_137090.1, read on the forward strand.
TACAGGCAGTCATCAGGTTACGTCAGACTCGACTTACGTCGTTTCGTGGTTACATTGCCATCTCCCATTTACAGTATTTATAAAAAAAAAAAGTTCCGTCATTTCGACATATGTACATATGTGCTTTATGTTTTTTATTATTTATTTACCACAAGTAAAGGTCAGGAATTATCTTTCTTTTAAATTTTTTTTACTGTTTTACTTCATTACTGCTGTATATATGCTCCATGTGAGTGACGTAGGTGCTTATGTAGGTGGGTTCCAACTTACGGCGAAAATCGAGTTACATCACACCATAGGAATGGATCTCCGACGTAACCCAAGGACTGCCTGTATATAGGGTAGGGTCCCTAGGCCTGGCCAGTGATCAGGGCCTATCTGTGGGGCAAATGGAAGGTGGGGCAATCAGGGCAGGGGCGGGGGGGCGCTGGCACCCACCTTGGCTGGCGGCCTGGCACCCCCCGATTGCCACCACCGATCACTTCCCTCTCAGGGGGTGCAGATGCTCAACACAGGTGCTGCCCCAGTTGGGAGGCAGCTCCTGTGTTGAGCATCTGCCCCCTGGTGGTCAGCATGCATCATAGCAACCAATCGTTCCCTTGGTCAGTTAATTTGCATATTAGGGTTTTATTATATAGGAGGATTTCAGGCCCTACTGAAGACCAGGAATGGGGGAATATATCAGTGTTTGGATTCTGGTTAATTTGTAATTAACTTCTCAGAGCTGAGACTATGTCAGTTAATTCTGAGTGAGTGAATGACCTGCTGGGCCAATAGGTGCCTTTGCTTAGTGAATTAACTTGCCATTCAACACAGTAGTATAACATAGCCGACCTGGCAAAATCTCCATACATTTCTTCCTTAAGGAAAACGGGGTAATTAGTGTTGAATGTTGTGGTTAACACTTTTGGATTGTGTTTACTTAAAAGAGGCTTCCCATTAGAATTTTCTCCTAGTGAATTTATAGATTAATAATCAGAGCTATTAAATAATGTTTGTAACTGAGAAGATATTTTCTTTTTTTTTTCTTATTTTTGTTTTTTGGGGTTTTTTTATTGTTTTTTTATTTGTTGTTGTTGTTGTGAGGAAAAGAAGACTAAAATGCTAATAACCTACTGCTAGGTGACCACACTGCTGTGTAAAATAATAAGGACCTTTCCAAGTAATATGATGAATTAACCGAGTACAGGTCCCCCAGCCAGCACTCCTTCTCCGAGCAGAGCTCCAGATGAATAACTGCTAAGATGTGTTCAGTGTAGGGGGCTCTGAGTCTCAGCTTGCTACTTCTTATATATTTACTAAAAAGCCAGCTTCTTTCTACCACGAAAGAAAGTGAATGAAATAGCAATGCTATGTAAGGAGTCTGAAAGTAGAAAAGACAACACTCATTTGATTTCAAAGGACAAAGAAATAATTAAAAAACCATGCCCCTAAACAAAACTACCTCTTTGCCTCTTTTCACTCAACCTTTTATTAATAAGTTGGACTTGCAAAGAATAAATGGGGTTAACATTTGAAAGCTCGGTCTTTGTTCACAACATTCATTTTTACACTTCATTATCTTTAAATGGAACAAAGTGAATCCAATTTTCCTTTTCCCAGCCTCGTTTTTCCCATTTTACTGATTTCACTTGTTGTATTGCAAATCAGTGAGCTAGATACCAGACGCCTTAACAAGCCAATTAATTAGGAGTCGTTTATTGCTCACAGGTTCAGAGCAGATTACCTCTGTCAAATTCTGAACACCCAAAGGAGGAAGCATTCTCTTCTTATATCTTTTTTGGGTCCTTGTGTAAGTTATTTTTACGGACAATTTGTAACCTTGAGTACATATCATATCTAACAAACAACTGTAACCTTCAAGTATCATATCTATACAGGCACCTGACATCAATATCAGCATATCAGTTAGATGGCTAGCTTGCAAGGTCAGACAAGTTTATCTTTTCTATTCAAGCAAAAAACAAAGTTATTTTACAGTCTAAAAATAACAGAGTTGACCTACAGAATAAGAGACTGTCTAAGAATAACAGTAGTTCAAACAGCAGTTTTAAACAGCAGTTTTCCAAAGGAGGGATTGCTATGCTTCACACTCACCTCCACTCCTCCCTCGTCAAAATTTGCTCTTGACAAAGGCTATATTGACATTTGTGTTTATTACCATATGAATTTAACTCAATTACTTGCATTTTCTGCCTTATCCCTCTTTATGGACTGAACTATTGTGTGCCTAGTAATGCTAACATAGATTAAGTGGGAAGTATTGCCAGAGTTTCTGAAATCAACCCACACAAAAAAACATTCCATTTTAAATCAAGTCTCACACAAGTAGCACTGAGTGGCTGGCTCTAGGATTTTCTTGAAATCAATGCAAAACATATTGTTAGTAGAACAACAAGAAATCACTCAGGATCCTCTGTGACATTTGCCCAGTTGAAAGTTTTTTTCTAGAGGGTAATTAGAGGTTGTTTCAGTTATCTATGGACAAGAGAACGCTGCAGGTTCCACCACCCCAAACCTCAGTGGCTTAAAACAATAAGCATTTATTTGCAGGTCAGCTGGGCATTTTTATTTTCGTGACAAAAACTCTTTAAAAAACAACAACCCCACCCCACCTTTGGAAATCTCCATTGATTTCCAATTTAAAAACTGTAAGTATAAAGCTAATTCTAAAATATGACCTATACAAGTTCACCATTTATTTTCGTCTACTGACTAGATGTGAATCAGTGATTCCTTGATAAAAGATGTCAAAACTACAAACTGTTGTATCTCAAAAGCCTCATCTTCCACCCAGAGAAGCAGCTAATGGATGTTAGATCCAGAATTTTCTTTATCCGTGTATCTCAGATTATTGACAGTTCCACAGAATACCAGCAAACAGTACATCACAGTCTTTCACCAGAGCGGACTTGGCCACAACAGCAATGTTCAAAACATTTTTTTAATCTGGGCCCTTATTCATATCCCAATTGTCCCACTACCTCTGACTGTGAAAAAGGAAAACAAAATATACCTTCGTACTAGCTATGGCTGGGTGACTAAGTTGGTTGGAGTGTCATCCCATACACCAAATGGTTTTGGGTTCCATTCCCCGTCAGGGCACTGGTTTTGTTTGTTTTTTTTATATAGCCAAAGTGCTTTAAACAGGAAGGATCTTTGAGTTTTTCCCATGACTTTTAGCTTCAGATTTTTGTGTGTCAGGTCCAGTACCTGCATACACTTGACTTGCCCAAGTGGACTTCTAAGTGTCCTCTGGTTCTTCAATCTAGTTATTAGTTAAAATCTTTTATTTAATGTTTTTATTGATTTTAGAGAGAGAGGAATGGAGAGGGATAGAGCAAAACATCGATAAGAGAGAAACATCGATTAGCTAACACCTGCATTGCCCCCTACTGGGGATTGATCAAGCCTACAACCGAGGCATGTGCCCTGACCTGGAATCAAACTGGTGACCTCTTGGTTCATGGGTCAACACTCAACCTTTGAGCCACACTGTCCAGTCTAAAATCTTAAAGATTTTGTTTGAAATATTGCAGTTATTGTTGATTTTTTGTTCCTCCTAAAATTACCATGACTTAATTTTCGTCATTTACATCCTGTATTGTATTACACTAGAGGCTCGGTGCACGGATTCGTGCACCAGTGGGGTCCCTCAGCCTGGCCTGTGGGGATCGGGCCGAAACCGGCTCTCTGACATCCCCCGAGGGGTCCTGGATTGCAAGAGGGTAGTTCTCGGGTGACTGCACCCCGGAATCAGGCTCCCTCCTCTCTGGTTCCGGGTGTGTCACTTGAGAACTGCAGCTGCCAAGTCACCGCAGCTCTGCAGCTCCTGTGTTGAGTGTCTGCCCCCTGTTGGTCAGTGCACGTCATAACTATTGGTTGGACAGTCGGTTAGGCTTTTATATATATAGATTGCTTTATTTGTCAGGAAAATGCTAACTTCCTAGAATTATGGCTGTCAGCTTGGACTTTGAATCTTATATACCCCCTCAAGTTAACCTTAATGGTTTCATTGCATTGTAATATAGTAAGAATTTGGCTTACTGAAATGATAAAAGTTGAATCAGACATTGCCTTGATACCTGCTGGTTATTTTCCCATAGTTCAACTTCTAATATTCTTCCTGTCCTCCAGGTATAATTGTAATTATGCTAAAGTCGCCATTAAGTTCTGGTCATTTGAGTTGTTTTTTTATAAACGTTCTTGGTTCACCTAGGAAGGGGGGTGCATGTCAGGAAAGGCTAAGTTATGCTGTGGTAACAATGACCCCAAAATTTCAAGGGCTTACAGTTTTATATGTCATTCATGCTGCAGGTCCATTAAAAGTTGGTGCAGCTCTGCTCTAAAATATTTTCCTCCAGGGTCCCAGTTGGTGGAGAAGCCCTCCCTATGTAGACCACTGGGCCTCACAGCAGAGAAAAAGAGGACATGGGATGCATCAATTTTTGTTTCTGCTTGACTACTCAGTTTACTGGCTAAAGCAGGTCACATAGCCAGGCTGTACTTAATAGGGCAGGAATGTATAATCCTCTTTCAGAGAGAGGCACCAAACACGGAGAACAATAAATACACAGTTTACCACTGTGGTGGATCCTAAGAGGCTTGGAGCCTCTGAGTGATGGCCCTCTAAGGTGGGTCACCTCCTTAGAACCTCACTGAAGCCACAGCAGACTTCCTCCAAGCGCCATTCCTGCACGTCCGGCCATGGGTCTGAGTGTCCTCTTCTGCATGTTTCTTTTTTTAAAAGCTCTCTCCTCCTCAGGGTCCATTCCAGACTATGAGTGGGAGAGCTGGGAGCAGTTCCCATAAGAAGTCATGCTTCTATTGAAGGGTAAAAGGAAGTAGATGATCCCTGAAGTCAATCTCCAGTTCCAGACATTTCTAACTCAGATTTTTGCCTGAATATTGGGTTCATTAGTTGTTCACTGCTAGATAAGGAAGGAGAAAATTCATAATTTGCTGTTTCTTTATGGTATTTACTGCCTCAGGTGGTTAAACATTGTGTTTTTAGTCTTAGCCAGTCTTTGAAAGGATCAGACAAGGGAAACTAGAATTTCTCCCCCTCTGTAAATCACGAGGCATTTATTTATTCAGCATAATCCACAGTATTCTGATAGTGGACCAGTCAAGTCAATGTGGAATTCCAGGGGCTTATGCTGAACTTTATACCTAGAGAGAAGAGGTAACGGGTGATAACTAAGGCTGAAGAGATCTAATGTTTTAGTCATTGGTAATACTTTGGAGACCCAAGAATTATCATGTCGCTGCTGGGTGTTGGTGGGTTTTCTTTCGGGAAAAGAGTCTACTTTAATGCTCTCCCTTAAGTTTTCCAAGACAGCCCCAGCTGGTGTTTCTCAGTGGATAGAGCATCGGCCTGGGGACTGAAGGGTCCTGCGTTCGATTCCAGTCAAGGGCACATGCCCAGGTTGTGGGCTCGATCCTCAGTGGGGGACGTGCATGAGGCAGCCGATCAATGATTCTCATCATTGATGTTTCTATCTCCCTCTCCCTTCCTCTCTGAAATAAATAAATATATTAAGTTTTCCAAGACACACTAGGGAAATTCCTCCACTGATACTCAGTGATGTAGGTGATACGTTAAAAACATCTCAGTGCCTCACGAGAAAGGATGTGATTTTTTTTTTTGATTTTTTTTTTGCTGGGTACAGTGAACTTTATTGATGGTGCACGACAAAGTAGGGCTCCCTACTCCCCTCCCCTTCTTCAGGGGGTCTGGGATGGAAACAGTGGTCAGGAGATTCTCAGTGTGTCAGGGGACTGAACTGGGGCCAGGACTCCCCAGCAGCGGAGGGCCTTTCTTCCTCTTGCTGGGGCTGGTGGTCCAGGGGTTCTTATTCCTTGGAGGCCATGTGGACCATGAGGTCCACCACCCTGTTGCTGTAGCCAAATTCATTGTCAGACCAGGAAACGAGCTTGACAAAGTGGTCATTGAGGGCAATGCCAGCCCCAGCATCAAAGGTGGAGGAGTGGGTGTCACGTTAAAGTCGCAAGAGACAGCCTGGTCCTCAGTGTAGCCCAGGATGCCCTTGAGGGGGCCCTCTGATGCCTGCTTCACCACTTTCTTGATGTCATCGTATTTCGCAGCTTTCTCCAGGCGGCAGGTCAGATCCACAACCAACACGTTGGGGGTGGGGACATGGAAGGCCATGCCAGTGAGCTTCCCATTCAGCTCGGGGATGATCTTGCCCACAGCCTTGGCAGCGCCAGTAGAAGCAGGGCTGACGTTCTGGGCAGCCCCTCAGCCATCACACCACAGCTTCCCAGGGGCCATCACGGTCTTCTGGGTGGCAGTGACGGCATGGACTGTGCTCATGAGTCCCTCCTCGATGCCAAAGTTGTCATGATGACCTTGGCCGGGGGGCCAAGCAGTGGGTGGTGCAGGAGGCATTGCTGACAACCTTGAGGCAGTTGTCATACGTGTCCTGGTTCACACCATCACAAACATGGGGCATCCGCAGAAGGGGCAGAGATGATGACCTCCTGGCTGCCCCTTCCAGTGAGCCCGGCCTTCTCCCTGGCAGTGAAGACACCGGTGGACTCCACAGCACACTCAGCACCAGCATCTCCCATTTGATGTTGGCGGGATCTCGCTCCTGGAAGATGGAGATGGACTTTCCATTGATGACAAGCTTCCCGTTCTCAGCCTTGACGGTGCCTTTGAACTTGCCATGAGTAGAATCATACTGGAAATGTAGACCATGTAGTTGAGATCAATGAAGGGGTCATTGATGGCGACAATATCCACTTTGCCAGAGTTAAAAGCAGCCCTGGTGACCAGGCGCCCAATGCGGCCAAATCCATTCTCTCCAACCTTTACCATCGTGTCTCAGGGTTGTGGCTGGCACAGCGCAGGAGGAGAGGCTGTCTGACGAACAGGAGGAGCAGAGAGCCGATGTGATTTTTTTGATACCTAAGTTGTCACTGAGGCTGAAATCTTTAATGGGTATAGTAGGTATCTTCTTATCCAGTCATTGGCCATTTCTGGCCCATCTAGCATTCCCTAAGGAATTCTGCTGATTTGCTCAGAAAACTGCAGTGACATGGCCACACTGAATCACTAGACAGAGCACAGCCCCTGAACACTGCTGCTCTTTGGCTGAAGCCTTACCTGTTGTGTCATTTTTTGTGGGGGAGAAAGAAGAAAGAATCCTAGGAAGGCTGGCATTCTTTTTCAAAATAAAGAAGTCCTGGCCTTTTCATTTAGATTGCTATCTTGAGCCTAAAGCAAATTTTAAAGCCCTGTGGCAGATTCCTAAGTGGCACTTCATGGTGAAATAACCCTCAGGATGTTTCTACTTCCCTTGGATACTGATTTTACAGTTCCAGTTTGGAAATTCACTGTAGGGATGAAGCTCTCCATGGTTTTGTTTTGGGCTGTTTGTGATAGACTCAATTAAACAAGTGACTTCTCCAGTAAGTTGGTCACAGATGTATCATATTTTCCCTTTTGGTCTCTTGATTGCCAGCAAGGCTCTTTGTTTTGGACAGGGCCTCTTCCCACCCCTCACATTCTATGCTTCCCTTCCATCCTGCTAGATCAGTGGTTCTCAACCTTTCTAATGCCGCGACCCTTTAATACAGTTCCTCATGTTGTGGTGACCCCCCAACCATAAAATTATTTTCGTTGCTACTTCATAACTAATTTTGCTACTGTTAATGAACCGTAATGTAAATATCTGTGTTTTCCAATGGTCTTAGGCGACCCTGCTAGCGGTTCTCAACCTGTGGGTCGCGACCCACAGGTTGAGAACCACTGCTGTAGAGCCTAAGACCATCGGAAAACACAGATATTTACGTTACGATTCATTACATCACTACAACATGAGGAACTGTATTAAAGGGTCGCGGCATTGGAAAGGTTGAGAACCACTGTGCTAGATGGTCTGGGCTTGCCTCTTTCAGAGACCTCCATCCTGAGCAGCCTAGTCATCCCTTTTGAAAAGTTCTTTATTTTCTCTGTTCTCAGATGTTTTTCAAAAACCTTTCCCACTTCTTTCTGAAATCTTTTTGCCTCACTGCCTTTATTCAGCATAATCCAGAGTATTCTGATAGTGGACCAGTCTAGTCAGTGTGGAATTCCAGGGGTTTATGTTGAACTTTATTATCTAGGGAGAAGAGGTAACAGGTGATAACTAAGGCTGAAGAAACCTAATGTTTTATTCATTGGTAATACTTTGGAGACCCAATAATTATCATACTCTCTTTTTTTAAATATATTTTTTTATTGATTTCAGAGAGGAAGGCAGAAGGAGAGAGAGAGAGAGAGAAATCAGGTGAGCGAGCATCATAGATCAGCTGCCTCCTGCACGCCCCCTACTAGGGATTGAGCCCGCAACCCGGGCATGTGCCCTTGACTGGAATCGAAACTGGGACCCTTTAGTCTGCAGGCCGATGCTCAATCCACAGAGCCACAACAGCCAGGGCTTATCATACCCTCTTAAGGTTGTGGTAGAAGCTTTAGAAATTCGCAAACATGCTGTGAAACACCATAGGTTAAGTAAGAAACACCACAATAAAAGGTAGATGAAGGAGCGCCCCCCCCCCAGCCCCCTTTGTAGTCATCCCCTGGAGTTGGCCCTCTGCATCGCTACAAAGAGGAAAAAAGTGGTTTTGTGTGGACGGTTCAACTAGCCTACAACTCCTCAGTTTCATTGCCTACAGTCCTCAAGGGGAGAGCTCTGAGGAGGAGGGAAGAGTCTGCACACAGGGAAATTGAGATTCCGCTTCTTGTTTGCAAAACTGCAGTTCTTCCAGTGCAATTTGCAGAGTAACTCGGAGTCATCAAATAAAGTCAAGGGAGGAAGCAGTTTCCAGCACACCTTTTGAAGTTTGATCCCATCTGTCCTTCTCTTTCTAGGTACTTGGAAGTTCTGGTAAAACATACACATGTTTGGCTTCTTGTCATTACTGTTCATGTCCTGCATTTGCCTTCTCCGTGCTCCGGAAGAGTGACAGCCTACTGGTGAGGATGGCGCAGTCTCTTCCCACTGCCACTGAATTAGGAAAGAAACTGGTAGCCCTTATCATGGCTTAAAAGTTGTACAACGTGGGAATTTTACTACATGTTGAAACAACTTGTTTATTATCTTTGACTTCAATTAGTCATCTCTCTTGGGTTTAACCTCCCAAAATGTTGTGTCATTTTTAGAAATACATCAACCCCAATTTTTTACTGAAAGGATCATGGACGAAGCGTTGGGGAGGACAAGATAGTTCTGAATGCTTGGCACTGGGGAATTAGGTAACCCAGTAAATGTATGAACCGAACTGGAACCAAGTTGGCAACTTTCCATGTCCCCAACTCCAGCCATGAGGTGTTTCTTCCCACTGCCCATAAAACAGCCTGGCACTAGCCATCTTGACTTCCACCTGAGGCAGGAGAGCACATTGGTGCCTTTGCCTATTTCACAGGAGTCCAGAGCCTCGAGCAAGGAAAAGACATACAACTCTTTACTCCAAGGAGAAAGCTTCACTCATCTGAGAGTAGGTAGCTATGTTTTAAGTCTTGTCAAAGAAGGAAATTATAGCATCCATTCCATTCTTACCCTTTGTTTTATACTCTTTTTAAAATATATATATTTTATTGATTTTTTACAGAGAGGAAGGGGAGGGATAGAGAGTTGGAAACATCGATGAGAAACATCGATCAGCTGCCTCCTGCACATTCCCTACTGGGGATGTGCCCGCAAGCAAGGTACATGCCCTTGACCGGAATCAAACCTGGGACGCTTGAGTCTGCAGGCTGACACTCTATCCACTGAGCCAAACCAGTTTAGGGCTGTTTTACACTCTTAACTTCATTAAACATCTTGGGAACTCAGTAGCAAATTGGGTATCCCATTGTACGAGAGGTTACATTCATAGCTGATGTGCCATAGGCCTATTTCACCTGTAAAGTAACATGATTAAAAGGGGCCCCCTTCAATATCTAAAGCTGCGTTGTGAGTTCAGTGATATAAGGTCCAACATAGATCATCTCTCCAGAGGTGGGTACAGGCTGGTATATGTGAGGGTTCTGCCCGCCCACCTTTACCCTCCACCCCCACCTCATCCCCCAGAAATGTAACAGTGGTTAAAGAAGTAGACTAGATTCTGAGCACATGGTTAAAATGGGGACAAGATGCCCTAGCCGGTTTGGCTCAGTGGATAGAGTGTAGGCCTGCGGACTGAAGGGTCCCAGGTTTGATTCCGGCCAAGGGCACATGCCTGGGTTGTGGGCTCGATCCCCAATAGGGGGCGTGCAGGAGGCAGCCGATCAATGATTCTCTCTCATCATTGATGTTTCTATCTCTCTACCTCTCTCCCTTCCTCTCTGAAATCAATAAAGAAATATAAAAAAAAATAAAATAAAATAAAATGGGGACAAGAGCTGTTCTCAGGAAGTAGCTGTCAGGTTTAAATGAGATCATGTGAAGCACCTAATAACACTGCTTCAGGAAGGCTATTCATTGCTATTAACAGCTTTCTGAAGGTGTAAGGAAGAAAGAAATATGACTTAAGACTCAGATGAGGAGCCTGTTGTGGTTATATACCTGTGCCAGCCTGTTTCCCACAACAGCAGGCTAAGTAAAGCTTCCTTTGTGCCCTCTGACTTGTAGAAAGAATACGTCTGTCTCAGCTGTCTCTGCAGTTTTTAAGCAGTGCGTTAAAGGCCCATAGTCTGTGTGCCCCACTCCTTTCCTGCTAACTGTAATGGTAGTGAGGCCTCGGTTAGCCTGGCCATCCCAGTTTCTAACCGGTCTGTGTGTTTTGTATTCCAGTGCAAGCACCTCTTAGCAGTTTATCTTAGTCAGGTTATGGGGACCTGTCAGCAGCTAAGTGTCTCGGATAAGCAATTGACGGACATGTTATTGATGAAGAAGCAACAGGAAGCATAAAAGGTACAGACTATCATTATCTTTCAAAATAGGAGTACCAACAAAAAGCCCATTTAACCTGAGGTTCATAGGGCAGAGAGGTGGAATAGATCCAGAAAGTTGTTCCTGTCCCTTTTTTCTTCTGGACCATAGGAGGCACTCTGGTTGGAACCCAGGATGTGTGTATGGTTTGAAGCCCTGTACAAGTCTCCTCATGAAGAATCTGAACCAGTTTCTAAGCCGCATGGCAAAAAGTTTCCTAGATGGAATCAAGTATTTTAGACTTAAATGAAGCCTCATTCCATGTCTTGTCCACAATTAGATTCTTAAGTAACTGAGGTACTAGTAATTTTTAAGAGGTTGAAATGCTAGACAAAACTGAGTAGGATGAAATGTAGATGAATAAGTGTTAATTCTTTACCTTGGGTTCAGAAAATTATTCTGTAGCAATGAAAGATCAGAACAGAGATGTGGCCAACCAGCAGCAAGTCCAAAAGGTTTACTGGGGTTCTGGTTTCAGGAGCTTCAGGTACCTGTGGTGCTGGTGCCAAAATAGCTTCAGTGTGCTGTATTGTTAGAATGGTAGTATCTAGACCAACCGAAGTACTGGTTTTGTCCAACATGCATTTCTGAGCTTTACAGCAAGCCAGATGAAGGGACTAAAATTCATGTCCTGAAGGAAGCTAAGGATACTGCTATGGATTTCTAGTCTGAAGAAGAAAAGGCAAAAGAGAGACCAAGAAGAGTGTTAGGAGGGAGGAAATGGGACTGTTTGCACCCCAGGAGAGTGCAGACGAGTTATGAGGATGGAAATGAGACAGATTTCAGTACTTTACAGGTACAGCTGCCTGTCCACAGCCAAAGTGGGATCCTTGAAGGACAGGAATTTGCTGTAAGGGTTTATAAACCTGCATTGTCTTTACAGGATATTGCAGAAGCAACTGAAGCGGTGAACAAACAGATGAAAAAGATTTTACAGCTTAGGAAACCTCAACCCGATGCCCCCAAAGCATGAGGGGCTAGTGAAGGAATGCTGCGTGAGAAGCCACGATGTTGCAGTGTTCTGTGGTTGGCAGAGCCTTTTGTTACAGTGAGGTGTGGCAAATAAACTGAAGATTTTCCTGCTACTTGGGAAACTTCAAGTGGGTATAAGCTTCTATTTTTAAGCAAACTTTAAGATAAAGAATAGAAGGTACATGCAGCTCTGTATGACAAGCCAATGCAGCACCCTTAGCTTGATTTCTTTACTTTTTTTTCACTTTTTCTTTATTTTTATTTCACCCAATATACATACACAATTGTATAATTTTACTTAGTAAAAATTTCACACTATGAGATCCAGCAAGTTGGCAAAGCTTGAAGTTGGTAGAGAAGTAAAATTCACTACTAGCTCTAGGAAGGGCAAAGGGAATCTGATAGAAGAAGGATCCCATTTCTCTAGTTTCTTTCTCTAGGGTTGTTTGCTATCTATGGAAAAGAATGCTATCAAAATGTTATCTGATGATGTTCTACTTAAGAACTTACAAGTGTCATTTCCCTAAATTAATATAGTAGTTTCTTGATCAAAGAATTATACTTTTAATTTTCCTGGTCTCCTTCCTAGAAATGAGTATACATTTTTAGTATGTCCAACTTTTATTTTTCCATTGCCTCTAAGTTTAAAAAATATTTGTAGTATAATAATTCACAGTGTTTCACAGAAAAATAGTTTTATTCATTTTCTACCATGAAAAAGGCAGACTTTAAAAAAACAAAACATTATTTTACAATCCATTCAAGCTGTCAGCATCATCCACACAGTGAGATCATCCAGACAGAACCATATGTGTTTGTCAACCCTTGGAACCTACTAATATCATATACATATTAGTTAGATATGTGGTAACTCCAGGGAGATGCTCAAAAGAGGCAACTCATATGCTTGTGAGGCATACCTATCTTTCACGTGAGGATAATCCAGTCATGTCCTGTCCCTTTGTTTATTGTGGATTTGTGCCTTTTGAAGAGGACAGAGTCCAGGTCATAGGCCCATGTCGAGAGCAGGCTGTGCCCCCGCCTGCCCATTCCCACTCTTGAAGACATCCGTCTGGCAGAGAACATACCTGGAGATGAGTTTGTGAAAAGTATAGCGGAAGTCTCGGTTCCTGTAGGCATAAACAATGGGATTGACAACTGAGTTGGCATGTGACAGGAGAATAGCCATATTCATTGCCCACTTGGGCTTATCCTTAGCATGAGCTGGCTGAAAAAGGGTGACACAGTTGATGGCATGCACTGGTAGCCAGCACACAGCAAAAATTCCCACGATCATGGCCAGGGACTTAGCGGCGTGGATCTCTCGCTGGAGGATGGTCCTTGAGTGGTCCATCAGCTCGGTGCGCTGAAGCTGCCTGCAGGCCACCATGAAGATCTTGATGTAGATCACCAGCATTATGAGCAGTGGGGGCAGGACACACCCAAAGAAGTTGAAATATACCATGTAGCTCATGGGGACCACATTCTCAAAAAGACACTTCACAAGGCAGCAGCTTTCATTCATGGTTCCATCCCAGGGCTCTGTGCAGTTGGTGGCACTGTCTTTACTGTTCCAGCCCAGGAAGGGGGTCAGTCCAATGCCAAAGGCAAGCACCCAGAGGACAGCAATGACTCTTCTTGCTCGGGTCCCAGTGACCAAACTCTTATATCTGTTCAAAAGAACATCACCTGTTATTGTCATTTTATAGTTCTCTGCAACCAAAGTCCAGAATCCCACCTCTGCTATTGTTCCATGGCCTTTACTGCTAACAGCCACTAAGGTTCACCCTCAAAGGGCACCGTGGCCTTTTACTCTCAGCACTAAAGACACACAAACAGATATGAACAGCTTTGCTCTACAAGTTCAATAAGAGTTTCATTGACTTATTAACTCACCTCTGTTTAGTGGCAAATTATGGTCAATGAGAACAAGTGTAGAAGTCTTAAAGGGTATTTTCTAATTACCCAGATACTGACCTTTGAATCTAGGTCTTTTATAAGGCACTGTTCTAGGTGGTTGAGATACACCAGTGGACAGAACACACAAAGATCCCTACCTTTAAAGAGACTTACATCTAGTAGGGGAGACAGATAAAAAACAACAAACATGAGTTAGTAAATTATGGGGTATGGCAGAAGGGTATACGTGTAATTTTTTTATTTTTTTTAAGCAGCTTAAGGAAAATCAACTGGCAAGGACAGTAGTGAAAGAGGTCTGTTAAGGGACGCTTAGGTGACAAGGTGACACCTGAACAAAAGCCTGAGGCAGTGAAGGTTGGCCCTTAGAGTCAGCACTCCCTGGTGGCTCTGGTCAAGAATCCTTCTGGTCTCCCACAAATACACAAGAGGTTTGCCTTGAACTATGGCAGGAATCATCCCTGAATACCTCTACTAGAGAACACGAGTCTGGCAAAGTCCCCATCTCTGCTAGCAGCAAAGTTGACAGGAATTGGGAAATATCTTATCAAATACTAACTTTTAAGTAAGTTTAAACCATTAAATCTTATTTAAAAATCACTAGAAATCAGAATATACATTTTAGATATTTTGCTATAAAGTAGTCCATATGTGGCTTATAGCAAAGCTATAAATTTAGCCATTAATAACTGCTCCATAAATATGTATTCAATGTAATGTATTGAGTAAGTGAAATAAAATCTTTCCTTCTGGGAAGGAAATTTGGAAATAGTTAAATACACATTACCTTAAGACTTGTCTATGGAAAATGTACCATTTTCTTTGCCTGCAGGATAAAGCCCATACTTTTCAGCATGACCCACAGAGCCCTCCAGGCCTCAGCCCTCATACCCAGTGCCTGCCATTGCTCATCAATCTCATCAATGGCTCATCTGGCTCAGGCTGCTCTCAATATCAGATAAAACATGCGTTCTTGTTTCAAGGGTCACCTCCTTTTCTGATCACTTCTCAGGTAGTGGTGGCCAGTCCCACTCTGGCCGCATATACACACCAGTTATAGAACTTGTTTTATCTGTTACATTTGTCCTCTCAATTAGAATGTCAACCTCTGAAGGACTAGGGCCTTGTACCTTTATATTGATATTCCCAGGACTTAACACAGTGCTTGGCACATAGTATATTCTTAATAACATGACGGTTATGAATACAGTCCTTATGAATACGATCCTTATTTGTTATCTGATTTGTTATCAAATAGCTTTATTTTTTTAGTCTAATTTTCTTGATTTCAGAGAGAGTGGGAGAGGGAGATAGAAACATCAATGAGAAAGAAGCGTTGATTGGCTGCCTTCTGCACACCCGCTACTGGGGATTGAGCCCAAAACCCGGGCATGTGCCCTGAATGGGAATCGAACCGTGACCTCCTGGTGGTCAGTGTGCATCACAGTGAACAATCGAATCGTCAGACAGTTGCTTAAGCTTTTATATATATACTAGAGGCCCAGTGCACAAAATTCGTGCACAGGGGGGTGTGTCCCTCAGCCCAGCCTGCACTCTCTCCAATCTGGGACCCTCAAGGGATGTCCGACTGCCCATTTAGGCCCGATCCTGGTGGGAAAGGGCCTAAACGGGCAGTCGGACATCCCTCTCTCAATCCAGGACTGCTGGCTCCCAACTGTTCGCCTGCCTGCCTTCCTAATTGCCCCTAACCGCTTCTGCCTGCCAGCCTGATCACCCCCTAACCACTCCCCTGCCAGCCTGATTGATGCCTAACTGCTCCCCTGCCAGCCCAATTGCCCCTAACTGCCCTCCCCTGCCAGCCTGGTTACCCCTAACTGCCCTCCCCTGCCAGCCTCATCACCCCTAACTTCTCTCCCCTGCTGGTCTGGTTCCCCCCCAACTGCCCTCCCCTGCAGGCCTGGTTACCCCTAACTGCCCTCCCCTGCAGGCCTGGTTGCCCCCAACTGCCCTCACCTGCAGGCATGGTCACGCCTAACTGCCCTTCCCTGCAGGTCCTGTTGCCCCCAACTTCCCTCTCCTGCAGACCAGGTTCCCTGCAACTGCCCTCCCCTGCAGGCCTGGGTCCCTCCCAACTGCCCTTCCCTGCAGGCCCAGTTGCCCCCAACTGCCCTCCCTTGCAGGCCTGGTCACCCCTAACTGCCCTCCCCTGCAGGCTTGATCACCCCCAACTGCCCTCCCTTGCAGACCTGGTCCCTCCCAACTGCCCTCCCCTGCTGGCCATCTTATGGCGGCCATCTTGTGTTCACATGTGGGGCAGCCATCTTTGACCACATGGGGGCAGCCATCTTATGTGTTGGAGTGACAGTCAATTTGCATATCACTCTTTTCTTATATAGGACTAGTAGATGGCACTTGAAACTTTAAGTAAAGAAATAAAGTTCACCATCCATTTCTTCATCTAAAACAAGTTCTTCATTTTCTCCTCACGGGCAGATAGTTTCCTATTCTAGCAGCTTTTGAACCACGTGATTATATGCCAAGTTTTGGAGACACAAACCTGCAGACCTTCCCCCAGAGGGTATACTGCCCAGGCACTAAGCTGGTGGCTCAGACCACGTCTCCTGAGCTCAGAGCCACAACCCCAGTTCATAGATGTGAAAACAGGCTCACCGAGGCTAAATTATTGGCCTGGTGGCCCTACATTGCAGTCAGGACACAAACCCAGTCTAATCTGACTCAGATTTTGCCCAAAGGAGTCATTTACAGCTCTTCTCACAAATCCCAGCTCCACCCCTGCCTGTCCCAGCCGCAGGTCAGCTGCTCCACTTCTGCCTCAGACACTGGCTCCTGCCACGCTGCCTGCAGGTCCTGTGGAGCCCCATCTGGAGCGGCCACTGGGAACTGCTGCTCCCAGGAAGAGGCGTCTGGTGGACAGTCCTTAAACGGCAACAAAGAGCCCGGCCTGCGTGGCTCAGTGGTTGGGTGTCAAACTTTGAACCAGAAGGTTACTGTTCGACACGGTTGGGGCACATGCCTGGGTTGTGGGCTCGATCCCCAGTGGGAGATGAGCAGGAGGCAGCCGATCAATGACTCTCTCATCATTGATGTTTCTAGCTCTCTCTCCCTCTCCCTTCCTCTCTGAAATCATTTAAAAAAAAATTTTTTTTAAAGACAACAAAGAGACTCGCTATTCTGTTGGAGGACACACCTAGACCCAGAGGAAAGGTGTGGGCTCCAAAGACAAGTACTTTAGCGTCAGAGCGCCAGCTCCATAGTGCAGGACAGTGCCCTGAGGCCCTGCCTGGGACAGCGCAGACGGTCAGCCGTGCTGTGGGAAGCAGGTGTCCCTGCCCTGGGCAGGATGCTGGGAGGGGGGCCCCTCCGTCTCTGGCATCGTGTGCAGGCTCTCGTGACCTCCTGCCATTCCTCTCCTATCCATTCACGCTGTGCTCCTGTGCTTTCCCTGGGCCCATCTCCCTCCCGGCCCCACGCCTTGCTCCCGGTGCCCCAGGGTTCTCAGAACATCTGTGCGTGTGTGTCCAAACATTCCTGAAAGTGGGCCGCCGCCTTCCTGCAGCTGCCCCGTGCCAGTCAACGCTCTTCCGTGGAGGCAGTGAGCACAGCAGTGCCAGCAGGAAGCCAGACATGGTCCCAGGTGTAGGAAGCAAATTAAAGGCCGTGTGCAAGTGAACAAAGGAAGCATGGGCAGCCTTATTCCTAACAAGCAGGCCAGTTCGGGCCCCACCAAAGGGCGTTCAGTGAAAGCCCACGTTCTGGTACGTGGCCAAGCCCACTGCTGGGCACAGCTGCACGGGGACCCACCCCGTCTCCATGGAGGAGCTCATTAGCTAAGGAGACACAGAACAGCAGTCATGTGGAGGGACTCAACAAAAGGGACAGTGTGGACACTGAGGTCACATAGTTAGAGGGGCGCGCCAGGTCCTGCCTAACAATTGCTGGCCTATTTCTGGGGCAGGGTCTTCCCTGGCTCTGCCGGCCCCAGCGGAAACCAGCCACCTTCTCGTGGATGCACACACCCTGCGTAAATGCACATGGAGTTCTGTCGGCCACATAAGGTCATTTATCCTGGGACTTCATGTTCTGTCCAGCTCACACGTGGCATTCCTCTGTACCACAAACACTTCTGCTTTAAAGCAACGTGTATTCTTAGAAAACCTCATATTCTCTAAAATTGCACACGAATAACAGGACTTGTGTGAAAGTGGGGTTAGGAGAGACCACTCAAAACCTACCAATTCTGGGACCGGAGCACTAAGAAAATACCTTGGACCATCCAGGCGGCAGGCAGCGGGGCTGAGGTGGGCTGCCGGAGGGAGTATGTCCCCGAAAGTCTAATGGCAAAACTGCAACTAGCGCAGGCTGACAGGTGCCAAGGCAAGCAGACGAGAGGAATTCTGAGCCAAGCGCCCATCAGTACGCTGGGCACAGCGGGCAGTGTGGCCTGTCCTGAGCGGGGCCGGCTGGGATGGGCGTCCTGAGGAGCGAGGCCCAGGGAGAGCAATGCCTTCGCCTCCTGGGTCCTGAGTGCCCAGAGGCTCCTGCCGCCCACACTGCGGCGCGGCCGTCCCGCTGAAGATGGTAGAGCCCCTCCCACCACCCCCGCGCTTTCTGCCCGGGCAGAGCCAGAGGAACCGAAGCAGTGTCCGCAGTGCGCCTGTCACACCCCACTGCGTCCCTCAGACCTCCCGCAGACGCCGGCCAGCCTGTCCTGAAACACGCCCGGCTGAAACACGCCCGGCCGCACGGCGCCCCAGGGTTCCTGGCTCACCTCCCTGGAGCCTGCACCGCACCCCGCTCTGCTCCTTCCCCAGACCTGCACTAATGCACAGGCCCGACCTGGTAGGCCACACGCCGCTGCACCCCAACACCGCGCACCGCGCCTGGCGAGAGATGCCAGCGAAGCCCGCATTTCTGAGGAGGGAACAGAACTCGGGCTTCTCAGCCACGTGTGCGTGTTTAACACCCACTTGGTGGCTCTGAACAAAACGAGACGTGTGTGCATGTGCGTGCGCGCATGTGTGTGTGTGTGTGTGTGTGTGTGTGTGTGCGCGCGCGCGCGTCTTGTGCTTCAGCTTCTAGTTCAGACGAGGAGTCTGTATAAGAGGGAGGTTTTTCTATTGAGTAGTTGCTTCCCATTTTTCAGGTTTCTCTGGAACCAAGCAGGGTTTCTTACAAGTTGTCATGGACAGAAGAAGCAATAGACAATTTGAACCGCACTGTATCTAGTAAAGAAATAGAATACACAACCCAAAACCTTCCCACACAGAAAACTTAAGGCCCACGTGACTTCTCTAATGAAGTCTATCACACATGTAAGGAACAAATAAAACCATTCTTACACAAAGTGAGCAGGTACCGTTTGGCTCTACTCACATGAAGTCCGGGTCTCTCGCATTTACCATTGGTGGTAACTCTGAGAGGCCACAGCTCGGGCAGCCTGAGGGAAGGACGGTGCCCGCCTGCCCACCAGACGCCCCGTGGTCACAGCTGTCACTCCGAGGAGGCAGGGCCCGCAGCCGCTCCGGCTCCTGAGAGGGCTCACCTACTCCAACACGCTCCAACGTGTGAGTCCGGGCCGAGCCCACTGCCACGTGGGAAGGTGGTTGGAAGAGATGCCGTTTGTCCTTCACAGTCACCCAAGGGCCATGGGTGAGGGGTGCAGGCGGCGCTCCCTCCAGCTCACCACGCCAACAGGAGGCAGGCTAGGCAGCGGCTGCCCACCGGTGGTCCGTGAGGTCCGAAAGGTTGGCGACCGCTGGTCTAGAGCGCTCTGATAGTGACGCAACCCCAAGACTGAGGTGGGGCCAGGACGAGGTCTCCCCGAGTTCCCCTTTGAGGTGTTTTTTTTGGTGAGTCCCATATTTTGGTCTCATATCGGGAGGGACTCAGGGACAGCCCATGGCTGCTGGGCTCCAGACTCTGACCTCCTTCCCCTGGAACCGGAGCCCTGAGAGGAAGGGCCACGGCCTGGCAGCAGGCGGAGGAAGGGACCTTCCGTGCTGGGGCGAAGCACACGCGCCGGCGAAAGCATCGGCTTCGCCAGGCACAGCCGCTGGAGGAAGACGCCAGGATGTGCCACGACGGGGATGCTGACTGATCACGTGGTTACCGTGGCGCCTGCAGGCTCTCCCGGAACCACTTTCCCTTTGTAATGAGTAGTACCCTGTGGTAGGTATGGTGAGACTTTGTCAATACCTTGCTTTTCATCAAACTTTCACCAGTGGGTTTCAACACCTGTTGATCATTCTCGCCTAAGCCAGTTATTAGTGATAGTTGTCAGTGATGCGCTGCTTAACCCTGTCACCCCTACCCATTCATCCCATGGCATTCCACGCAGCAAGAGTGCGTCCAACGCGGTTAACAGAAAGCCCTCCTCCCGGCACTGCAGGCTCAGAGGGGAGCTGCTCCCAGGAGTGAGCGTGGTGACGGCTCGCGGCCTCGAACACCCTCTCCTGCCACCCGGACAACAGCTTCTGTGCCGGAGAGTGAGGAAGTGCCGGGAACCCTCAAACAGGTGCGCTCATATGGCTCCCAGGGGCCAAATGCGGGCGTCGAAAGGAGTAACGGGAGTGGGTCAGAACACACGGAATAAAAAAAGGTTCCAAACCCACGCCGACACTTAACATGTGATTTCAGGAAGAGCAGGGAAAGCTGAGCCTCTTCTTTAGAGGACGCCAGCTGATGGGGGGGAGGGATGAGAAAACAGAAAATCTCCACTCCCCGGCAATGACGGCCTCAGGCAGAACGGTCAGCGGGCACGTGCCTGCTCAGGGGCAGCTGGCAGACAGCCTTCGCCCGGGCGGACGTGCCGCCCACAGCGGGCAGGCAGCACGGCGCTTAGTGATGCACCGATAGGGACACAACGATCAACGGCGAATCTCACCACCAGGAAACAACCTGCCCGCACACAGCCTGCCCTCCCCCAAAATGTCAGCGTCATGAGAGAGAGAAAACAGACCGAGGAACCGTTCCAGGTTAAAGGAAGCCAAAGGAATTAAATGCACACGTGACTTTTTTTTTCTTTTTTTTACTGGAACCTGGATTTTTTAAAAAAGTATAAACATGATTGGGATCTTTGGGGACATCTGAGCACAGACTGGCTGTGCTGCTGGAAGTCCTAAGTGTAACGTGAGTGTGTGTATGAGACAGAGAGAAAGCAAACAGAGCAAAATATGAGCAATGTGTCTATTTAAGTGAAGAGAACCTTAGTATCCATTATGTTAGTTTTACAAGTTAGAAGTTGTGGGGGGAAACACTACTTCAGAATGACTCGTTCTTTCTGAAACCACAGACGCATTCGATTAGTCAAATGGATACACATATATGTGTATGTGTATATATATGTGTTTGTATTTTAATAGCAGGGACATTTATAAAATGCAATGAGTGTATATGCATATATGTACACACACATATACTGCATTTGTTTTGTAATTTAAAAAAATGTCCTTGCTATTAAAACTAGGTTACTAATGATTCTTGAAAATGCCACATTTGGGAGCTATTTTATCCTCTGCAAGACGGCGACTTCTCCCTGCGGAACCTACCTATCGGTCCTGGTGAGCCAGTGTCCTCTCCTCCTACCTCCTCCGTTCCTCCTACCTCTCCTCTGTCTCCTTCGGGCTCCGCATGTCCAGGCAACAAGCTCATGCATCCACATCGGAGCTGATCTCCAACAGTATACACACGCACCCCTCACACAGACACGTGTGCTAGCACACACACGCTGACAGCTCTGAACACCTCACACACCAGCGTTGTTAAGAAAACAGCTGCGAGTACGCAGAGCTGCGCAGGAACCCTGGTGCCTCCCAGCAACAGTGCAGTGAAAATCGGGAAGAGTCAGCGGTAAAGAACATTCCGGGCAGGGAGAATAGGGTGTGCAAAGGCCTGACCTCAGGAAGATCCAGGAATTAAGAGGCGTCCTGAGAAGCCAGAGCAGAGAAGCAAAGGAGAGAGGGGAGCAGGACGAGTCGGGAGAAGGGGCGAGAGCCAGGGGCGCTGAGGCCTTCTCCTAAGGCCTGGGAACACTGGGAAAGGAAGGGGGCGCCATCAGGTGCTCATTGTAGAAAGACTGCTGCTCTGAACCGAACGGGTGAGAGGACAACGTGGTGCAGAGACCTGGCATCCCGGGCCCGGGAGAGGCAGAGGTGGGGCGAGAGAAGCGGCTAGACGGCGGGTTTAAGAAGCGCAACCGAAAGGACCAGTTCTGCAATGTCTCAGGAAAGCTCTGTCGTTCTCCACCTTCTCTCTCCTAAAAGGCGGGTTTGGCAGTGGTGCTACAATCAGCACGGAAGCTGAGAAGCGTGTACAGAAAGCTGCTTCTGGAAGTTTGTGGGTGGTGGGAGCAAAACAGCCCGTAAACCAGAGAAGGTGCAGCTGAGAGCGGCCAGAGGAGCTGCGATGTGGTTAAGTGGCCGCGGGAAGAGCCGCTCAGCAGGCCCAGCACTGGGCAGTGCAGGGGTCCCCACAGGTGGGAGGACCTGGGTCCAGAGCCAGGCCGGAGGGCTGACCGGCCTCAAACCCCCACTCCACCACCTCCCACACAGCTCAGCCAGCACTGTAACGCTCGACCTGCAAGTTCCTTAAAAACAGCCTGAGAGCCGAAGCCGGTTTGGCTCAGTGGATAGAGCGTCGGCCTGCGGGCTCAAGGGTCCCAGGTTCGATTCCGGTCAAGGGCATGTACCTTGGTTGTGGGCACATCCCCAGTGGGGGGTGTGCAGGAGGCAGCTGATCGATGTTTCTCTCTCATCGATGTTTCTAACTCTCTATCCCTCTCTCTTCCTCTCTGTAAAAAAATCAATAAAATATATTTAAAAAAAAAAAAACAGTCTGAGAAACTTACCAAAGCTCCCCTTGTCTTTGAGACCGCAGCACCCAGCTGCCCCCAAAGCTGGAGTCACCCTGGATTCTGTCTTCTCCCTCCTGCCCGACACCCAACCAAGCCAGCAAGTCCTCCTGGACCTGCCCCTGTGACCGCCTCCCAGCCACGCACACAAGGCACTTAGTGTCCATACAATGCACGCCCGCCCGCAGGCTGCCAGGCACTGCAGACCGCACGCCGCAGGCCCACCTGCCACGTCTCTAGTCCGTGTCCACCGACTGGGGTTCCAGGGCCCCGCTTTAGTTTTCAGGATCCTTTCTGTCCTGGTCCCTTGGTTGGCTGTGTGGCTTTACCTGTGGCCCCTCTGCTGCAAATACCAGCCTTCCCTGGGGCAGGTGTTCAGACGCTGCGTCTCAAATATCTCTAGACTCGGCCTCCATCGCCACGGCCTCCGCCTGGCCATGCTTTCTCCCCTCCCCGGGAGGGAACGGCCAGCCTACACACTCCTGTCCCCTCCAACCCCCCCTGGCCACCAGAACGACTGTCTTGTAATGCAAACCTGGCCACATCCAACTCCTGATTAAAGCCCTACATCGGCCTGCCAGGTTCCCCCTCATGGCACTTCTCAGAAAGTCACATTTAAATGACAGCAGACAACACAAAAGGAAATAACTTCATAACCACCCTAAAATGGAAATGGAAGGTGACATCAGCAGAACGGAGAGATTAATGAGTTTCTAGAAACCAGAGGCAGACAGGGTCACGAGGATGACGCCCGGAACCAGAAGCAAGGGCGGCAGGAAGAGAGGCTGCTATCCGCAGGGCCAGGCTGCAGCCGGGAGGGAGCCGAGGGGGGGGGGGGGCGCCGTGGCCAGCCTGCGGGTTGCCTCAGTACCCCCCCCCCCGCCCCCTCTCCCACGGAGCGGGCATTTGTTCCCACAGCCCGCCCTCCCCAAGCTGAAGCTTGGCATCCAGGGATGGAGGATGGCACCCAGGGATGGAGGATGGGGTGGGGGGAGGGTTCTAATTGCCTACACTCCACCCCCTGAGGAATCTGAACCATGTGAGTCCAAAGAAGGTTTTTCAAAATTTTTAAAATTTTAATCTAAACCAAAAAAAAGTAAAAATGAATGCTAAATTTTAAAAAATAGAAGAATTGGAGAGAAAAGAAACTTTTCCAGAGGAGAGTGAAAAGCTAAAGTATTAGAAAGTTATATATTAGAGAACATGTAAGAGACAAACATGAAATCAGTCAGGGAAGGGAAATATCCACCTATCTATTAAGAATCCCAGGAGGAAACAATAGAGAAAATGGAGATAAGGAAATAATCAAGAAAATATTATTTTTAAAATTTTCAGAGCCGAAGACAGACCTCAGTATTCAGACTGGAAAAGTCCGCGGGGCAGTGCCACCCCGATGAGGGAGGGAAGCTGCGAGTCGGTGTGAAATCTCAGGGCGCACGCGGAATAATGATCCGGGCTTCGACCAGAAACCTGCGGAATAATGATCCGGGCTGAGACCAGAAACCCGCGGAATAACGATCCGGGCTTCGACCAGAAACCCGCGGAATAACGATCCGGGGCTGAGACCAGAAACCCGCGGAATAACGATCCGGGCTTCGACCAGAAACCTGCGGAATAACGATCCGGGCTTCGACCAGAAACCTGCGGAATAATGATCCGGGCTTCGACCAGAAACCTGCGGAATAATGATCCAGGCTGAGACCAGAAACCCGCGGAATAATGATCCGGGCTTCGACCAGAAACCCGCGGAATAATGATCCGGGCTGAGACCAGAAACCCGCCGCAAATAAGAACCGGCTGCACTCCGACTTCCAGAGCAATGAATGCCCTTCGGTTTGGGGGCCAGCGTTCTAACCACTGAGACCACCAGCCAGGCAGCGGGTGCCTTCGACAGGCAGACGGGGAAACCGAGATCAGAGATGGGTGACTGCTTCCGCAGTTAGCCTTTCCTCTGGTTTCAGTTTCTCTTCAACCCGCCGGGCAGGGGGCTGGAGAGGGGCGAGAGCTGGGACAGTCCCCCTCCCCTTTGTGCCCTCTGTGCTTGTGAACATTTACTTCTGTGCAGAATGGCTGATTTCTGTCAAAACAAAAGCAATAATACGTATGTATTTTAAACCTGCCCTGGTGCCGGGGGCTCAGGTGGCCGGCCGGCGCCCCAGGCACCAAAAGGTTGCAGGTTTGATTCCCTGGTCAGTTCACGTACAGGAGGCAGTCGATATCTCTCTGTCCCTCAAGCAATAAAAACATTCTCCGGTGAGGATTAAAAAAATAAATTAATTACAACAAACCCCCCTTCATGGACTTACCAGTGCCCTGAGGACAACACCCACACTCCTCAGCAAGCGTCTGGCCCCCTCGATCCGCCTGTTCTCAGCCCTCAAACTCCCCCCCTCCCCCCGCCCACCGCACTGCTTCTGTGCACCTGCCCCACCTCAGCTCTAATGCCCCTTCCCCCGTTCACCCCCACCCCAGCATCAGCCCTCAGCCCCCACCGAGTGAGAAGGCCACCCAGGAGCCTACGAAGTCTGTTCTCAGCTTTAATTCCATAAAGAAGGGACACTTGCTATTTGCCATTAAGTTCCTGCAGCCTGTTAGCCTCAGAGACCAAGCGCAGAGGCGAGAAGCCCTGACCAGCTCCCGAGACCAGCTCCCCGAGACCAGCTCCCCGAGACCAGCTCCCCAGACCAGCTCCCCGAGACCAGCTCCCCGAGACCAGCTCCCCGAGACCAGCTCCCGAGACCAGCTCCCCAGACCAGCTCCCCGAGACCAGCTCCCCGAGACCAGCTCCCGAGACCAGCTCCCAGACCAGCTCCCCAGACCAGCTCCCCGAGACCAGCTCCCCAGACCAGCTCCCCGAGACCAGCTCCCCGAGACCAGCTCCCCGAGACCAGCTCCCGAGACCAGCTCCCCAGACCAGCTCCCCGAGACCAGCTCCCCGAGACCAGCTCCCGAGACCAGCTCCCAGACCAGCTCCCGAGACCAGCTCCCCGAGACCAGCTCCCCGAGACCAGCTCCCCAGACCAGCTCCCCGAGACCAGCTCCCCGAGACCAGCTCCCCGAGACCAGCTCCCGAGACCAGCTCCCCAGACCAGCTCCCCGAGACCAGCTCCCCGAGACCAGCTCCCGAGACCAGCTCCCAGACCAGCTCCCCAGACCAGCTCCCCGAGACCAGCTCCCCAGACCAGCTCCCCGAGACCAGCTCCCCGAGACCAGCTCCCCGAGACCAGCTCCCCAGACCAGCTCCCCGAGACCTGCTCCCCGAGACCAGCTCCCCAGACCAGCTCCCCGAGACCAGCTCCCTGAGACCAGCTCCCCAGACCAGCTCCCCGAGACCTGCTCCCCGAGACCAGCTCCCCAGACCAGCTCCCCGAGACCAGCTCCCCAGACCAGCTCCGTCTGAGGAAAGAGGCAGGAAGAGGCCTCACACGGGTCCTGCCGGGTTAGTCAGACTGACGCCCCATGCCCGCTGGCCCAGGCGCAGCCTTCTTCCCTCATTTGGTCACATTACTCTTGAGCTACAGCCTTCTCTGTCCTGGGTGATACTTAAAGGGTCCCCATCCTAGTTTGCTGCTCACCCCCCTACACCCAGAGGGACCACTCATTACGGGGTGTTTTCAGCCGACCTCGGTGCTGGGAGCCAGCCCTGCGGCCTGTGACCTGGGCTGTGGAGCAATAGGGGAGTATCTGCCCCATAGGTTGGCCCCGAGGCCAAACGAGAGGAGCACGGGGGCTCCTGTCCCACAGAAAGGCTGCTAGAGTGGCTTCAGTTCTCGATATTCACAGCTCCAATGTCCAGAGCAGCTGAGGACATGGCTCCTCATACCTGTCCCCGCAACTGTGATCACAGCTGACACATCACAGCCAGGGCTTCACGGAGCCTGGGCCCTGCCAGCGGGCGTGCCCACGAGGCAGCAGGCCCGCGCGGCCGGCAGAGGCGATGGTGCGGAGTGCTACCCCAAAGTGTTAACTCTGTCCTTTACCCACGCTCACTCCCCGGAACGGGTGGGACCCTGCTGGGCCCGGGCCCGCTCCCCCTGCGGTGCCGGGGACCCTGCTGGGCCCGGGCCGGCTCCCCCTGCGGTGCCGGGGACCCTGCTGGGCCCGGGCCGGCTCCGCCTGCGGTGCCGGGGACCCTGCTGAGCCCGGGCCGGCTCCCCCTGCGGTGCGGTGCTGCGAGGCGGCTGGCTGCCCTTCCCAGCGCAGCCCTTCCCAGCGCGCAGAGCCGTGTGGGCAGCACGGGGTCAGCAGGGCAGCGGGTCACAGCCTGGGCAGGCCACGGTGGGGGCGGGGGGGGGGATGAGCCTCCTTCCACAGCCACAGGGAGCCCAGGGCGCTCCCCGGCTCCACCTCCATCTCCTCCCCGCCCCGCCCTCCCGGCCTGCGGGTTCCCTTCAGCACCACAGACCTGGCTCGACCAAGCCAGGCAGCACCTGCTGCTGGTTTCCTGGGTGCACCTGCTGGCAGGTGGGGCTGCAAGGCCTGTACAGGCCAACGGGGCAAATAACGCAGAGGCACAGCCCCTCCCTCCTCCCGGTCCCGGGCTCTCTCTCCAGCCCTGAGAGTCAGGATGGCCAAGAGCTGTGCCGGGAGCCGGGAGCAGCGCCCCCAGGGCAGGGCCCGCGGCTGCCCAGGACCTGCAGCGCCGAGGCCTGCGGGCCTTCTCGGCCTCTCTGCCCCGCGCTCCTCAGGCCTGTGCGGGCTCCCCTCTTCCCTCCCCTTACCGGACTCATTGGACCATCCTCTTCTAACCTCCTTTCACCAGGGAGCTCCTCCTGTTCCTGGGATCTGCCATCTTGGGCCCTCCCTCCCCACGTCTGTTTTTGCATATTCTCCCCACACGGTCCCCCGAAGCATGACACACCACAACACCCTCTCCACCCAGTCACGCATGTATGCATCCAAAATGTGGGTCCCTAGCCCAGGCCGGCATCATGCCCTCCCTCAGAGCTCACACTCCGCTGAAAGAGACCACAGCCTGGCCAAGACGTGGGTTAAGGGCAGAGGCAGCGGCAGGGAAGCCTCGGGTGGGGAGGGAGGGAGGCAGCAGAGCCGGGCTGGCGCAGGGACCTGGCCAGGGCCCTGTGGTGGTGAGTGGGGTGCGGAGGGTGCGGTGGGCTACAGAAGCCAGAGCCTTCGGGCTTGAGGCCAGAGCGGACCCTGGGGTTTCCCAGGTGCCAGCGCACAGCCTTAAGCAGGGGAGTGACTGGTCTGGCATTCTCCAGTCATTCTCTCAGGCAGCTGTGTAGAGGATGGTTGCAGGGGAGCGAGAGGCGATGGGGGGCCCATGGGAACCCAGCAGGAGCTGATCGAGAGCTGCTAAAAGGGCATGCGCGATGATATCTGAGACGTGGTCATTCAGATCGACCAAAAAGGGGTCATTGCAGGGGTGACCCCCAATTCCTGCCCACTCTCGATGGCACCCCCTGGACTGAACCCTCTGCCAGGAACCTCAGGAACTGTGTGGACTTAACTGTTTCAGACACCCTCCCTCTGAAGGCCAGGGCAGTGCCTGCTCTGGCCGACCCTCCTCCCGTCCAGGTGCAGCCGAAGCTGCCATCTGTGCCTGAACCACCTCAGGCTGCCCTGCCCTCCTGCTGTCATCTTCCCCGGTGGTAATGCTGTGGTCCTGAGCTGGGCACAGGCCGCACTCGGAGCTCGGGGCACAGACGCCGCCCGAGCCCACGGGACAGGTGAGACCTAGGGCACGTCCAAGGGCTGGTTTTGCCCCAACTGCCTGGACCTCGCCGTCGTTACCGCTCGCCTTTACAGGAGAGACACCTCCTCCCAAACAGGCACCTCCAGCTCTGAGTGCCACGCCCCGAAGGTGGGCCTGGGAGCCACGGCAGAGCTGGGCCCCGGCCCTGTCAATAAAGTGAAGGAGAGCCCCGCGTCTTCCTGACTCCAAGAGGGTTTCACACTTGGCGGGGCCAGAAGTCCCCAGTTAAAGGTACTGATCCAGGAATAACCCCCCACCCCCGATTCAGCAGGGCCTGGTGGGGCCCTGTAATCTGCATGTTAGCCCGCTCACAGGGCCATGGTTCTCAGAAGCAGGAAGTGCAGAAACTGGTGAGGGACAAAGCCCTGCCCTAGGCACCAGCCCCCAGGGGCCCAGGAGCCCCGAGAACACGGACACCTCTCCGACCACAGGTGGGGTGGGTGCTGGGGACCGGTCCGATAGATGCCCAGGCCCTCCCGGGACAGGGAGTGGGGCTGCCTGCATGGACCTCTTCCACCCTACACTCAGGTGGGAGGCCAGCAGGGCGGCGGGTGACTCCACTCAGCACTCTGCCCTGCCCAGCTCTGCCCTGAGCAAATGCAAAGAAGTTGGGGCCAGTGATTCACAGTCTTTCCCCTTAACACACCCACTCCCTTTCTTTCAGGTCCCCGCCCAGCACAAACCAGGGCAAGAACTAGCAGATGGAACTTCCTGCTCCGCGGGGCACAGGGGGTTCTTCCAGGAACCCCCAGGAACCGAGCGGGCCTCTGTGGACCTCTGCCAGGGGCATGCCCAAGGGGCTTCCATCATGTGAGCAGCTTGGGGTGGCGCCTGCTGGATGCAAACAGGCCAAAAGGCCATCAAGTAACCAACATGCGGACCGAGAGGCAGGAAGGGACCGGAGAGAAGAGGGCGCCACGCCGCTCGGAACCTTGGCGACCCCTGGGCTGTCTGGGACGGGACACGGGAGGCCTCCTGGCCGGTCAAGGGCAGCGGCACAGGGAAACCCTGGCACGCAGGTCAGGCTCCCAGCCTGGCGGAGCGGGAGGTTCCTGTTCAGGCGGGGACCCAAGACCAACCCACAAGGGCAGGCTCCACACGCGGTGCCGGGAAGGCCCTGTCAACCCCACAAACACGTTTCTCCTCCAGCCACCCCGGGACTGCGAGCAGGGTGGGCTCTGGAAGCAGCAGGAGGCTTTCTGCCCGTATCCCAGACACTGCCCTGCTCCCAGCCCACAGCCCACAGCCCACAGCCCACAGCCCACAGCCTGCGGCACCCCGGGCACAGTGCGGCCCTGAGTGCAAGTCCTGCTCTGACACTCGCTCCAAATGCACCCTCCTAAGCCAGACCGATCTCCCTCACCTGCAAGATGCAGGGCACAGTACCCGCCTTCTGGAATTACTGGCAGTCAGAGGATGTATAATATACACCGCCGCACACGGCTGGCGCTCAAATTAATCCCTTCCCTCCCTTCCTGCTCCCGCGGCACTTTCCTGTCTCAGCCCCAAACCCGAGGAGACCCCCAGCTCACCCAACTCAGACCTGCCCAAGGGCCCGTGGCTGAGCAGACAGGTTTCCAACCAGCCCTGCGGCTCCCAGACACCTGCTCAGGAGCTCAGCTCCGAGTCCATGGCTCCCGCCGGCGGCTCCATCCCGAGTCCCACATTGTCTGAGTGCGGAGAGACCGGGCAGCGGGGAAAAGAAGGTCACTTTGAAAAAGAGGAGGTGACTGAGGCACCACTGAGCACGGAGGGACACGTCCCAGCACTGCCCCCGTTGAGCCCGCCTCCCCGCCCAGCCCGGCCTCGGGCGCCACCAGGTAATTGGGAAGCTGGGTCTGGGCAGTGTCCATCCCGCCCACGAAGTCCCAGCGCTCCAAGCTGCCCTGGAAACGGCCCGGGGTCCGACCCCCCCGCACCCACAGGGCCGCGTCTCGCCGCAAAGAGGGAGATGCGATCAGCACCCCGCCCGCTGCTGGGCGTCCACCCGCCGCGGAAGTAGCGCCTTTGCCGGAGTTTCCACGACAGGCCGGGCTCCGGGGGACACACTCCCCGGCACCCTTAGAGCTGTCCCCACAGAGATCTCCGCGCATCCGGGGGAGCGAGGCCCCTGGGGCCCGGCCCGGGACACCGAGAGGGTCTGGGCAGCCCGTGCACGCGTCCCGGGAGGCGGCCGCTGTCTCCCAGGGCGGGAAGCGGCTCCGAGCGCCCCGCGCGCCGGTCTGGCCCGTTCGCGAGGCCAGGGGCCCGGGCCCGGGGCGGGCGCGGCTGAGGCTGGGCTCGGGCCGCCGCGCGCCTCACCTGAGCGGGACGCGGATGGCCAGGTAGCGGTCCACGGCCACGGCCAGGAGGCTGAAGATGGAGCTCTGCGTGAGCACCAGCACGAAGCAGGCGAGGAAGAGGCAGCTGTAGAAGTCGGTGCAGAAGCCCAGACTGATGGTGACGGCGAAGGGGATGGCGAACAGCCCCACGGCCACGTCGGCCGCCGCCAGGGACACCAGGAAGTAGTTGGTGGGCGTCTGCAGCGCGCTCGACGTGCCCACCGCGGCGCACACCAGCACGTTGCCCGCCACCGACAGCGCGGCGACGGCCAGCTCGAGCGCCACGTACAGCGCGTCCTGCGCCTCCAGCGCCTCCGGCGGCATCGCTACCCGGGCCGCGCCGAGCGCGGGGGAGCCGCGTGCGCCCCGCCGGGCATGGCCCGAGCGCCGGGACCGCACGTCCGCCCGCCGCGTCTGAGGCGCCGGTGTTGGGTGCTCCGGGACCGGACCCCGAGGGCGGGGCCGTGGAGAGGCGGTGACGCCCATTGGCCGGTGTACCCGCCCGTCTCGGGCCCGCGGAGCCCCGCCCCTTCCCCCCAACCGAGGTCTGCGCCCACGCGGTGCCGCGGCGGTGAGCCACGGTCCGCGGTGACAGCATCGGACGAAGTCAAGTTCCCCAATTTCCCTGACGCTCCCTCTCGGTGGGTGTGTCCCGAGCTGTCGCACCGCCCCCGCCAGGGCGCTCGGAGCCGGCCGCTCCGGGCAGGGAGAGGGCTGCGGGGACGCGCGCCCGCCGCGCCAGCAGCCCCCGAGCCACTCCGCCGACGGCGGGGTGTCCAGGACCTGAAGCCTGTGGAGGCTCCCCTATCCGAACCCCGCGTTCCCCATTGGACAGGCAGGGCTCGCCTTGCGGCCCGGATGAGATGCCTCAGGGAGGGCACGGAGGTGCCCGAACTCGCCGGCAGCTACGAGACCCAGGCTCAGCCCCGACGGCGAGGAAGGCTCTGCGGGCTGCAGCCCGGCGCCCACCCACCCCTGCACCCGGCGCCGGCCTTCCCCGCTCTGCCTCCTCACCTGGCGACACGGTCCACAACCTCCATTCTCACCCCGCCCCCTTCCCTGAAGTGCCAGTGTTCTTCGGGCGCTCTCAGCCTTCACCCCCACCCTGGGTGCACTCCGGCTGCCAAGGCCTCCCACGCGGCCCTTACACCCTAACTCCCTGCCGCCCTGAGCACCTCCCGGGGCCAGACCCAGCATCCCACTGCCCACACCTTTCCACTCCGCCAGGAGAGTCCGGGCCCCCAAATCCAGTGCGTCCCCAAACAAGCTCGTTTTCAACTCCCTCAGACCTGTGTGCTCTCCTTCGGACTCTCAGCTATGGATCTTACCTCCCACCCCGCCCCACTCCCCAGGAAGGGCGCCCACACCCGCTCCTGCGCCCTCCCAGGCTCTCCTAGGGTCCTAGTGCTGCCCATTGGGCTTCCAGGGCTTTGCTTCTCTCCACCCCTAAGTCAGGCCCAGGTGGGTCCCTCCTCGCAGTCTTCTCCCATCGCCCCTCCCTCTGCTCTCCCTCCGGCTGCACGCACTGCTCCATCAATCTCCCCCAGTCCTCCCCAACTCCATCATTGTAGGGCACACCGGCTGTGCCGTCCCCTCACCCAAAATCCTTTGCCAGCAGTCACCAGACAAGGTAGTCAAGAAGGCTATCAGGCAGCCGGTAAAGATGCTTGCAAAATAATGTGAAGCAAAAAGTAAAACATGGAGGTAACTGGTAAAGGATGGAGGATTTCTTTTGGGGGCGACAAAGATATTCTAAATGTGATGGTTGCACAGCTCTGTAATCTAAAAAAAAGACTTAATTATACACTGCAAACAAGTGGATTGTATGGCACATGAATTACATCTCAGTCTAGCTGTGATAACAAAACCCCTCAGCCTCCAGCAGGCGGGAACAGGAATGTCTGTCTATGAAACAACAAGGCAGCCACGTCTCCCCAAAGCCGGCACAGTGGAGGTCCTGGCTGGTGAGATGACACAGGGGATTGGTGTCTCCGTGCTCCATGTGGCTTTTTACTTCTATCATAACAAAACTTGATTTTATGTTAAAATATTGAAGAGCCCACGGATTCCACGCTGTGTTCTGACATCACCTTCTCCCCCACCCATGTTCCCACAGCACCTAACACAGACTGCTGTCCCCTCGTGTGTGGTAAACTGGAACCACAGAGGGACCAAGGGACACCAAGCTCTTCTTTGGAGTTGGTGGAGGGTGAAAGAGTTACAGGCCTTCCAGGGGAGGAGGCAGAGTGGGGAAGACTTGGCAGTGGGGGGTATCGGGTAGGGAGCCATGCTGGGCGAAGGTTGGGCTAGAGGCTTGGGCGGGCACAGCCACACCCGGGAGGGCAGAGAAGGGAAGAAGGTCTGCAGGGAAGGCTTCAACCGCTAGGTGGGAGCGTGGAGTGGTTGCTGGAGGCGCAGGGCACAGCCCAGGGAGGTCTCCGAGCAGGTGATGATGGATCCGAGCAGTACCTGGCAGTGTGGCTGCGGCTGGCAGAGGGAGAGGAAGCAGCAGGATGGAAGCCAGCGGGTGGCTGTGAGTGCTTCCTGCATACCTGCAGCCTTCAGGCCCTGGGCTCAGCTCCACCATTTTCTGTGCCTGGAATTTCCTCCTTGAGGAAACCAAATCACCTGAGTAAAAAGGGTCCCCATTACGAACCTGTGCCCCCCTCCCCCCGTGCAGCCCACTGAGTCCCCCGTGACTGGTGTCCACCCCTGGACAGCCATCAGCAGAGCCTCCCTCCTCTCCTCCTCTCCCCAGCCCAGCCCCCACCTAGCACAGGGCTCTTTTACTCACACGACCACCCTCCCCTCTCCATCAAGTTTATGTGAAACAATATCCTGACCTCATCTATCCCAAGTCTAGAACTCACACTGGGATTTAAACTGGACTCACAGAAGCCAGGGAGGTGGCAGTAATGGTAACAGGCAATTATTGTTGAGGAAACACAAGAAGAAAAGGTGGAGTCTGGAGGGAGTCATGAGCGTTAGGATTAAAAGCAGCTGGGGTGTGAACAGATCCCAGGTCTCAGGAACACAGGACCCAGATTCCCGACTCTGAGGTTTACCTGGGACAAGTTAATTAATCGTGCATAAGACAGAATAACAATACTAACTGTACAGGGTCACACTGAACGGGGGACGAGGAACCATCTACCATGTAACCTCTGACAGTGACTGAGAGCGTTTGGATGAATTAGGTTACAGCCTGGAAACCTGAGTGGGTCTTTAATTGGGGAAAGTGGAAGGGAAAATGTTGTGGCCCTCTGAGGACCCTCTGTGGACCTCTTGCAGATGGCTGGCACCACCCTGTCATCTCCCACTCCTGCTCCATCTTGCCTCAGCTGCCAGAGCAGAATCCAGGTGGCATCCAGATGGCAATGCAGACGTTGTCAAAGACCCAGGCTCCCTCTGTCTTTGGCTCTGCTGTCTTTAATCGTAAGCTTATTGTCTCATGGTCACAAAAAGGTTGCCACAGATGCAAGCATTACTTCCTCAAGCAACCACAGTGAACGCAGAAGTGGGCTAGCTTCTACCATCATTTATCATCATTTGTCCTGGATCACATGCTACTCTACACTGAATGTGAGCATGGGGAATGGAATTATGCCTGGGTCAGACCAAACATGCCTGCCCCAAATACGTTGTCATCTAAACAATCTTGTGGTTCTGCAAACTAAACAGGAAGGGAGGACAATGCACATTATCTTTCACTGTTTGTGTGACTGTCAGAGGGAATTTTCCACTTACAATCTGTGTCCCAGGCCTCACTGGCTTGTACATAAAAATTGGTTCTTGGGGGATTAAAAATGGTGGCATTGTATGTGGAAGCTACACTGATACTCTTCCAGGACCAAACTGGAAATACAACTAAAATACAGAAAAACCACCCTGAAAATTCAACTGAAGACTAGCTGGAGAGAACCCTGATAACCAAGGATGGAAAGTGGAGACCGCAGAGAGATTGGTAGGAGGGAGGAGGTGCGAAAGGCTGGCTGGGTGCCCACAGACAGCAGCTGAAGGTCCAGAGGAATATCTCAGCTGTGTGGGGTTCCCACTGAGAACTCTGAGGTCTAATCCCCAAGCTGGGCTCCGCAGCCCAGAGCACCAGAACTGAGAAAGGTGCCCACAGAACATGTGGCTGTGAAAAGCAGCAGGATTGCTGTCTGCCAGGGAAAGACAGCTGGAGATGCAGGTACCCTCGTAAAGGGCCAACACACAAAATTTCATGTGCAGCCACTCACCTTGGACTCTGGCAGAGGGAGGGCAGAGTGGACTGGAGCTGTGTGAGGAGAGTCCAGGGTTGGGAGCTCTGGGGTTGGAGCTCCGAGGGCAGCCTCCCGTTTCCTGTGCTGAGTCATTTCCTCTGCTGGAGAGGACATCTTTCTCCTACAGACCTCAGCTATCCAGGTGTTTTGGCCTGGGGGAAAGGCAGTCACCACACCCGGTTGGAAGAGCTCTCACCCCACCCTGTCATCCATAGCCTAAGGCCAATCAAGGCTGATCACAATCACTCTGCAGGCAGAGGAAGATCTCTGGAGGCTTTGTCTTTGCCTGATCTCCTTCTGGGCCTGGGGCTAGGAAAGGCAGACTCTGGTGCACATCTTGTTCCTTTCCAAAGGCACCCAGCCCCAGCAGAGGGAACCACAAGCTGTGGATTGCTGAGAGCTCCTAACAGGGTACTCAGGGCCAATCAGAAACAGCATCTGACATCGTCCTGCACTAGAGATTGGGAGTCATAGCAGATCTACCTAATACACAGATACAAACACAAACAGGCAGCCAAAATGGGGAGACAAAAAAAAACCAACAACCCCCAAATGAAAAAACAAGAGAATTCTCCCGAAGAAAGATAAATGAAATGGAGATAATAAATTTATCTGATATAGAGTTCTGAATAATGATGGTAAAGATGCTTAACTGCATGCTAAAAGATATAGTAACTATGAAAAAAGAACAGTCGGAAATAAAGAATGACATGGCACTAATAAAGACCACATTGGAAGGAATACACAGAAAATTAGGGGAAGTTGAGGATCAGAACAATGAATTAGAAGACAGGGTAGAAAAATTCACTCAGTCAAAAAACCAGAAAGAAAAATACAATTAAAAACAGGATAGTTTAAGGGAGCTGTGGGACAACATGAAATGTAACAATATTCACATAATAGGTGTGCCAGAAGGGGAAGAAAGTGAGCAAGGGATAGAGAATGTGTTTGAAGAAATAACTGCAGAAAACTTCCCTAACCTTGTGAAGAAAAACGTCATACAAGTTCAGGAGGCACAGAGAGTCCCAAGCAAGAAGAACTCAAACAGACCCACACCCAGACACATCATAATTAAAATGCCAAAAGTGAAAGACAAAGAGAGAATCTTGAAGGCAGCAAGAGAAAAGCAATTTGTTACATACAAAGGAGCTCCCATAAGGCCTTCAGATGATTTCTCACCAGAAATTCTACAGGCCAGAAGGGAATGGCATGAAGTATTCAAGGTAATGAAACCAAGAATTGGAAACCAAGATTACTATATCCAGCAAGGCTATCATTCAAAATAGATCATTGGATTCAGTCTTGAGTAGCCTAAGGCAGTGGTGGGCAAACCTCGGCTCTCGAGCCACATGCGGCTCTTTGGTCCCTTGAGTGTGGCTCGGCGTTAGAACCACTTCTTCAAAATAGACTCACCCAGGCCGAAAACCAACTTCTGCGCATGGGCCACGAAGTTTCAATCACACTGTACGTGCGCGCCCGCATGTGGTATTTTGTGGAAGAGCCACACTCAAGGGGCCAAAGAGCTGCATGTGGCTCGCGAGCCACGGTTTGCCAACCACTGTCCTAAGGCAATCATCCACACATGGGGGAGGAGGGAGGTTTTCCAACAGTGTGGTGCAATTGCTTCTGACTGGAGGATAATTGGTCTTTTCAGTCTCTTAACCTTTTGCACTCGGATGTCGAGTGTGACTCGACACGGTTAGCATTAGAATAAAGGACTCGAGAAAAAAGCAAGCGAGTACAAAGGGTTAATGGACCTCAGAAACTTCACAGAGTGGGACAAGGGGTTTTTCCATAGGATGGCGTAACTGTCACCCTACCAGTCAAAAACTGTCTGGATAGCAAAAGTCTGAGAAAGATGTCCTCCACAGTGTGAGGGAGTGACTAAGCATAGGAAACCAGGGTAACTACCCTCTGAGCTCTAACCCCAGAGCCCCCAATCCTGGACTCTCTTCACACAGCTTCAGTCCATTCTGCTGGAGTCCAAGATGAATGGCTGCACATGAAATTTTGTGTGTAGCCCTTTAAGAGGGTACCTACCTTCTCTCCCTGGCAGACAGAAACCCTGTTGCTTTTCACAGCCAGATGTTCTATGGGCACCTTTCTCAGTTCTGGTGCTTTCTGCTAGGCAGCCCAGCTTGGGTTTTAGACCTCAGAATTCTCAATGGCACCCCCTCAGCTGAGATATCTCTCTGGAACTTCAGATGCTGTCTGTGGGCTCCTGGTCAGCCCTTTCGCACCTCCTCCCTCCTACCAGTCTCTCTGCGGTCTCCACTTTCTGTCCTTGGTTATCAGGGTTCTCTCCAGCTAGTCTTCAGTTGAATTTTCAGGGTGGTTTTCTGTATTTTAGTTGTAATTCCATTTGGTCCTGGGAGGGTGTCTGTGTAGCATCCACGTACTCCGCCGTCATTTTAAATCTCAATATAACTTCTTTAGTCTTTAAATTGTTCTAACTTTGTCCTGACTCCCCATGTCATCAGGCAACAGAGATAACCTCAATTTGCCAATTTCCTATTTTAGTGAAATGGCCAGGATGAAACGAAGCCCAGATGACTGCCCCACAGCATCCCTGGATAACCCATTCCAATTAGACCAAGAAGACAGAAGAGATGTCTTCATTAAAGAGTGGAAAGAGCCTGGCCAGTGTGACTCAGTGGTTGGGCATTGACCTATGAAGCTGGAGGTCACGGTTCGATTCCTGGTTGGGGCAATGCCCGGGTTGCGGGCTTGATCCCCAGTAGGGGGTGTGCAGGAGGCAGCCGATCAATAATTCTCTCTCATTATTAATATTTCTATCTCTCTCTCCCTCTTCCTTCCTCTCTGAAATCAATAAAAATATATTTTTTAAAAAGAGTAGAAAGAAGCTATATTAGCTAGGTTTGCTTGAGGTTACTGAGAGAAGCTTTTTTTTACACTTGGAGAACTTAATAATCAGTGATAGGCACTTGAAAACTAAGCAAATAAAAGAGACAATTAGTAACACTAGGGAAAAAGAGAGTTTAACAGGAAAGACAGTGCAGTACATGTCCCA
This sequence comes from Cnephaeus nilssonii, assembly GCF_951640355.1. Lineage (NCBI taxonomy): Eukaryota > Metazoa > Chordata > Mammalia > Chiroptera > Vespertilionidae > Cnephaeus > Cnephaeus nilssonii. The sequence continues at coordinate 48,702,499 of NC_137090.1, forward strand.
GTGTAAATGTAGTCATAGTCACAAGGCTGTGAAGTAGAGGGTCTTAGCTAAGTGATACTGTGAGCTCAAGCGGGGGTTTAGAGACATGTGTGCATGTTTTTGGTTCCCAATACTGGCACTTGAATGTCCTTTGCAATGAAGAATTGTCCCATCAAAATGCCAATATTGCCCTTACTAAGAAATTGAATATTGATTAAATGAAAAGATTGTGACTAACTATTGAGGAAATGGCAGTGGGAGTTGGAGAAAGGTGTGTGCGTGTAAACGGGGTCTAACAGGTCAGCTGCTGGAGGGGAATACCAGTTGAGGCTAACAAGAGGCCGGCCAAACACGTAAAAAGAAAAACCAGAAAGGGAGATGTCCATAAGGGACTTGAAGCGCTCTGACATGTTCTTTGAGATATGGAAGTCCACATACATGTGCATACACTCAGGAAAGACCTGAACACACCATCCTCTCGCACCTCGGGCTGACTCCGAGGCTCTGAGTGAGCAGGGATGGAAGCTAAGGCCGAGTTTCGAGCTGTCTGCAGAGCACGGGAAGCCCACTGAGCCTTCTGCCAAGGCTGCAAGAGCTGTGGGTTCAAAGCTTTTAAGAAAGTCTCTGTCCAATCATTAGCTGACCACTGAGTTGCCACGCGTGATAAAGACTACGGACGTTACAGAATTAGTCCAGGAAATTCACTAAATACACAGCAACAGCAACCAAGGGGAAGGAGGGAGAAGAGCTCATATTATACAATCCAAATGTTCTGTTTTCAACAACAACAAAAATGAGACATACATTTAAACAGGAAAATAAGGTCTACCACGTAAGCTTAAAACAGCCCATAGAAACTGCCCCTAAGGAGTCCCAGATGTAGACAATGTAGTCCTAGACAATGATTTTAAATCAGCTATCATGAACATGTCAAAAGCTGAAAAGAATTAAGGGAAAGTATGAGAATAATGTTTCATCAAATAGAGAATCTCAACAAACAGATAGAAATTATGAAAAAGAACCAAATAGAAATTCTAGAGCTGAAAAGTACAATAACTGAAATGAAAACTTTAGTAGAGGGGCTCACGAGTAGATTTGAACTGGTAGAAGTAAGAACCAGAGAACTGAAAAAAGGTCAGTTGCAAGTAGCCAGTGGGAAGAATAGGCAAATAAGAGACTGAAGAAAAGTGAACAGAGTCTCAGAAACCTGTCCACGCCATCAGTGTACTGACATATGCAAAATGAGAGTCCCGGAAGGACAGGAAAGACAGATGGGACAGGAAGAATATTTAAAGAAAAAAATGGTGAAAACTTCCATAATTTGATAAAAAAAGAAATTTAATCTCCACATGCAAGAAGCTCAATGAACTGCAAATGGGATAAAAGCAAAGAGATATCATATACACGATATTCAAACTGTCAAGTCCAAAGTCAAAGAAAGTCTTGAACACAGCAAGAGAGAGCTGATGCATCATGTGCCAGGAATCCTCAATAAAATTAACATGTGACTTCTTATAAAAAATCATGGAGACCAGCAGGCAGTGGGATAACAAGACGGCAGATAAAAAATCCACCACTAGAAGACCTAAAAACAATTAGACAATAAATACTAAAGGTAACTCGAATCTGCATGAAGAAATAAAGTACCCCAGTAGAGGTAACTATACAGGTAAATATAAAAGACTAGAGGCCCGGTGCACGAAACTTGTGCACTGGTAGGGTCCCTAGCAGCTGCCAGCTGCCGGCCAGGGCCTCCCTCCCTTCCCCCGGCCGCCTCCGCTGCAGCCGCAGGTCTAACTCCCGGACGTACTCCCGGTCGAGGGGACAATTTGCATACTACACTTTCGTTATATAGGATAGTATAATAAATATAAAAGGCTTCATAAAAAGAAGAGTTATAAATCTGTGTTGATGGGCACACAAGATATGATTTGTATGACAATAATAGAAAAAAGGAAGGGGGGAGGGAGCTCTATAAAGCTTTTGTATAACGTTGTATATTCTAAAAATCTAATAAAAAAATTGATGTGCCCTTTTGTCACCGGGTCTGAACAGCGTGGGGACGGTAGAGGCACGAGGCAGAAGCACTACCTTGAGGGGGACATTGCGAGATAGCTACCAGGGCCAGGCGCGCGTCTCTTCTGGGCTTAAAGCTCGTCACATGATGGGAAAAGCACTTTTGAAGGAACAAGTCTACACTGTCCCCAGTTGCTGGTTCCGGAATATTCTCAAGTGTGCCTCCAACCCAAGCCCAAACTGACACCCAAAATATAAACTTCTTAATCGAGAAGCAATAAATTATACACTCAGCTTTAAAGAAGCAGAATAGTAGAAAAGTACAAAGACTCCAAAGCGTATTGTCGATCACTTATAAACATGCAGCGAACAGTGAAGCAGCACAGTAAAAGGAGAAGCATTCCATGGGCTCTGGAGAGCGCCGCCCCCACTCCTGAGGAAGCAGCCTGGACGCCCCGCGGGGAGGACTGGGTTCTGCAAACCTAAGTCTCAGTATGTCTGTTCCAAAGACAGAGCCCGGCATCGGGTTTCAGAACTCCTACATCCGGACAAATCAGCACAGATTGGCTCCTCAAAAAATGTGAATAAAACCAAACACACTTCTCTCAACTAAAAATGTTATTTAATCAGAGTGATTCCCAAAAGAAGTCAAAGGTGGACTTCAGAAATGTCTTATCTTCTTTGTAAAAGATGGACTATGAAAAAAAAAAGTTTAATGCAATTTCTGAAACTAAAAATAAAAGAATTGAAATGATATTGAAACTGTTCACTAGACTGTATCTATTTAACAAAAAAAGAGGCATAATGGAGGAATAGATGAACAGAAAAGGCATAAGACATATAGCAAACACATAGCAAAATGGTTGATGCAAGTCCTACCTTATCTGAATACCACTAAAATGCAAATGAATTAAATATCCTAATTAAAAAGGAGGTATTGGTAGAATGTGTTTAAAAAACTAGATCCAAATATATGTTGCCTATGAGAAACATACTTTAGATTAAAAAACACAAATATACTGAAAATAAAAGGATGGAAAAAATTATATTATGAAGAGTAACCAAAAGAGAACTGGAGTAGCTACACTAATCCCAGACAAAATAAACTTAAAGATACAATTGTTACTAGAGACAAATAAGAATGTTTTATAATGTTAAAGGGGTCAATTCCTTATAAACATGTATGCACCTATAGTGGAGCCTCAGAATACATAAAGCAAAAACTGTCAGGACTGAAGGGAGAAACAGACAAGTTAACAGTAATAGTTGAAGATGTCCGCATTCCATTTTCGATAATGGATACAAGAACTGGACAGAAGATCATGGAAACAGAAGACCTGAACAACACTAAACCAGTTAAACCCAAAGGACATCTCCATAGAACACGCCACCCAACACAGCAGAACACACATTTGCTCAGTGCACATGGGACATTCTCCAAAGCAGATAATATAGTAGGCCATAAAACAAGATTCAATGAACTTAAAATTATTGAAATCATACAAAGTATGTAGTTCAACCAAAATGAAATAAAATTAGAAATCAGTAACAAGAGAATATTTTGGAAACGTGTAAATATTTTCTTTTTTTTTTTTTAAAGAATAGTTTATTGATTTTTAGAGAGAGAGGAAAGAAGGCAGAGGGAGAGAGAAACATCGATGTGAGAGCACAGCCTCTATCAGCTGCCTCCTGCATGCCCTCCACCCGGGATCAAGCCAGCAACCCGGTCATGTGCCCTTGACCAGGAATGGAACCGGCCACCTGCTGGAGCACGGGATGACACCCAATCAACTGAGCCGCACCGGCCAGGGCTGCAAATATTTTGAAATGAAATGATACACGTAAGTAATCAAAGAGTTAAAGAAGAATTCATAAAGGAAATATTTTTATATGTTTTGAGAAAACAAAACTACAACATACCAAAATATATGGGATACAGTGAAAGCAGTGCTTAGAAGAAAATTTATAGTTATAAATACCAAAATTTAAAAGAATTAGAGGGATCAAATCAGTAACCAAAACTCTCACCTCAAGAAACAAGAAAAAGAGAAGAAACTAAATCTAATGTAGGCAAAAGGAAGGAAAGAATAAAGACTAAATGGAAAAACAAATGGAATAGGAAATAAAAAAATAAATTTAAAAAAAGCAGAAAAAAATAATCAAAACCAAAATTTGTTTCTTGGAAAAGATCAATAAAATCAACAAACCTTTACCTGGACTGATCAAAAGGAGAGGGAGAGAGATGGTGATTTACTAAAATCAGGAATAAAAAAGAGACATTACAAAAATAAAAAGGAGTATCCAGAAATACTATGAACAAATAAGATAACCCACATGAAATGGATAAAATCCTAGGAAAAAAAGTAAATTACCAAAATGAACTCAAGGAAAAATAAAAATATAAATAAATCTGTAACAAGTACAGATATTGAGTTAGTAATCAAAACATTTTCAAAGAACACATTTTACGAAGAATGAACACACACTCTTCTTGTGAAGGGGTTTCATAGGAAAGGAGAGATAATATGTCCCACTAAATTCTATTAGGCCAATATTACCCCAATACCAAAACCAGAGAAAGATATAACAAGAAAACTACAGAACAATACTCCTTATGAATATAAATGCAAAAATTAACAGCCCACAACTGAAACCAGTAACATGTTACAAAGATTATACACCATGACCAAGTGGGATTTATCTGAGGAATGCAGGGTTGGTTTATTAGTAAATTACAAACATCAATTTATGTAATACAACTTGTTAATAGAATAAAGAACAAAAACATGTGATCGTACCAATAGACACAAAGCATTTTAATAAAAACCTAACACCCTTTCATGATGAAAAAATCAACAAAATAAAAGTGAAAGGAAACTTTTTCAATCTTCAAAAGCCATCTATGAAAAACTAACAGCTAAGCCTAACTGGTTTGGCTCAGTGGATAGAGCGTCGGCTTGCAAACGGTCCCGGGTTCGATTCCGGTCAAGGACATGTACCTTGGTTGCGGGCACATCCCCAGTAGGGGGTGTGCAGGAGGCAGCTGATTGATGTTTCTCTCTCATCGATGTTTCTAACTCTCTATCCCACTCCCTTCCTCTCTGTAAAAAATCAATAAAATATATTTTAAAAACACACAAAAACTAACATCTAATAATATACTTAATGGTGAAAGCCTAAAAACTTTCCCTCTAAGATCATAAACAAGACAAGGGTGGTTGCTTTTGCATTTTCTCTTCAGCACTGTTCTAGTGTTTCTAGTCAGGACAATGAAGCAAAGAGAAAAATAAAAAAGAATTAAGAGGCATCCAGATTGGAAAGGAAAAAGTGAAACAGTCTTTATTTGCAAATGCCATTATCTGGTACATAGAAAAGTCTAAGGGATGCACACAAAAAACAAAACAAAACAAAACAACAACAACAAACAAAAACCTATTAGGACTAATAAATGAGTTCATCAAGGCTTCAGGATATAAGATCAATATCTTATGCAAAATATAATATCAATTGCATTTAAAAAAGAATTTCCTTTTAAATTTGTATTTATTGATTTGAGAAAAAGAGAGGAAGGGAGAGAGAGAGAGAAATATCAATCTGTTGTTCTACTTATTTATACATTTAGTGGTTGATTCATGTATGTGCCCTGACCTCAAGGGATTGAACCCAAAGCCTTGGCCTATCAGGACAATGCCCTAACCAACGGAGCTACCTGGCAAGGGCTTTAAAATAATTTATTTTTCAATGACAGTTGATGCACAATATTATGTTAGCTTCATGTATACATGATTAGACACTTATATAACTTACAACATGATCATCCTAATAAAATCTAGTACCCATCTAACACCATACAGTTATTAGAATACTAGGGGCCCAGTGCATGAATTTGTGCACCTTGAAAGGAACTGTGGGCCGCGAGGCTGCGGGAGGCAAGGGGGCGGGTCTCAGCCCATTCTCCGCAACCCCGCCTGGCCCCTCCCGACGTGGCCCCCTGTCCCTTGTCTGCCAGCAGCCCCGCTCCCGCTGCTGCCGCTCCCATGCGCGGATGGCGCCGGCCCCACGCGCACCTGCTGATGGCGCGGAGCGATTTGGGCCGGCGCCAGCAGTGGGTGTGAGCAGCTGCTGCTGCCTGATTGCCCCTCAGAAGCAGAGGGAGGTGAAGAAGCCCTCAGGGGTGATCGGGCCAGCAGCCGCTGCTCGCCTCCACTGATGGAGCCAAGTGATCGGGACTGGTGCTGGGCATCGGCAGTGGGTGTGAGCAGCAGCTCTGGTGCCGGCTGCGGGTACAAGTGGGCTGGCACTGGCAGTGGGTGCGAGCGGTGGCTCCAGCGCCAGCAGTGAGTGTGAGCGGGGCTGGCAGCAGGTGCAAGCACCAGGTAGGACCACGGCGGGCAGGAGCAAAGAATTTTCAGTAACCACCAGAGGCTCCCCCCCCCCCCCCCCCCCATGACAGCAACCTGTGCCCCACCTTGGTCTGGTGCCCCACTCACCTGCTCCACCATCCCACCGCGGCCAACGCCTTGCCATGTTCCACACACGCCCCCTGGTGGTCAGTGCACATCATAGCGACCGATTGTTAGGTTTTTTGGTCGTTCCAGTTGTTCCACTGTTTGGTCTATTTGCATATTAGCCTTTTATTATATAGGATTATTGACTATATCCTCTGTGTATTTGTTACTTCCCCATGACTATTCAGTAAGTACCAATTTGTACTTCTTAATCCCTTTACATTTTTCACCCATACTCCAAAGCCCCCTCCCATCTGGCAACTGTCAAAATGTTCTCCATCTGTGAGTCTGTTTCTGTTGTGCTTGTTCCTTTATTATCTTTAGATTCCACATATAAGTGAAATCATATGGCATATGTCTTTTCTGTCTGATTTATTTCACTCAGCACAATAACCTCCAGGTTCATCCAAGTTACTACAGATGGCAAGATTTCATTCTTTTTTTTATGGCTGAGTCATATTCCATTGTATATATGCACCACTTATTTATTCATTTATTCATGGAGACTGAGGTTGCTTCCATATCTTGGCTATCTCTATATATAAAAGCCTAAGTGACCATTACGACTGGTTGACCGAACAACCGGTTGACTGGTCGCTATGACACACACTGACCACCAGGGGGAAGACGCTCAATGCAGGAGCTGCCCCCTGGTTGTCAGTGTGCTCCCACAGCCAACCTCTCATGCTTCCTCCCCCCAGTTGGCTGGCCCCAGTTGGCCCTGATCAGGACTGGGAGAGAGGGCCCTGATTGGCCCCGAGTGCAGGCCAGGCCGAGGGACCCCACCCCTGCACGAATTTGTGCACCAGGCCTCTAGTTGTAAATAATGCTGCAATAGACATATGGATGCATGTCTTTTTAAAAATATATATATATTATTGATTTTTTATAGAGAGGAATGGAGAGGGATAGAGAGTTAGAAACATTGATGAGAGAGAAACATCGATCAGCTGCCTCCTGCATGCCTCCTATTGGGTATGTGCCCGCAACCAAGGTATATGCCCTTGAATCGAACCTGGGACCTTTCAGTCTGCAGGCCGATGCTTTATCCACTGAGCCAAACCGGTCAGGGCTGTATGCATGTCTTTTTGAGTTAATGTTTTGGGTTGCTTTGGATAAATACACAGAAGAGGATTGCTGGCTCCTTCTTTGCCTCATTTATAGTTTTTGTTTTTTGTTTGTTTGTTTGTTAATCCTCACCTGAGGATATTTTTCCCATTGCTTTTCAGAGAGAGTAGAAGGAAGGGAGGGAGGAGGAGGAGAAAGAGAGAAATATCACGAGAGAGAGACATATCCACTGATTTGGCTGCGTATGGCCTGGTGGGAGTGGGGAGCAAACCCGAAACCCAAGTATGTGCCCTTGACTGGGAATCAAACCCAAGACCGTTCGTTGTGCAGGCTGAAGCTCTAACCACTGAGATAACCAGCCATGACTATAGCCTTGGTTTTGAAGTCTATTTTGTTTGGTGTAAGTATTGCTACCCCAGCTTTTTTGTTTGTTTGTTTCCCTTTCAAAGAATACCTTTTTATCCCTTTACTAGAGGCCCAGTGCACAAAATTCATGCACGTGGGGGCTGTGTCCCTTAGCCCAGCCTGCACCCTCTCTAATCTGGGACCCCTCGAGGGATATCCTACTGCCCATTTAGACCCGATCCCTCTCCCAATCCAGGACATCTGGCTCCCAACTGCTCCTCTGCCAGCCTGATTGCCCCTAACTGCTCTCCCCTTCAGGCCTGGTCACCCCTAACTGCCCTCCCCTGCAGGCCTGGTCACCCCTAATTCCCCCCCCTGCAGGCCTGGTCCCCCAACTACCCTCCGCTGCAGGCCTGGGTCCCCCCCACTGCCCTTCCCTGCAGGACCAGTTGCCCCCAACTTCCCTCCTCTGCCAACCTGGTCACCCCTAACTGCCCTCCCCTGCAGGCTTGATTGCCCCCAAACTGCTCTCCCTTGCAGGCCTGGTCCTTCCCAACTGCCCTCCCCTGATGGCCTGATCACCCATAACTGCCCTCCCTTGCAGACCTGGTCCCTCCCAACTGCCCTCCCCTGCTGGCCATCTTGTGGTGGCCATCTTGTGTCCATATGGGGGCAGCCATCTTTGACCACATGGGGGCAGCCATCTTGTGTGTTGGAGTGATGGTCAATTTGCATATTACTTTTTTATTAGATAGGATAGAGGCCTAGTGCATAGGTGGGGGCCGGCTGGTTTGCCCTGAAGGGTGTCCTAGATCAGGGTGGGGGTTTCCTTGGGGCGTGGGGCAGCCTGGGCGAGGGGCCTGTGGTGGTTTGCAGGCCGGCCACACACCCCGGCAACCCAAACGGAGGCCCTGGTATCTGGGATTATTTATCTTCTATAATTGAAACTTTGTAGCCTTGAGTGGAGGCCAGGGCCGGCCAGGGTGGGCAGGAAGCTTGGCTTCCTCCATTGCCAGGGGCAACCCAAGCCTCCTGCTCTCTTCAGCTCCGTGGCTGTTGCCATTTTTGTTGAGATTTATTTATCTTCTGTAATTGAAACTTTGTAGCCTTGAGCGGAGGCCAGGGCCGGTCAGGGCGGGTGGGAAGCTTGGCTTCCTCCATTGCTGGGGAAACCCAAGCCTCCTGCTCACTCTGTGGCCGCAGCCATCTTGGTTGGGTTAATTTGCATACTCGCTCCCGATTGGCTGGTGGGCATGGCTGGTGGGCGTAGCGGAGGTACGGTCAATTTGCATGTTTCTCTTTTATTAGTGTAGATTCTTAGACTGTGTGTGTCTTTTAATCTGAGGTGAGTTTCCTGTAGGCAGCATATGTAAGGGTCTTGTTTTCTTATCCATTCAGTAACCCTGTGTCTTTTGTTTAGAGCATATACTCCATTTGCATTTAAATTATTGATAGATATTTAGTTATTGCCATTTTATTATGCATACTAGAGGTCCCTTGGCCTGGCCTGTGACCTCTCACAGTTTGGGACCCCTCGGGAGATGTCAGATAGTCGGTTTTGGCTGGATCCCCGCAGGCCCGATTTAGACAGGAAGGAGCCCAATCCTGTGCATTGCGCGTCTGTCCCCTAGTGGTCAGTGTGTGTCATAGTGACTGGTCGACCAGTTGTTTGGTCGCTTAGGCTTGGCTGGTGGGCGTGGCCTGGGTATAGCGAAGGTGTGGTCAATTTGCATATTTGTCTATTATTAGGTAGGATATTTTCTTTTTCTTCTTTTTTATTTTGAGTGTAACCTGCCTGCAACAATCTTATATTTTTTTCTTTAAGGCTACAGAAAATCTGCACATAGACAAGGCAATTAATTATGATAATAAAAATGCCCCCATCCGCAGAGCCAAAATCTCCATCACATTCCACGGTGAGTGTGTGGTACATTCACACTCTATTCTACAGCTGCATTTTCTTGTGAGTCTGTGGGGTTATGATCAGTTCTTTCTGGAAATATTAGCTTCTCACAAACTGCCTTCTTGATCAGTAAATATTGTGATATTTCATGAGGTTCTATGAAGAGGAAGGTGGAACATGTATTAGATTAGCAGTTTTAGCTCTCCTACGATGTCCATTCTTGTAACCTGTTGATCATGTTGGCCTCATGATAAAGCCTCGTGCTGTGGTAAATCAACCCATCAATTCTTAAGAAGCCCACGGCAGCCGAAGGAGCGGAAGGCATTACTTTAATTTGTACACTAAGGCTCGGAGCTCCATGATCATGAACTTCATCCTCAAACAGGAGAACTTCTTAAAAAAACTTAATCTGTTCTCTGGCTTTCAATTTCTACCTATATGATCTGTTGTTGGTACAACGTTCAACATAAGTGATTTGCCAAGTAATGTTCTGTCCTAATTGGTTGTATAGGTCCGACCATGTGGTTTATTAACCTCCCTGAAGGGTCCCCCTCTTTCCTGCTTTCCTGCCACTCCTCCACACAGGCTTCTTTAAGCCTCTCTTGGCCGGTGGTTACGCATCTGAATGCATCTGGAGCGTTAAACTCAATCTCGGAGCCAGAACCATGCTGGATTCCTAAGCCACGTTGTCTCCAAACATCATTTCGGGGAGAGATGGCTTATGCAATACATCAGCTCACTTCTCCACGCCCGCTGACCACATGATGTGGGTCTTGGTCATTGTCAGCTTCCAGGGCACAAAGGAGAAGTCCTAGTGGCTGCTCTGGAAGCCGTGGGCCATCATGACCGAGGGGGGCCAACAGGATTGTCTTCTTAAAGAAGTCCCTTGAACATTTCTTGCAATATGGGTTGGTGGTGATGAATTCCTTTAGTTTGTGTGGGGGTGGGGGTGGGGGGTGGGAGGGTGTTTTGCCTGCAGAGCCCTTTACCTGTCTTTCAATTCTGAATGATAGCTTTGCTGGGTAGAGTGATTTTGGTTGTAAGTCTTTGCTATTCATCCCTTTGAATATTTCTTGCCACTCCCTTCTGGCCTGCAAAGTTTCTGTTGAGAAATCAGCTGACAGTCTTATGGGTGCTCCCTTGTGGGTAACCAACTGCTTTTCTCTTGCTGCTTTTAAGATTCTCTCCTTGTCTTTAACCTTTAGCATTTTAATTTTAATGTGTTTTGGTGTGGGCCTCTTTGGGTTTATCTTGTTTTGGACTCTCTGTCCTTCTTAGACTGGTATGTCTATCTCTTTCACCAGATTAGAAAAGTTTTCCATCATTATTTCTTCAAATAGATTTTCCATTCCTAGTTCTCTGTCTTCTCCTTCTGATAACCCCTATGATGCAAATGTTGGTACATTTGAAGTTGTCCCAGGGGCCCCTTAAACTATCATCCTTTTTATTTTATTTTTTCTGTACTGATTGGATGTTTTTTGCTTCTTTATATTCCAAATTGCTGGTTCAGTCATCTGTTTCATCTAATTTACTGTTGATTCCATGTAATGTATTTCTCATGTCAGTAATTGTATTCTTCATTTCTGACTATTTCTTTATGCTTTCTATCTCCATTTTTATGTTTCCTATCTCTTGAAGTTCTCACTAAATTAATCTACTCTTCCCCTAAGTTCATTGAATAGCCTTATAACCTGTGTTTTGAACTCTGTATCAGGTAATTGGCTTGTCTCCATTTTTCTGGAGTTTTGTTCTGTTCTTTTATTTAGAACATGTTTCTGTGTCTCCTCATTTTGGCTGCCTCCCTGTGTTTGTTTCTATGTGTTGAGTAGAGCTTCTATATCTCCCAGTCTTAGTATAGTGGCCTTATGTAGTAGGTGTCCTGTAGGGCCCAGTGGTTCTGTCTCCCTGGTCACTTGAGCCCAGTGCTCCAGGTGGGTCCTTGTGTGTGCATTCCAGTTGTATCTCAGCCTGTATTTCTGTTGTCACATCAATGTGAGGGATTGAAGCTCAAGCTGATTGGTTATGACGACTGGATATGACTACAGTGAAGCTGTTGTGCAGGAGCTGACTCTATGGATCAGGACTCACTTCAATGAGGTTCTGGTGCTGTGGAGTCTGCCCTTTGGGTGTGTCTTTTATGGAGGTGCTTGGGTGGTGCTCTAGTGTGGTCTATAGCTGGCCACTGGGTATGTTGGTTCTGGGGCCTTGGGAAGAGCACTGGTGCAGGCCAAGGTCAGTCCCTGCCTCTGTCCTAACTGGGGCCCTAGGTATGAACTAGAAAGTGATCTGCAGATGGTTGCCACTTGTGCTGGGCTTAGAGGTGCCTGGGAGAGGCTAAGCTGCAAACTGAGACCAACTGCCACTAGTACTGGGCTTGGGGATGTTTAGCAAATGGTACAGGGCATGTTGAGGGCAGATGTTGCTTGTTTGGGGTTTGTGAACCTTTGAGAGATTTTAGGAAAGTCCACAGCATGAGCCAAAACAGGTGGTTTATATAGAACAGCCACTGGAAGTGGCTTGGGTGAGTCCAAAAGTTAGGTGAGGTGGGGGCATTTCAGGGACTCACCAGGCTGGGCAAACATGATTAGCTAGGTTGATGGAGACTCAGATATGGCGTCTGCCTGCAAGTGCAGACTGGGCACAGGGAGCACGCAACGAAGGAACAATCGTTTCTGCCAGCACTTCTGTCTGGGAGAAAGTCACCCCTCCAGCCCTTGCTCTGAAGCCAGGCAATTCACTTCCTCTTCGTATGTCTGTGGCACCTTTTGAGCTGCTGCCCCAGTGCTGGAGCTCAGAGAGAGTATATCTTACTAAGTCCGTGCACGGGCCCTTTAAGAGGAACACCTGGGACTCCAGAAGCCCTCTGTCTCACTCAGCCACCATCCCCACTGGTTTTCACAGCCAGAAGTTATGTGGACATCTGCTCCTGGAACCCCAGGCTGGGGAGCCTGGTGTGGGGCTTGGGACCCCTTACTCTTCAGAGGAAACCTCCAAAGGTGAGACATTCCTTCTGATTTTTAACCACCATACGTAGGTTCTGAGTCTCCACCCCACCTATCAGTCTTGATGTGGCTTCTTCTGTATATCCCTGGTTACAGGGCTTCTGTTCAGCTAGAATTCAGGCAGTTTTGAATGATAGTTGTTCTGTAGTTTAGTTGTAATTTTGATGTGGTTGTGGAAGGAGGAGAGCACAGTGTTTACCTACGCCACCATCTCGACTGGAAGTCTCCAAGAGCTTCAATAATTTGATCATGATAGCTCAGCTTGGAGAAAGCAAGGCAAGAATTGGAACCCAAGCAGTCTGGCAGCAAAGCCTTCACGTCCAGCCACCACTCAATACTCAACCATTCACCCCCTCCTTGGGGAAGGAAGAGCATGCTGGAGGGAATAACACTATTCGATGCACTTGCTATGATTTCTTATTTGAAAAATAAATGTTCCTTTCTGGTGAAGGTTAGAAATAAGTTCCTGAATCAAGACCCTGGCTGATGTGGCTCAGTTAGCTGGGTGTTGTCCTGTGCACCAAAATGTTGACGGATTGATTCCTGCTCAGGGCTTGATCCCCAGTAGGAGGCATGCAGCTGGCACCGATCGATGTTCTGCTCTCACATCGATGGTTCTCTCTCGCTCCCTCTCCCTTCCTCTCTCTCTGAGAAATAATAAAAAAATACTTTTAAGTTCCTTTTCCTATCAGCAAACTAACCAAGGTCACAAGATCTATGTTCAGAACGTCTGTGTTCAAAGGCAGGCCAAAGCCTTTCTCAGAACCCACCTCCAACCCCCTCAGATTCCATCCCATTGGCCAAGATGGTGTCACATCTCCCCACTCAACCAGTCACTGACAGGGGAACAGGGTGATCTGTCATGACTGGTCCCAGGGATGAGGGAGGGGCCCACCCTGAACAGAATGTGGGTCCTGTTAGCCTGGAATATTGGAGGGTGGAGGTGATCCGTGGTGCCTGCCACAGTCACTGCAGGTATTTTCCTCAAAAAGAGGGCATTCCTGGTGTGGAATGTGACACCTTTCGGCATCTTCAGATCCCCAAGGGATGTGTCCTTTTGGGGTTCCACAGAGCAGCCTCCCTGGAAGGGAGTAAATACAAGCAACAGGAACAGCAGCCACGGCGGCGGCTCTCCTGCCAGGTGCGGCCGAACCTGCACAGGCAAGTCCCTCACCGAGCAGCCTGCTTCCTCCAGGCTGCACCTGGCCGGCCTGGAGCATGGATGCCAGGTCTGTACCTCAGGCCCTGGGTGCTCCTGCCCCTGCATCTCCTGCTGGGCCTGCTGGCCAGGCCACACCAAGCACCACAGCTGGTGGAGGTGAGATGCCCCGATGGGAGACGGCTCTTTCCACAGGGATTCCTGAGCCCGAGCCAGCCGGGGCCATCTGGGTGGCCTGCCCAGTCTGGCCCACGCTGGCTGCATATCGAGGGATCTCCATTTCCCGGAAGCCAGTGCCGACAAGTGCCCTTATTTGGGGATTCCTTGCCCTTTTCCAGAAGAATTGAAAAGCAGCAGCCCTTGGGGATGTGGGTGGGCCTTGGCGGCCAACCAGCGTCTGTCTCTCCCACGCTCCTGAGCGAGTCCTCACTCAAGTTCGGGAAAGGGTGAGGGAGAGCTGTGTGGGCAGATGTAGGAGTCGCTGCTGCAGCCTCTTTGCTGCTTCCACTGGTTCGGGCACCCCCGTGGCATAGGCAGTGGTCAGTCCTCAGCCCCAACCAGCTCTGCCTCTCTGTGGTCCCCGCGCTGCTCCACCTCCCCTCCTGGAGGCCCCCGCATTGACCTTCTGCCTCCACTCTCCTCAGGCTCCTCTCTGTCCTTTCTTCTGCTACTTTAGGTGCCTTAAAAGTCTTAGCTTAAGACTTGCCCCAGGCGGGGCACCGGGTTGGAGCCTGCCGTGGGCATTCCATGACTCCACCGCAGAGACGTGAGGCCCGGGCACCCAGCGGCTGCAAGACTTTCAAGAGCTTCTCCTGCCAGTCCCTTGACGAAGGGCGGGGGCCTGGTCTGCGGGCCACATAGGGCCATCAGATAAAACACCAGAACGTCCAGGAAAATTGGAATTTCAGGTAAACAATGGATAATTTTTAGCATAAGTACACCTGCTGCAATGTTGAGGGCAGACAGCAACAAATTATTTGTTGTTTACCTGAAATTCACCCCTTACTGGCTGCTCGCGTTTACCCTTGCTTCTGCAGCGCCCTAGGGGCCTGCAGGCAGGCAGGTGGCTGCAGTGAGGCCGCGGCTGCCCAAGGTCCTGGCAGGCTGAGACCCCGGCAAGCAGGGCCTTGTGCTGCCTGGAGGAGCCCCACCTGAACGACTTCAAAACCTGAGTTTCAAACCAGACAGGGCCCAAGGCCACACTGGCGTCAGTTTGCGTCCCCTCCCGCCCCCTCCCACCTTCGGTGGAAGATGGCTTTCCCTGGGTGGCCTGGGCAGCTGATGTGGTCTGTGTCGGCTGATGGCAGCTATGAGCACGTGAGTCTGCACAGCGCGGCTTCCCAGCGTCTCCTCCTCGGAAGGAGACACCCCAGCACGCAACCACAGCAGAGCCTGGAGGTGTCTTGTAAGTGCCCTGTGGCCTGTCTGGCCACGTTTAGAGCCAGTTTGGGTTTTTAACCTGAATTGTCCAGCCAACGCCATTGAAGGTGCACCCCCCAATCCTGACAGAGTCACCAATCAGATGAGTCTGTTCTGCCTCCACCCTCCACCTGCCTGATTCTTGCTCACCTGTAGGGTCACCGTTAATAAGACTGCCTTTGAGAAGCTGCCCTTCGTTCCCTTCACCCCAGTGAAGTCGTGTCCCCTGAAATAACCTCCCCATACAGCCTTCGCTTTTCCTCCAGGGGCACTGTCAGATGTATAGCTCTCCAGCCAGGGGTGACTTTTGGGCTAAAGTCTATCCTCACCCCTCCCCGCTCCCCTCCCAGACTACAGTCTGTCCCAGGGCAGGGACCTCTCTCTTTGGTCTGCCACTATGTCCTAGCACCACCTTTTCAGCATGAAATGGGGGCCTGGGGCCTCGCTGGCAGGTGGTTGGATACACGGAAGGGAAAGACCGCCCCCCTTCTCCAGCCACCTTTGGTAAACACCTTCCTTCAGGAAGGCATTGGGGGAATTTGTCTAAACAAGATTGTAGTACAATGCCAGGGATATTTTTAATTAGCCTGAGCTTGCTTACTTATTTTATCTTTTAGATTCAATTGTTGATAGAGATATATTTATTACCATTTTATTGTTCATATATATTTTTCTTCTTCTTCTTCTTACAGAAAACCCTTTAGCATTTCCTATAATACTGCTTTGTGTGATGAACTCCTTCAGCTTTTTGTCTGGTGAGATCTTTATCTGTCCTTTGATTCTAAATGAGAGATTTGCTGGGTAAGCTGGGTTATATGCTTTGCATCACTGTAAATATTTTGTGCCAATCCCTTCTGGCCTGCAAAGTTTCTGTTGAGAAATTAGCTGACGGACTTATGGGCACTGCCTTGTGGGTAACTGCTTTTCCCTTGCTGCTTTAAGATTCTCTCTTTGCCTTTAACCTTTTGCATTTTAATTATGATGTGTCTTGGTGGGGGCCTCTTTTAGGGTTCTCTTGTTTGAGACTCTGCACTTCCTGGACTTGTATGTTGATTTCCTTCACCAGGTTAGGTAAGTCTTTTGTCATTATTTTTTCAAATAGATTTTCAGTCCCTTGCTCTCTGTCTTCTCCTTCTGGCACCCCCATGATGTGAATGTTGGCTTTAAGTTGTCCCAAAGGCTTCTTACACTATCCTCATTTTCTAGACTATTTTTTTCTTTGGCTGTTCTGATTGGGTGTTTTTGCTTATATTCCAAATCACTGATTTGATTCTCAGCTTCATCTACTCTATTGTTTTTTTTTATTTTTTATTTTATTTTTATTTTTTTAAATTTCTTTATTGATTAAGGTGTCACATATTTGTCCTCATCCCCCCATTCCCATCCCACACCCCTCCCCATGGATGCCCCAACCCTCTGTTGAACTTAAGCATTGGTTAGGCTCATATGCATGCACACAAGACCTTTGGTTGATCTCTCCCCCCTCCCCCCACCCTCCCCTATCCTCCCTCTGAGGCCCGATAGTCCGCTCGATGCCTCCTTGTTTCTGGTTCTGTTCTTGTTCATCAGTCTATGTTGTTCATCATTTCCCCTAGATGAGCGAAATCATGTGTCACTAGAGATATACTTATAAGAATTGAATGTGCGACGAGCAATAATAGTTATGCTGACAGGCAAATGAATCAGTCTGTAGTGAGTTTCTTTCTGGACCAACAGTTCTTTTGAGACCCAATATCAATGTCCACCAGTTCCTTATGAGTACATGTCGGCACTGACCCCTCAGCTCTGGATGGTGGACAAATGGTGGTAATGCAGGTCCGACTCCCTCTGGTTTGGTCTCGGCCGGACCCAGGGTCGCGTGGCCTCACCCAGATCCAGGGGCCCACGGCCTCACCCGGACCCAGGGCCAGACTCACCCGGATCCAGGGACCCACGGCCTCACCCAGACCCGGGACCCAGGCTCACCCGGATCCAGGGGCCTACGGCCTCACCCGGACCCGGGACCCAGGCTCACCCGGATCCAGGGGCCCACGGCCTCACCCGGACCCGGGGCCAGGCTCACCCGGATCCAGGGGCCCACGGCCTCACCCGGACCCGGGGCCAGGCTCACCCGGATCCAGGGGCCCACGGCCTCACCCGGACCCGGGGCTAGGCTCACCCGGATCCAGGGGCCCACGGCCTCACCCGGACCCGGGGCCAGGCTCACCCGGATCCAGGGGCCCACGGCCTCACCCGGACCCGGGACCCAAGCTCACCCGGATCCAGGGGCCCACGGCCTCACCCGGACCCGGGACCCAGGCTCACCCGGATCCAGGGGCCATCTACTCTATTGTTGATTCCACGAAAATTATTCTTTATTTCAGTTAGTATATTCTTCATTTTAAATGGTCCATTTTTTATGCTGTTGAGGTTCTCACTAAGTTTATTGAGCATCCTTATAACCAGTGTTTTGAACTCTGCATCTGGTAGATTGCTTGTCTCTATTTTGTTTAGTTTGTGTGTGTGTGTGTGTGTGTGTGTGTGTGTGTGTGTGTGTGTGTGGCATTTTTCCATTCTTTCATTTGGGATATATTTCTTTGTCTCCTCATTTTGGTAGTGTTAACGAAAAAAACCATTGAAACCTGTAAAGAATTTTAGTGAGTTTATTTGAGCCAAACTGTCGACATATGCCGGGAAGCAGAACCTCAATGAATTGAGATTATGCTCCGGAGAATGCAGGGTTACATCTATTTTTATACATTGCCATCAAAGGAGGGACATAGGTGGGCTACATGAAATTCATTGGATAAAGTCAAATGGTGGGAAACCCCTGGGATTGGACAAAAGTAAAATGATGGACACATACTTAGGTGGGTACAGGAACAATTAACATGATAATGAAGGAATTTGAGGCATCTGTCCTGGCGCCTACCACATTTGGTTGTGCCCCAGGGGCTCCAGCAAAAGAAGGAAGTTACAAGTTACCCAGACATCTCACAGATATGTTATCTTAGAGGCAAAAAGGCAAATGGGCTCAGTAAAGAAGATCCAAGTTGATCTTTGTCAGGGAAGATAGCAGCCTAGGAATGACTGCCCACTATAACCTGTTTGTAGTTAAATATTTAATTTTCAGACCATCTTTTGTGGTTATTTTAGGTCTCTGAGTTTTCAAGACTGCCACACAGGCCTCCCCTGAGCTTGTCAGGTTAGCAGGTGGCTTCTTTCGTTCACACATCCCCCTTTTGGTCATAAATCAATCCAAAGGATGCATTGATGACCAACCTTTTGGTTGGATAATGGAGTCCCACGGTGCTAGGAAGGCTCATTCCTAGGATGTCTCAGTGTCAGCATGTCTTGCTGGACAGGTGGACCACTGGGGATGGGGCAAGACCATAACCTTAGATGGCATTTAAGGTCGAATTATATATATTTTAAAAAAGGCAGGTAAATGGGAGGCAGTCAAATCCTATATGTCCTTGTTAAAAAGTATTCTGGATCATTTCTAATTTTGAGCCACCATGATCCGAGTCTTTTTTTCTGTTTGTCTTATGTTTTGCTTTTCTGCATCTAATATAACATTTACATATCAAGAACAAAAGTAACAATAGTAAACCAATAACACTGATTAGGAACAGAAAATGTCTAATACTATACAAGGAAAATTCTAAGGGGAACAAGCATCACAGCCAACCAAAAAACCCTTTACATGTATTATCATAATCTTCTATTAAGCTAATTATGCTTTCCTCCTTCATCCACTGTCATTTGTGATATATTTGGCCAAATGAATTAAGACTCTACTATTTCATTATCTAGAAGCTCTAATTTTCTTCTGGCCAATTAGTTCTCATAAAAATGGCTTCATGGGGAGGAGTTCAATTTCCCAATACACTGGTTTTTCAGTATCAATATTATCACAGATTTTATGAACATCAGGCAAAGTCATTCTGCCTATAATTTCAGTATTACACCATATCCTAGTATTATTTAATGTAAACTTGGTGATATTACAGTAAATATTGCTTTTAACCCTTCCCAGCAAAAACGCCCCTTTTCCATATACTATATTGTTATTTGTTGGGGTAGATACAATAAGCCAGGACTGGGTGAATTCAGTATTCCATATGAATTGAGGGCATAACCATTCACTTTTCCAATTTTCACAGACAGTGAGATGGGTTCACATTGTTTATTATTTTTAAATATGGCCCATCTACTTCCCATTGGAAGTATTCTAGTATTATAGAGGATAGTCCTTACGCCAGCCAGTTGAACTACTGGAAATTTTAAGCTTAGGATTTAACTCGCACCTGGGCTTTTAAAAACACAATATTGTAGATCACATTTCCCATTTAAAATTTTCCAAATGCCTGGGGAACCATATGAGTCCCATAAGTGTCTGGCCTGGGCTTCTGCAGCCATTATAGTTGGCCATTGTTTCATAGCCACTTCAGATTCCTTGTATTAGCATAGACAACAGGCCCAGTTGAATTAGGGCACAAGCATGTTCCCATTGTTGGGTTTGGGCATGAGTTTTTAGTCTGTCGAGCCTGTTCTATCCATTAAACTAAGGCTTTATTATCTTTCCATGCTGCTTCCCACTGTTTTTCCTTCTTCCAGAAACAGCATTCCCTCTATATGACCTATTTGAGATAAAAATCTTTTTCTAATGAATGACATTCTTCATTAGCTACATACAAGTTCAGCTTGTCCCGGATACCAAGGCCAGCCCCTACTCCTCCAAGTATTCCTCTTTTGCTTCTTTTAGGGAGACCAATGTTGTTGGATC
This sequence comes from Cnephaeus nilssonii, assembly GCF_951640355.1. NCBI lineage: Eukaryota > Metazoa > Chordata > Mammalia > Chiroptera > Vespertilionidae > Cnephaeus > Cnephaeus nilssonii. Next base: position 48,722,666 of record NC_137090.1, read on the forward strand.
CACCAGAAATGTCGCTGCCATTGGGTAGCTATGGCTTGGGAGCAGTTAGGGTATACTGAGTGGAGCCAAAAATGTTGAGTTTCCCATGCCATAGTTAAATGGGTGAAGGAGACTCCCAAATGAGCTAGAGTTTGAGTATTCATAGGGCTCCTCAAACGTCCAGGACACAAGGACAGTGGGGTAATTATAAACATATCTACCCACCAAGTGATGTCAATAATTTCTGAAATGGGGACCCATTGATTTTTTTCTTGTTTCACAGACATCCAGCCATAAGAGCATGGCTGGTGAGTCTGAGGACATGAAATGCTATGACAGATAGCACAGGCTGCTGCAAGCCTTTGGCCATCATATCCAGGTGTTTTTCTTAGTTATTCATCACCCATCTCTATAGCCATACAATATTCATCCAGATTACATCCATATACAATTCTACCAGTGGAATTATCAGGGAGATATTCTTGGAGGTATTTGCCTAAGGTGGGTCCTTTATAATAGATAGAGCCAGAAAACAACAACAACAACAACCAAAGCTTATATTGATAGCAGAAGACCAATGTGTGGCTAACAAGGCATTAATTTCACTATCATACCTGATAACCAGAACATCATTGTGTAGTAGGTAGGAAAGGTTAGCAGGTATCTAAGTTAAATTTTTCATATCTAATAAAGAAAGAGGTCTGGGGAGGTAGACATTGTTTCCACTAGGGAACCATAAGGATAATAATAATATGAAAATCATTTTATGTACATTCAATCAATATCAGTATCAATCAGATGATATAAAACAAGCAATATCAGTTTGTGAGTATACAGGCCTTGTTGACGTCATCTTGGGATAGCTGTCTGCCTCCGTGGTCAGCGACTTCTCGTCCTTGAAAAGTCTGTGATCTCCGCTGCAGACGGAGATGGTGTCAGAGATGGGAGTAGATGTCCATTCACAGTCAGATGCCTTTTTTTAAATGAGAAATGTGAATCCATGAGCTAACTCCTTTAAGCTTAGCTGCACATGGGTTAGTTAGTAATACCTGGTAAGGTCCCCTCCAATGAGGTTGGAGAGAATCTTTTATTTGGTGTCTTGGAAAAGACACCAAATCTCCTGGTTGTAAGCCATGATCTTTGAACGCTTCGTCTCCCGGGAGCGCACTGTGAAATAAATCTGTTACCAATTTGTTAGTTCCTACAATGCAGAATGTCTGCTCTTTACTTTTCCCTATATTCGGGAAACAAAAGATTTAAGAGTCAACAATATTTTAAATAGAATCATAAGAATAATTATCTTCAATTCATTTAGTCCCATAGTTGTTTTTGTTTATTTATTCCTTGAAGTTCTATAAATCTTCATCCAGTTCAAAATATGACCTGCTTAGAAGCCTGCAAGTTAGAGTAAATCTGAGTCCTTTTCATGGATTTTTCTAGACATATATACCTACAAATGCATCAGAATAAAGCTGTCCACAAATGACAAAAATTTAAAAGTGGCATGGTCATAGATTTGATAAAAACTTTGCTTTTCTATAAAATATAACATTCCAAGACAACAACTTCTTGGTAAGTAATAATCCCTGTAAAATGACATAGAGAATAATATAAAATTTGTATACCTTTAGATTCAATTACAATTTCAACATATAAAGAATAATATGTAAGAGTTTAAAATGAGGCACATGGCTTATTGCAAGCAGTGTATTGAGCATTGAAAATAATACATAAACTCCCAATATGTGAAACGCAAATACCCAGAGTATCACTGGCAGACGCCCCCACAGGGAATCATGACTCTTGGCTTGCCAGTGTCCCTGACTGGACACATGCTACCCTCCTAAAGTTTCCTGTTTGAACTTAGCTCTGAGAATCTTTGCAAGTTTCTTTCTGAAGCAGAGTGCCTTAACAACGCACGTGACCTGTCCTTGCTCTTGATTGGAGCTCAGGCACACGGTCTTTCCCGATTGGCTAATTCAAAGGGAGGGGTTGGCCCTTGCTCTCTCAAGGGGAGAAGCAAACCATGCAGCCACCATGGCAGCTGCCAAGTCACAGTCCAAAATGGAGGCTGTCTAAACTATTCTTTGACAGAAAAGATGATTTGTTTATTCTCACAACAAATAAGGAAAGAGCAAACCAAATCCCTAAAAGATAGACAGCCACAATTATATTTCAGACAAACAGACAGAAATCTCACTAGCTGTTTCTGGAGGCTGAACCCTGAGAGGGAGAGCAAGAAGAGCCCCCAAGATGAAGAATTCTTGGCAGCTGCTGGGACGTTCTTGCAATCTCTCTCACACTTTCAACCACACAACACACAACTAGGCTTCCCCAAAGCGGGACTTGCCTCTTCTTTCAACAAATTAAACAACAACAAAGAGACACAAAAACATCAACACTCTTATACAGGCACGCAGAAAACACACTAAGAATTTACACCAGAGAATGTCTAGCATTAAAATTACCAAAGCAGTGTCTTTTGTCCCCGGTTCGGGAACTGCCTCTCTCTAGAATTTCAGTACATTCCCAAAGGACTATTCAAAAATGGCTGTAGACATTTGTTAACTTCAAAATAGTTCTGAGACAGTCTCTGAAAATCTTTTTTTATTAATTTCCATCTTATTGGAAGAAAATTTTTTCTTAGAAGCTTCTAGTTTCCAAATCAAGATACGCTTCCCATATACTCATTCACTTTAATTTCAGAGCCTGCATTTTTTTTTTTTCCTGCATGCAAAATATTAACATAGGTACCCCAAACAAACTGCATTTTTTTCTTTCTTTTTTCTAGCCATTCCTCAGTTAATATTTTCTAGTTAAATTTTCTCATTTCTGTTAAGTACTTGCAAGTAAAGGCTTCTTATCAGGAGTATTAAATGAGGGCTGGGGTCTTGGGAGTTTCTAGCCTTGGAGGCACAATTTCCCATGTTAAATTTTTATTTTTTGGATATCTGTAGTCTGAGCAAACTTTAGATATGTTATGTAGTAGGTCAAACATGGCCTCAGTTTCTCTCCCGGCTGTCTAAAACCACAAAAAGTTTTGGGGCCCGGGCATACCAAGTCTTTATGGTGGCCCCCTAGAAAAGCCATTTAGTTAATTACAGTTGCGTCGGAACTTCCAGATGGGGCTCCTGCATTTCTGACACTTTCACAAAATTCTTAGTCACCTAAGAACACCTCAGAATCGGACTATTCTTTAAAAAATAAAAAAGTGTTGCCCCTTTATCTTCGGAGCTGAATGAGTTCAGCTCATTTATACGGCGAAGGTTATTTTTGCTCAGACTCTCAGCAATTCCAATTGAAAAGCCAAAATCAAAACCAGCCACCCATTTTTTCCTCCAGTCCCGCCTTAGCCTGGGTTCTGCCAACCCTTAACCTGGGGTTCTGTCAACCCTGGTTCCACCTCGAGGATTTTAAAACAGCTCAAATAAAGTCAGACCCTCTACCAAAGGGAAGGTCCTGGATCCAAGAGACGACTCACCCACGTTCACCCAATGGGCGGAGGACCGGTGGGCTTCAAGGGGCCCTTTGCTGGATCCTAGCTCCAAGTCCAAGTCCAAGGGAAGATCCCGGGTGAGTTTTCTTTGGAATCCTGCCGACTACGCCAAGTAATGTTAACAAAAAAAACCATTGAAACCTGTAAAGAATTTTAGTGAGTTTATTTGAGCCAAACTGTCGACATATGCCGGGAAGCAGAACCTCAATGAATTGAGATTATGCTCCGGAGAATGCAGGGTTACATCTATTTTTATACATTGCCATCAAAGGAGGGACATAGGTGGGCTACATGAAATTCATTGGATAAAGTCAAATGGTGGGAAACCCCTGGGATTGGACAAAAGTAAAATGATGGACACATACTTAGGTGGGTACAGGAACAATTAACATGATAATGAAGGAATTTGGGGCATCTGTCCTGGCGCCCACCACATTTGGTTGTGCCCCAGGGGCTCCAGCAAAAGAAGGAAGTTACAAGTTACCCAGACATCTCACAGATATGTTATCTTAGAGGCAAAAAGGCAAATGGGCTCAGTAAAGAAGATCCAAGTTGATCTTTGTCAGGGAAGATAGCAGCCTAGGAATGACTGCCCACTATAACCTGTTTGTAGTTAAATATTTAATTTTCAGACCATCTTTTGTGGTTATTTTAGGTCTCTGAGTTTTCAAGACTGCCACACAGGCCTCCCCTGAGCTTGTCAGGTTAGCAGGTGGCTTCTTTCGTTCACAGTAGCCTCCTGTGTTTGTTGCTGTGTGTTAGGTAGAGTGGCCTAGTGTCATAGGTGTCCTGTAGGGTCCCAGGTACAGCCTCCCCACTCACCTGAGCTGGGCACTCCAGGTGGGCCTTCCAGGTGGGCTGTGTATACCCTCCTCTTGTAGGTGAGCCTTGATTGCTGTTGACATGTCAATGGGAGGGATTTACCTCCAGGCCTATCAGCTGTAAGGACAGGCTATAACCACCGACCACTGATCTCTGGAGGAACAGCTGTGCAGGGGTCCACTCAACAGAGCAGGCCATATTTCTGTGGGGCTCTGGTGCCCACTGAGTCTGTCCCTTGAGTGTGTCACTTGTGGAGGTTGTTGGGTGGTGGTAATTTGACACGATCTGAAGCTATCCACTGGGTGTGCTGGCTCTGGGACATCCCTGGAGGTGCAGACCAAGGTCAGCCACCACCTGTGTTCTCCCTGAGGGTTACCCAGCATGAGCTACAAAGTGATCTGCAGATGGTTGTTACTTGTGCAGGTCTTGGAGATGCCCCGGTGAGGCCAAGATGTGAGCCAAGTCATGGGACCACTTAGTGAGAGGTATAGGGATTTTTGAGACCAGATACTGCTTGTTTGAGAGACTTTAGGAAAATCTGAAGCAGGAGCCAAAATAGGCTATTTGTATGAAAAAGCTACTGGAAATAGCTTGGGTGTGCCCACAGTTAGGTAGGGCAAGGTCACAGGGAATCACCAGGGCAAGGAAAGCATTATGAGCCAGGTTGATGAAGTCTCAGATATGGCATCTGCCTGCTGGCTTGGTGGAGGAGGGCTCAACAAAGGAACAATGGCCCCTGCCAGCACTTCCGTCTAGGAGAAAGCTGCTCCTCGCAGCTCTCGCCCTAATGCTGGAGAATTCAGCTCCTCCTCTATGTCTCTGGTGCCTTTCAAGCTGCTGCCTCAGGGCTGGAGCTCAGAGTGAGTGGGTTCTCTCTGAAAGTCCATGCATTGGCCCTTAAGGAGGAATTGCCTGGGACTCCTGCAGCATCTGTCTTCCTCAGCCACACTCTCCACTGGTTTTAGCAGCCAGAAGTTGTGGGGATTTCTGTTCCTGGGACTGGAACCCTGTGCTTGGGGCCTGGTGTGTGGATGGGACCCCCTTTCCCCTCACGGGGGCGGGGGGGGGGATCTCCACAGCCAAGATATCCCTCCCGATTTTTATCTGCCACTTGTGGGTGTGGGACCAGCCCACTCCACATCTCTGCTCCCTCTATCAGTCTCCAGGTGGCCTCTTCTTTAATTCTCTAGTTATAGAAATTCCATTCAGCAGTTCTAAATGATGGTTGTTCTGTAGTTCAGTTGTGATTTTGATGTGCTTGTGGGAGGAAGCAAGCACCGTGCTTACCTATATAGCCATTTTGACAGGAAGTCTGAGTTCTTTTATTTTGAAGGCTTAAAATTTTTATTTGAAGTCTTAAAAATGTTTAGAATTCTATATTCTCCTCATAACGTATCAGTGGTAATTTAACATCAAAATGGCAACTTCCCCAAAATAACCTTTGAGTAAAAATCAACATGCCAGGACGGTGCATCACATCATCATAAAAATATGTCCCTGTGGCACTGAGAACTGCAAGCTGGGCCCGCACCCCAACACAACTAGCTTGCTCCTGCCCCAGGGACTTTGCACATTCTGTTTCCATTCCACCAGGGTGGGCCCAGCCCGGGAAGCACCGCAGGCAGCAGGTCAGCAGGGCACACAGCACACTGCGAATGAGAGGTTCTCTGTGGGGAATGTGGGAGGCCAGCGTTGGAGTCCAGGACCGCTTGCTGGTCCTCTAATCCTCCCAGATCAGTCAGCTGAATGCCCACACGATTTCACTGTCCGGGTCCTTAGGCCCAGTCTGCAGACAATGGAAACCTGTGACCCAGCAGGGTTTCCCTTCCCCACAGTGTGGCCCACGGAGCATGTTATTAGACCTTTGCATTTTTGAGGACCTGATAGGTGAGAAGTATCTGAATTTAGTTTTACTTCATATTTTCTTATGAACAGGGCTAAATATGCTTTAAAATCCGATTTGTGTTCCTTTTCCTATGGATTGCCACAGCGCGGGGTCTGCGGCTGCTGGGTCTCACTGCCAATGTCAGGCGGCTCTTCTGTGCCAGGCGGTGTCCCAGGTGCTGGGGACAAGAGTGAGTAAGAGGAACTCAGCCTGGGGCCTGGAGGAGCCCACATTCTGGTAGGGGAGGGGGATCAGAAACAGGAATATACAAAACGGCAGGCATTGATAAGGGCCAGGAGGAAAAGTGGAGCAGGGAGAGAAGATGGGTGCCAGTGAGGGCAGGCGCTATTCTAGGAAGGACCGTCAAAGAAAGTCTCTTTTGAGTAGGTGACCAATTTAAACAGATAACCTGAAAGCTAAGAGAGGGAGCCCCAGGCAAATGTGGGGGAGAACCCGGTGGGCTGGGAACAGAATGTGCAAGTCCCTGGGGCAGGAGCAAGCTAGTTAGTTGTGTTGGGGTGCGGGGCAGGGCAGGTGTGGTCGTGTGTTGGGGACGAGGTGGGAAGCCAGTGTGAGCAGCAGAATGCTCGAGGCAGCTGGCTGCTGGAAGAGGTGGGCGGGTAAGAACCTTCTCAGGGTTAATTGGAGGGTCCTGAACAACGTCCCGTTTACATTCTTTTTTTAAAATTTTCTTTATTGCCGAAACCGGTTTGGCTCAGTGGATAGAGCGTCAGCCTGCAGACTCAAGGGTCCCAGGTTCGATTCCGGTCAAGGGCATGTACCTTGGTTGTGGGCACATCCCCAGTAGGGGGTGTGCAAGAGGCAGCTGATCGATGTTTCTCTCTCATCGATGTTTCTAACTCTCTATCCCTCTCCCTCTCTGTAAAAAAAATCAATAAAATATATTTTTAAAAAATTTCTTTATTGATTAAGGTATCACATATTTGTCCTCATCCCCCCATTCCCGTCCCAAACCCCTCCCCACGCATGCCCCCACCCCCCTGTTGTCCGTGACCACTGGTTAGGCTTATATGCATGCATACAAGTCCTTTGGTTGATCTCTCCCCCGTCCCCCCACCCTCCCCTACCTTCCCTCTGAGGTTTGACAGTCTGATAGATGCTTCCCTGTCTCCGGGTCTGTTTTTGTTCATCAGTTTATGTTGTTCATTATTTCCCCTAGATGAGTGAGATCATGTGATACAAGAAATACACTTATAAGAACCGAAAATGAGACAAGCAATAATGGTTATGCTGAGAGGCAAATGAATCAGTCTGTAGTGAGTTTCTTTCTGGGCCAACAGTTCTTTTGAGTCCCAATTTCAATGTCAAACAGTTCCTTATGTGTACATGTCAGCAATATTTCAGTTCTGGATGGTGGACAAATGGTGGTAATGCAGGTCCGACCCTCTCTGGTTTGGTCCTGGGCAACCTGCCACGACGCACAGCTGTGTCTTCCATCTCTGGACTGTTTCTCTTCTGTCTTCATGGCTGGAGCACTCCTGTCAATTCCTTTCTGTTGCAGGAATCCACATGGTCTTGGAGTTGTTTTCTGAAAATATACAAACATATTCTCGACCAAAAGTTAATAAGGAATATTTTCTATAAATTTGACTTGGGATCCTTTTTCATTTTTTGCCCAAATGATTTTCCTTTGTCTTGTTTTGACACCATGTGTGCTTTTCATGGGTGTCTTGCTGTTAGCATTACAAATGAAAGTTAATTTTCTAAAGTAAAAATTTTCTAGATGTAAGTTACTTACAGGATATTTTTCCTTACATGATATTCTTCTACTATCTCCCCCTTTTTTAATTTAAATGTTAGGAGGCTTTTGGAAATTTTATAATGTAGTCTTGATAGCTTTTAAATTTTATTTTTTTGTGCTAAAATATAACTGCTTTAGGTTCATTACATGTTACGCAATTTTACCATGAGATGAACTACCAATAAAAATTTTTGTTAACACTTTAGGAACAGCTTTTTGTCCAGTACAATAAATTTTTCTAGAATATTCGCTTATTTCAATTAGCCAATTTAAATTAGTCTGAAAACTTGACTATTTTACTGTCAAATTTAATACTCTAACAACAATCTTATTTTACCCTGTAAATATTAGTGGAAAGGATTATTTGCCTTCTTGAGTAGGCCCTGAGCATTCCTGGTACTAGGCTGGATTTAGATATAAAAAACCCACTTCCCCACACCATGGGTACAAGATCACTCAAACCAGACTTGTTGGAGTGAGAGGGCAGCTGCTGTCGGCCAAGTCTCTGTCTGTTACCTGGGTCCTGATCATGGGAAGCGAAGCAGCCCTGGGGGCAGGAGATCTCCCTCAGAAGGGGTGAGGGTTCAGGCCCCTGCAAAGTTGGGGGGGGTGAGGGTCTGTGCCCCACCTCTGTTGACCCCCAAGTTCTCTCCTGATGGCCCCTCCCGTTTACATTCTTATCATTCTGTTTGGAAGTCAAGTGGTCTTAGAGGGACAAGAGTGCGCACATAAATAAAATGAAAATAATAAAATAGCTCGGTGAAGAGGTCCCTGCAGTCGCTCAGAGGAGCTGTGAGGAAGCTCAGACCCGAGCACAGGAGAGGGGGAGCAGGTTTGGAGCTGGGCGGGGGCAGCGAGTGGGAGCGGTGCTGGGGGGGAGGAGGTTGGGCTTGCCTGGAGCCACCTGCTGAACTGGAGGAGGCAAGGGGGTCTGGCGCCGGAAGGAAAGGAGAAGAGCGCGGGATGGGCCGGGCTGCGGGCCATGCACGGAGCGGCGTGGCATCCCTGGATGCCAGTGTTCCCACCAAGAAGCCGTGGTGGACGCGGCCGCCCCACGGAGAGGCCAGGCGAGATGAGCGTGGAGGACAGAGCTGCTGGCGGCTGTCCCTGACTCCGGGCGGGCGGCCCCGGGCTGGCGGTGGCGGGGAGGGGAGCCTGTGTGAGCAGGAAGCGAGGCCGGTGAAGACCCGGCCCTGGAGGAGTTTTGTCTAAACGTTGACGCAGAGGGGGAGGACCCCCTGGAAGGCTGTGGGGTTAGGGAGGGCTCCCAATCTTCATTTTTCCTGCAGGATGGAGGACACAGCCCATTCGCCTGGAACAAGGGGGACCTGCGGTTCCTGGAAGGAGGCCCAGGCTGGGACCCCAGGCTCCGAGCTGGGGTGGGAGGAGGCGCAGGCAGAGGGACCGGGGCCCAGGGCAGGTGTGGGGCAGCACCGGTGCCCATGGGGTTATCCTACCTAATAATAGAGTAATATGCAAATTGACCATACCTTCGCTACACCCTCAAGCCACTCCCACCAGCCACGCCCACCAGGAAACCGTCGCAGGCAACTGGGGGTTGGCTCCTACGATCTGTCGCCGGGACTCTGGGGTGCGGCCGAGCCCAAGGCCAGGAAAGCCTCCGCCGGAGGCTTTTCTGGCCTTGGGCACTAGCGGGGAGCCTGCGACGGATCGCAGGCAACTGGGGGTCCACTCCTGCGAGGGCATCTGCTCCTGTGGTGGATTGCAGAAAGCTGGGGTCCCCTGCCCAATGGGCGGTGTCTGCGATCACAGGGAGCTGGAGGTCCCCTTCCCAGGCCTAAAGCTTTGGCCAGAGGTTTTAGGCCTGGGCAGGGCCCAGCCCTCCATTGGTGTGAACTATAGAGGAAACACCTTTTCTGACTGCACATTGGCTAAGCTCCCTGTATGCCACCAGTAATGTTCTCAGTAACTTGGGTAATAAGAATCCAAAAAGGTGATCTAGGGTTTTTCCACCACACTTCTGGAGAAAAAAACGAAGGTCCGCTGCTGGAGGGCTAAGAAATGTCATATCCTGCCCTAGCCGGTTTGACTCAGTGGATAATGCCTCGGCCTGCAGACAGCAGGGTCTGGGTTTGATTCTGATCAAGGGCATGTACCTAGGTTGCAGGCTCCTCCCTGGCAGGAGCCCAGATCAGGGCTCATGCAGGAGGCAACCAATCAAAGTGTTCCTCTCACTTTGATGTTTCTCTCTGTCTTTCCCTTTCTCTTCCACATTCTCTAAAAGTCAATGGAAACATATCCTTAGATGAGGATAAAAAAAAAAAAAGAAAGAAAGAAAGAAATGCATATCCTATGAAAGACACATCTTGAAAATGACTAAAGAAGGTTGTCATTTTGTCTTGGTGAAGGGACTGGAGTCCGTGTTGATGAAAACACCTTGGTGGCTGTGGTGACTGGCAGTGGCTGCAGCAGTGGGGTGATGGGGCTGGTGCCTTCCCCTGACCAGCCCGGTTGCCTCCCACAAAGGGAGGCCAGACTGCGGCTTAGGCCCGCTTCCCATGGGGATCGGGCCTAAGCCGTCAGTAGGACATCCCCTGAGGGCTCCCAGAATGTGAGAGGGTGCAGGTTGGGCTGAGGGACCCCCCACCCCCAGTGCACGAATTTCGTGCACCAGGCCCCTAGTTTTCCCATAAAATAAGGTGGCGCCCAGGGCCCCGGGAGGGGCATCCGCTGGGTGGGGCAGGGCGGGGCGGGGGTCGCAGAGGAACGGGCTGGGGGGTGGTGGATGGGGGAGGGGAGCAGGGTGGGAGGAGTGGGAGTGGGCAGGGGGAGGGGGAGTGGGTGGGAGGAGGGGGCGGGGGGGTGGGGTGGCGGGGGGCGGGGGGCGGGGGTCCTCGAACAGAAACTGCAGCAGGTCAGCCCAGGTGTGATGGGGAGGGCTGACGGCCAGGCGGGTCGGGTTGGAGGGAGAGTGCAGACCAGGAAGCTGGGAAACAGGGGAGGAGGCCGGGAAAGACTGGGAACGGGGCGCCCGGTGAGAGGGGGGCCAGGGCGCAGAGCTTCCTGGGGGCAGAGAGGGAAGCGGAAGTGCAGAGGAAGAGGTGATGTGCGTCCGAAGGCCGCTCTTCAGAGAGCGAGTCATTATGTGGGCGGGGTCCCGAGGCAGAGCGGGCACTGGGGCAGCTCCAGGTCCCGGACCTCGGGTGAGACAAACCTGCCCCTTTGGAGGGAGGGAAAGCGGCCGGACGGGGCGGGGTTCGGGTGAAGGTTAGGGTTAGGGTGAGGGTTAGGGTTAGGTTAGGGTTAGGGTTAAGGTTAGGTTAGGGTTAGGTGAGGGTTAGGGTGAGGGTGAAGGTGAGGGTTAGGGTTAGGGTTGGGTTAGGGTGAGGGTGAGGGTGAAGGTGAGGGTTAGGTTAGGGTTAGGGTTAGGTTAGGGTTAGGGTTAGGGTTGGGTTAGGGTGAGGGTGAGGGTGAAGGTGAGGGTTAGGTTAGGGTTAGGGTTAGGTTAGGGTTAGGGTGAGGGTTATGGTTAGGGTTAGGGTTGAGTTAGAGTTAGGGTTAAGGTTAAGTTAGGGTTAGGTGAGGGTTAGGGTGAGGGTGAGGGTTAGGGTTAGGGTTGGGTTAGGGTTAGGGTTAGTTTTCATGGTGAGGGTTTGGGTTAAGGTTAGGTTAGGGTTAGGGTGATGGTTAGGGTTAGGGTTTGGTTAGGGTTAGGGTTAGGTTTAGGGTTAAGGTTAGGTTAGTTTAGGGTAAGGGTGAGGGTGAGGGTGAGGGTGAGTGTTAGGTTAGGATTAGGTTAGGGTTAGGGTTTGGTTAGGGTAATGGTAAGGGTTAGGGTGAGGGTTAAGGTTAGGTTAGGGTGAGGGTGAGTGTGATGTTTAGGTTAGGGTTAGGGTTAGGTTAGTGTTAGGGTTAGGTTTATGGTGAGGGTTAGGGTTAAGTTTTGGTTAGGGTTAGGGTGATGGTTAGGTTTAGGGTTGGGTTAGGGTTAGGGTTTGTTTAGGTTAGGTTAGGGCAGTGATGGCGTACCTATGACACGCGTGTCAGCACTGACATGCATAGCCATTTCTGATGACACGCGGCCGCTGAGGCGGCCACATGCCGAGGATGAAACATTTGCTGCTCCTGAGGATGAAACATTTGCAAAATAATGTTTTTCCCTCAAGGTGACACACTACCCGAGTTATGCTCAGTTTTTTTGGCGAAGTTTGACACACCAAGCTCAAAAGGTTGCCCATCACTGGGTTAGGGTAAGGGTGAGGGTGAGGGTCAGGGTGAGGGCGAGGGTGAGGGTTGGGTTAGGGTTAGGGTTAGAGTTGTGTTAGAGTTATGGTTAGGTTTGGGTTAGGGTGAGGGTGAGGTTGAAGGTGAGGTTTAGGTTAGGGTTAGGTTAGGGGTAGGGGTAGGGTTGGGTTAGGGTGAGGGTGAGGGTGAGGGTTGGGTTTGGGTTAGGGTGAGGGTGAGGGTGGGGTTAGGTTAGGGTTGGGTTAGGGTTAGGGGTTAGGTGAGGGTTAGGGTTAGGATTAGGGTAGGTGTTAGGGTTAGGGTTATGGTTAGGGTTAGGGTTAAGGTTAGGGTTAGAAGTGAGAGGGAATCCGGAACTAAGCTTAGCGAAGAGGCTGAGGTTTCATGTCACTTTCTGGGGATCCCACGAGCTCCCAGGGAGGTTTGCAGCACCCCACCCCTCTCTTACCAGGCGCCCCATGCCATGTCTTTCCCAGCAGAGATTTGGGGGTCAGGAAGTGGTGGACTTTTGGGTCAGATGAAGGAATGCTTTGAAACATATGGGGGTGTAAGCGTGGACTCTGAGGTGGAGGCCGGCTGCACCTGCAGCCTGGCGCCCACCCGGAGCCGCAGGTGTCGGGAGCACCATGAGCCTGGGGCCGCGCCATGGCCATGGCCATCGTGGGGGACGCTGGCGGGACGCTGCTCCTACCGGGCCTGGTGTGCAGGGGACCAGGAAGCACCGTGGTCACCTCCTTCCATCGGCCTCAAGCCACCTGGCCGCAGCCCGCTCTGCACAGCCGGGCCGGGCCCTCCTGGCGGTGGGACCCGTCGGCCTCAGAAAGGAAGGGAACCCTCTCCGGCTCCAACAGGCACGAACCGTGGGGACTGCGCCAGGGAAACACAGACACACTGTCCACTCCACGCCTAGGAGACACCTGCACAGCCGCGTTCAGAGACAGGGGCGGCTGCAGGCGGGGGTGCGGGGGGGAATGAACGGGGGAGAGTTCAGTTTGGGAAGTGACAATGCTCTGGTGGTGATGGCTGCATAATGCAAACGTACTTAATGTCACCGAGTGCACACTTACTAGGAAATGGTGAAAATGGGGAAACTGAGGCTACCCTATGGCCGCATGGCCACAGGCTGGACCGGCACCTGTCTCAGGCCCTGGGAGGGGCTCTGGCCCGGGGGCGGAATCGGGCTGTCCCGGAGGGGAAGATGGTGTCTGTGCCTCTCAGCGGGCACAGCTTACTCATCCCGGGCCTCCCGCAGAGACGCGCCGCCAGGCTGTGGTTGGGGCGGAGCTGGTGCCTGCACTTGGCCGCCGCAGCTCACCAACAGCAGGCCTGACGCACGGCTCTTTTCCCACCTCAACCTCAGTGCCAGCGCTCAGAACTATCATTAAATGCCCAGATTTCTCCATTAAAGAAGACAGTGTCTGCCGAACGCCACAATGTTTACCTGAGTGTGGGTCCAGGGCTCCTCACAGACAGGAGCAAGGCCGAGAGCATTCTGGACAAGGAGCGTGGGGGACGCCCGCGCCAAAAGTCAGCGCCCCGGGAAGATGCCGAGCTTCCGCAGGCCCAGGACCAGCGAGAGGAGAGAGAACCGACTGGCGAGGAGAACCGAGCCCGGAGCTGGGAGCTGAGCTCAGAGGCATCTCCACCTGCGGAAGGGGGCGGTCCAGGCTGGGGGAGGGAGAAGCTCAGGTTCTTACTCTCTAAGACACAAAACCCAGAAGCCACAAATGGGAGAGAGACCAACATGCTTGACCACATAAAATGAAAAACTGCTGTATGACAAAAGACACATAAACAGAATCAAGAGATTAAAAACAGACTGGGAAAAATATTTGTACTACATAGTAGGCAATACGTAATATTCGCTAAGAATAACTGGTATACAAAGAGCTTCTAAAAATGGATAAGACAAACAGCCCAGTAAAAAAAAATGGATCCCCAGACAATTCTTTGAGGGGGAAAAAAAAGTAAAATTGAAGAGAAGCTTGATTTCTTTAGAAAGTAATGTAAATTAAAGCAATGATGGTATACATTCATTTACTTAACAGATTGAAAGGCATAAACAAGTATCGGTAATGTCCTATTTCAGCAAAATTATGCAGAAGTGGAATGCTCTCATACACTGTTGGGGATGGATAAGTAAGTCTTAGAGGAGAGGAGAGGGACTCAAACCCTCCCTGTTCCCCTCTACCCCTCCCCTGCCCCCATTGCTGCTGGGGGTGGAGTTCTTGTGATATCTGGAGAAAAGGAATTTTCCGAGACTCCCACGGAGGACGCGATGTAGTCGAAAGCTTTGTTTCTGTGGAATGACACCCCTGGGGTTCCCTCAGTCCAGTCATACGAGAAGTGTAGCTGGGTCTCAGGAGAGCGGCAATCAGAGCCAACTCAGTCCAATAGCCTCAGCGCTGCAGGCCTTCAGCCATGGCGCGTGGGGCCCTCGTGGCCGTGGCCATGCAGGCGAATGCGAGACCGGAGAGTGTGCCCAGAGCATCCAGAGCCCAAGACAAGGAGCAGCACGGAGTGAACTTGTTTGTTTAGGGGATTATGTCCCAAACGGGCACGCACTTGCAGTAGCTAGGCCCGTTCCGGACCGCCCTCTCTGTCCCCAGGTGTGACTGACATGCACGTACCTTCTCCAGCCACCCTGCTTCACTGGGCATGTGTCTGTCTTCCCTCTGCTGGGGCCTCCCGCCCTGGGCAGTGAGAAATGGCAGCTTCCTGGTGCAGCTGCGCACATGACATGCCTATACTGTCTGGCCCTTCCTGTGCTTTGCTTCTTTCCTATTATTAATAACTAGCTCATTACAACCATATCATAAGTAGTATCTTTCTAGAGAGTGATTTGATGCTAAAGGTTCACATTAAAATGTTAAACATATAAACCTTTGCTACACATTCCCACTTCTGGAAATTTACCCCACAGAAGTACTTGTGGATATTCAGGAAGAGCTATGGACAAGAGTAACAACAAAAAATAATGGCAGTAACTTCCATGACTAGAAGAGTGGTAAAAAATAAATTGTGTACTTGGCTGGTGTGGCTCAGGAGTTGAGCAATGACCCAAAATCCAGGAGGTCATGGTTTGATTCCCTGTCAGGGCACATGCCTGAGTTGTGGCCTCGATCTCCAGTAGGGGGCGTGCAGGAGGCAGCTGATCCATGATTCTCTCTCATACACTGTTGGGGATGGATAAGTAAGTCTTAGAGGAGAGGAGAGGGACTCAAACCCTCATTATTATCTCATTGATGTTTCTATCTCTCTCCCTTCCTCTCTGAAAAATAAAAATATATTAAAAAATAAATTGTGTGTGTCCAGTAGTATGGAATACTAGACTGGGAAAATGTGTTCTTAGAGAGATGTCCACAAGATAGTTGTTAAAAACAGGTCTCCTTACAGTGTAGGTAGAGTAAGTCTACTTTTGTTTTTTAAACATCTGTATATGTAGCCCCGCCCGGGTCTCTGTTGGTTGGAATGTTGTCCTATACACCACAAAGGTGGTGGGTTTGATTCCTGGCCAGGGCATGTACCTGAGATGTGGATTCAATCCCCAGTTGAGGTGCATGCTGGAGGCAGCAGATTTATGTTTCTCTCTCACATAAATGTTTCTCTCTCTCTCTCTCTCCCTTCGTCTCTCTAAAATAAAATTTAAAAACTCTGTATATGTATAAACCCATATGCTCCACTTCATTAATTCCAGGTTGCATACCTTTATCATGTTTTAATAGGCTATGTCATCACTAGCATCTTATTTCCTAATAATGGCATTATGTTTGTATAAGCACAGAAAAAATGTCTGGAACAATAGCCAAAACCGGACCGTGGGAGGGTGGGATTGGGAAGGTTGGGGAGCGCCCCTTTACTGTCTCAAACATCGCTGTGAGTCTGCCTTTCCCTCTGAGCCCATGTCACTTCTGCAAAATGTAAAAGCAAAATACAAACAACAGACGCCAGGATCCGGCTGTGGCGGCACCACCAGACTTCATCCGCGGCCCCAGGGCAGCCGTTATTCTCAAGGGGGTGACAACTCTCCTTTCCTAGTTTTTCTCATTTTTCCCAGAACCCACACTGTCGCCGCCGATGCCAGGAACAAAGAGCGCAGCTGAGGCTCCGCGGCCTGCCCACGGGGAGCGGCAGCAGGTGCGGCCGTGGCGGTGCCGCTCGCTTCCTGCGGCGGGCGCACCGTCTGCATTTCTGTTCTGGACCTCGGCCGCGCAGGAGGCTGCGGGGAGACCTGTGAGGTCACTGGATCCCACTTCCCATCTCATGGTTGAGGAGACAGAGGTTCAAAGAGGTGACGCAATGGTCCCAGCCCTACCCTGGCCTCCCGGCGATGGGTCCCAGCCGTATGAATGGGTGAACCAGGAACTGAGATTTCCTTCACCTACACACGTGTGTAGCTCTGGGTTCTGTAGGATGCTTTGCTGCAAGTCCAAGAAACATGTGCAACAGTGGTTTACCCGTAGACTGTAGTGTCCCTGAACAGGAAGTGCAGACTGAGCTCTTCCTGGGGCTGGGATCAGGGACACCAGCTCCTCCCTCCACCTTTGCCCCGTCCCCTCAGCGTGTCCTCTTCACCCTGGATTTGTCATGTCATGGTTGCGAGACGGCTGCCAGAGGTCTAGACGCGTGTTTTCACATGGCAGTGGTCAGAGCAGGAAGGAAGGAGGTCAAAGCTCACGCATGGCTCCCCGCACACCCTGTTGGCCAGAAGTAGTCACATGCCCATGCCCTAGGCCAGTGGTCGGCAAACTCATTAGTCAACAGAGCCAAATATCAGCAGTACCACGATTGAAATTCCCTTTGAGAGCCAAATTTTGTAAACTTAAACTTCTTCTAACGCCACTTCTTCAAAATAGACTCGCCCAGGCCGTGGTATTTTGTGGAAGAGCCACACTCAAGGGGCCAAAGAGCCGCATGTGGCTCGCGAGCCGCAGTTTGCCGACCACGGCCTTAGACCAATCACTGCCAAAGGGAATGGGCTTCCCTAACTGGCTTAGACCAGCCGTGAGTGATTCATCCTCGGAGTCTCGGAGTGCATGTTACTGCTACCCCGAGCCTCTGGGAGCAGCCTGGAGAGGGGCCGCTGTGGGGACCCAGCTGCCGCAGCTCCGCATTCTCGGGGGGGTGGAGGGGGGGGAGAAAGGGGGGACCATGCTGGGCACGTGGTCCGAGGTGATGCCCCAGCCTCCTCTGGGAGCGGTGCAGTCACAGCTGCCTGAGGAACGGATGGCTCCAATGTGTGGTGAAGAGCCGGATGTCAGCTCGGCCTCCTCAGATGAGGTTTTGCAAACCACACTGGAGAAAAAGGACATCGGCCACCTGAGGTCCCTGAGATGAGCTACAGAAACAAGGTCTCATTGCAAATAAAGGGCTAGGCACCTGGGGACAGCAGGCGACGTGGGCGTGCAGGCGTAAGCATTGGTGGAACAGGACAAGCTTCCCAGAGAAGATGAGTTGTCCTTTCCCACCTGCAAGGGGATCCGCCTGCGCCTGGGTGCTGATCTCAGCCTCTTCCCCCCTCTTCCCGTCCTCCTTCCCCCCCCTTCCCCACCCCCCACCCCCGCCACATTGAAGGAAGGGCAGCTGGGCTGCAGGCCGACACTGGGCCAAACCCCGGGCCGAATGAGCAGGATTCTGCACAATCTTGGGGCCACACAGACAGGGAAGAGAAGAGGAGGGAAGTCGTGTCCAGTTTTGACTTCCATGTCCCCTCACCATGTGACTGCCCCGGAGCCTAGTGCTTCAACCACCTGCCTTCCCTGGGCCTGAGCTCCAAGGCACCGGGCCGTCTTCACCCTGTTCCCGGAGTCCTCCCAACGCCTCTCATGTGCCACCTGGATCTGATACCCTTCAAATACGCCGACACTGGAGAGAACCAGCATTTCTGAGGAAAGTGGTGCCCTTTCCTTCCTAAGGCCCACAGGCAGGCCTGTGCCTGCACCGCCCGTGGGGACCCCGCCCCCCGAGGGCAGCTGCCGCTCACTGGCCAGGTAAGGCCCGGCTCTGCCGCTGACCCGCGGAGCGCGGGCTCTGGTGTGGCTGCTTCCCTCTGCGCAGCACCAAGTTCCAGCCGCGTGACAGGTTGTGTATCGTCTGGAGAAATAGCCATTCAAATCCTGTGCCCATTAAAAAAGTTGGATTATTTGTCTTTTTGTCGTTGAGTTATAAAGTTTCTTTATATAGTCTGGATCCTACACTTATCAGATTTATGATGATGTCTTGCAAACCATGGATATTTTCTTCCATTTGTCTTTTTTTGTTGCTGTTGTTAACATTTGTAGGAGCTTTATTAGTATAGCCAAAACTGGAAACACAAATGTTTATCAACAGGGAATGAGAAATGATGGTCTATCTATACAATGGACTACTACTCAGCAATGGAAAAGGAATGCATTACTGGCGCACACACAGGGATAAATCTCCAAATGATGACGAGCGAAAGACAAACAAAATGTGTAAATTTGGTGGGAGCATTTCAGATTTGCTTCCCAGCAACTGTCACCAATTTCGGCTCAAATAAACTCAGAAAAACAATTTTTAAGTATAAATATGGTATGATTCCATTTTTACATAATTCTAGAAAATTTAAACTAATCTATAGTGACAAAGCCAATCGGTGATTGCCTGGGGACAAGAGGAATCGCTTAGAGGAATTATAAAGAGCACAAGGAAACTTTTGGGGTAGGGGCGTTCATTACTGTGATGACACATGTTTCATGGATGTATACTTGTGTCAGATGGTACACATCTATTCCCCACTCTGTGTGCAGAGGAGTCATATTGATAGGTGGGACATGGCCATGGTGAAGGTTTTTACACCACAGAGATGGGCAAAGGCTGCAACGAAATCAGGGCTTTTCCTCCCCAGCGGTTGTTAAACATTCACCAGCCCACCACCTGCTGTCACACACATAAACAAAAGTCACTGGAATTCTTAATTTTTAACTGTGCAAAAGAATTATGAGAACCACTAAGCTAAACACTTGCCTTGATCAAGCTGGAAAGTATTACAAGGAAGCAAAACAAATAGAAAAAGAGACTTTCAGACACGGACTCCCATCAGGGAAGACATTCCTTTGCAGACACTTCATTGCCTAACTGCTGCCACTGCCACTGCCACTCTCCCACGAGCTCACTCGTGACACAGTCTTTCCCCATGCCCGGAGGGTTTGGGTAAAGATGAGGAGGGAATCTTAAAAGCAGCAAGAGAAAAGCAGTTAGTTACCCGTAAGACGGTCAGCTGATTTCTCAACAGAAACTTTGCAGGCCATAATGGAGTGGCAAGAAATATTCAAAGTGATCAAAAGTGAATCGAGGGATAGATTAGCAAGAAAAAGCTGAAGGAGGTCATCACCACCCGTATTACAAGAAATGTTCAAAGGACTTACTTAAGAAGACAATCCTGCTGGCCCCCCTCGGTCACGGTGGCCCACGGCTTCCAGAGCAGCCACCAGGACCTCTCCTTCGTGCCCTGGAAGCTGACGATGGCCAAGACCCACATCATGTGGTCAGCGGGCGTGGAGAAGTGAGCTGATGAATTGCATAAGACATCTCTCCCTGAAATGATGTTTGGAGACAATATGGTTTAAGAATCCAGCATGCCCGGCAGGTGTGACTCAATGGATTGAGCGTCATCTCATGCACCAAGAGGTTGCTGGTTCAATTCCTGGTCAGGGCACATGTCTGGGTTGCAGGCTCGATCCCCAGTAGGGGGCGTGCAGGACGTGGCTATCTATGTTTTGCTCTCATCATTGATGTTTTTCTCTCTCTCTCTCTTCCTTCCTCTCTTTCTAAAATCAATACAAATATTTTTAAAAATAAAATTAAAAAAGAATTCAGCATGGTTCTGGCTCTGAGATTGAGTTTAACGCTACAGGTGCATTCAGATGTGTAACCACCTACCAAGAGATGCCTGTGCGGCAGAAAGAACTGATCATAACCCCACAGACTCGCAAGAAAATGCAGCTGTGGTACAGAGTGAACGTGCCACCCCCTCACCATGGAATCTGATGGAGACCTTGGCTCTGTGGGTGGGAACATTTTTATTATGATAACTGGTTGTCTCCTCTCTATGCATATTTTCTGTGGCCTTAAAGGAAAGAATACAGGATTGTTGCAGGCCGGTTCCACCCAAAATAAAAAAGAAGAAAAGGAAAAATATGAATAATAAAATGGCCATAACTAGGTATCTATCAACAATTTAAATGCAAATGGAGTAGATGCTCAAAACAGGAGCCACAGGGTTCCTGAGTGGATAAGGAAATGAGACCCTTACATATGCTGCCTACAGGAGACTCACCACAGATTGAAAGACACACACAGTCTAAGAATAAAGGGATGAAAAGGTATTTTTTGAAAGGGAAACAAACAAAAAAGCTGGGTCACCAGACAAAATAGACTTTAAAACAAAGGTTATAACAAGAGACAAAGAAGGACTCAGCAATTCCACTTCTGGGTACTTATCCAAAGAAACCCCAAACACTAACTCAAAAAGACATGCGTCCATATGTCTGTTGCAGCATTATTTACAATAGCCAGGATATGGAAGATACGTGGTGTCCAGCAACAGATGAATGGATAAAGAAGAAGTGGTGCATATGTACAGTGGAATATGACTCAGCCATGAAAAAGAATGAAGTCTTGCCATCTGTCTGCATCAACATGGGTGGACCTAGAGGGTATTTTGCTTACTGAGATAAGTCAGAGAAAGACAAATGCCACATGAATTCACTTCCATGTGGAATCTAAAAAACAAGTTAGATGAACAAGCAGAACAGAAACAGGCTCATAGACACAGAGAACATTTTGACAGTTGCCAGATGGGGACAGGGTTGGGGGATGGATGAAAAAGGGAAGGGATTAAGAAGTACAAACTGGTAGTTACAGCAGTCATGGGGATGTAAAGTACAGCACAGTATTCTAATGACCATGTATGCTGTCAGCTGAGAACTAGATTTATCAGGGTGATCATGTCATAAATTATATAAATGTCTAACCACTGGGATGTACACCTGAAACTAATGTACAATTGTCCCCCCAACTCTAAGTGAAAAATTAAGAAATTACTGAGCCTTCCCATGTTTCAGTTTCCTTGTCTGTAAAATGGCGCAGCATTTGCCTCAGCCGATGGTGTTCCCAGCCCTTTGAATCAGAAACCTGCTCAGCCCCCGGGCTGGGGTTTCCAGCTACAGTAATGCAAGGCTCTATCGCCCACGAAATGGGGCTTGTCTAGGAGAAGCCTGGCTCCCTCCCATGGAACATGCCAGCACAGGGCCTGCCTCTGCCCCGACGGCCTTTGGAGGGAGAGGGCTCTCGTTTGCAAGAGTGGCTCTGGCTTACTCCTGAGCGGGTGGCTGTACTTTGGTACCACATGACACCCCCTCTTGCTGACTGGTCAGGAATAGGAACGTGACCAAGGACCAGTAACCAATAGCCAATTAGTTACCTGGGAGAGGATCTGGTGTGGAAAACAGTATCCAAACATGGCAGGCCCGACGGCTTCTTTAGCTTGGTAATCACAAGAGAGTCCGCTGATTGTTAGTGGGAGGACCTAGAAAAGATGACTGTTGTGGGCAGAACAAAGGCCTCCAAGGACGTCCACCCCGCGTCCCCGGAACCTCTGAATAGGTCACCTGACATAGCAAAAGGGGCCCTGAAACTGGGATTAAGGACGTGGGCCTTGAGGCGGGGCGAGAAGCCTCATTACCCGATCGGCCCGATTTAATCCCATGGCCCTATAACCAGAGCGCTCCCGGCTGCAGAGAGCCAGAGCGAGCTGTGGCTGCGGAGGCACGGCGGGGAGATCACCGGTGCTGGCTTTGAAGGTGAAGGAAAGGGGCCATGAGCCAAGGAAAGGGCGATGACCTCAGAAGGGGACAAATCAGTGAAATGGATCCACCCGAGAGCCCCAGAAAGGACGGCGGCCCTGCCAACGCCTTGGTTCCAACCCAGTGAGATGAGTGTCTGACTTCCGCCCCAGAACTCTAAGGTAATACATCTGTGTTGTTTGAAGCCACTCAGTTTGTGGTCTTTTGCTGCAGTGGCAAAGGAGACGAATACGGTAACGTGGCACAGGTGTCTAGGAACACAGCACCAGAGGGAGGACCTTGACCCCGGCCTTGGGAGGGGGGACCAAAAAATGCTTCCTTGCGCCTCAACAGAACTGAACGTTCAGAGTTGCATTTCTTTAAGTAGTTAGAATCTGAAGTCAGTGTGGAAGTGAAAATCACTGTCAAAGTTACCTTTAAATTCCTGAAACAGATACCACCTTGAATGTCTACAAAGTCTCTCTCAAAGGAGGTCAACATGATGACGTTTTCCTGTAGGGATGGGCTGAGCACCAGATGAAGTAGTTGGCTTGCAGTTAGGAACCATACTGCACCCCAAACAGACAAACGTAGCCTTAACCGTCACACAGTGATTGATCCATAGCAACCAGGCAGTTGGAGGGAACAACACACGTCCACCCACCCTGTGCTTGCTCTAGGGCACAAGGTTAGAATGGAAGGTAGAAATAGTCATACCTTTCTTCCTTTGTTTTTAAAATTTTATTGATTTTTGAGAGAGAGGAAGGGAGTAGAGAAACATCGATGTAAAAGTAAAACTCCGATCTGCTGCCTCCTGCACGCCCCCTACTGGGGATTGAGCCTTCGACTCAGGCATGTGCCCTGACTGGGAATCGAACCAGTAACCCCTCAGTGCTTGGGATAATGCCTAACCAACTGAGCCACCCTGGCCACAGCACTTTATTATTATTACTAGAGGCCCTTCCCCCAGCCAGCCCCACCCCCTAGTCGAACTTCCGGACAACTCCCAGTTGAGGGGACAATTTGCATACTACACTTTTATTATATAGGACAAGAGGCCCGGTGCATGAAAATTCATGCACTGGATGGGGGGAGGGGTCCCTCAGCCCGGCCTGCCCCCTCTCACAGTCCAGGAGCCCTCAGGGGCGGGAGGCGACCCAGCGATCAGGGGAAGGCGACGCCCCATCACACCTCTGCTGCTGCCACTGCTGGCAGTGCAAGCCTCGGCCAGCCCTGGTTACCTGAGCCTTGGGCAGCCCTGGGTGGCTGGGCAGCTGCCATCTGAGGCTTGCCTGTCCCTCGAGCCAGCCCTGGGAGGCTGGGGGTATGAGGGGACTGGGGGACTCTGGAGGCAAGCGCGCAGAGCGACGGGCCCGGCCTTGCCGTGTGCTTGCTGCCCCGGTGGGGCTGAGGGGACTGGGTGCCACCATCTTTAAGGGTGAGGCAGTCAATTAGCATATTCCCTCCTTATTGGCTGTGGGCACCGCCTTATTTGTGACAGCATGAGGGTCAATTAGCATATTCCTCTTTATTAGATAGGATTATTATCTTAATTTTTTTTCCCTGAAAACATAACTGGTTGACTTTGTGGGAATTAAATGTGAATTTGAAGTGCCTCCCCAGGATGAGTTGGGCTCCTTTTCCTCTGCCATGAGCATCCCCATGCCTGAGACAGCCTGTCTGGGTCTGTTTCTGCCAAGTGGAAGAGCCAGTGAAGTCCTATAGACCCAAGAAGATCCAAGACTCTGACTTGATTCTGCCGGATGTGTCTTCTAGCATAAGACTTCCCAAAAGATGGCCAACCCTCCTGAGATCACGTGGAACAGTAAAGGAAAGCTATGGCTTTCTCATGTTCCCTTTTCTGTTCTACTTCATTTTCCTGATACATATAATGTTAATGATACAGTTTAAGGAATGGCTTAAATAGTAAGATGGATATGTGGGAAGGGGAGGGGGTTCTTGGCCAACCTTGGTAGATGCCCAGACCAATTTTTTATGGATTATATTTCATAATCTAGAAAAATTTCACTGAGGTTTTCATAGTGCAGGTGAGTTAAGTTATACTGAACTCATTGAAAAAGTTTGGGGGGCTGAGATTCTGCTTGGAAACGTATTGCGTCATTTTTACTCATGATGACAGAAGTAATGTTAACCAAGAAAGGAGGAAGATTCCAAGATGGCGGTGGAGTAGGTAGAAGCTACAGTCACCTCCTCCAGGTGCCAAAGTGGATTTACAGCTAAATTATAGAGCAATTGGTCTGAATAACCAACTGAAGGACAGCTGAACAGAAGTCTTATAACCAAGGATTTACAGAGGCCACATAGACTGGGAACAAGGGTGGAGACACAGAAAGGGCTGGCCCCTGCACCCACGTGTGGCGGTTGAGAATCTGGAGGATAGCTCAGCTGCAAAGCCCCCCTGAGGAGCGTGAGATCTCAACCCCCAGGTTCCCCAACGCAGAGCACCAGAGCCAGGAAGAGGAGGGAGTCTGCTAGCAACCAAGGTCCTCTCTCAAAGGGCAGATGCACAGGATCTTGCTCTTGGACACTCACTGGGGCTCCAGAAGAGGGAAGGTGACTCAGATTTGGAGGGTCAGCCACTGAGATCTCTGTACTGAGTCCATATCCCACGCCACGCTATCCTCCCAGGGTTGAACACACCTATTCTTACAGCACCAGCCTGGGGAGTGCACTAGCCCAGTCCTCCAGCTGCTGGTGGCACCACCCTATTGAGCTCCAGTCTTGCAGAGGCGGCTGCTGGCCGCACCCAACAGGGACCTTTAGTGCCTTCTTTTCTTGGAGAAGCTCTTGGCAGAGATTCAGACAGACACTGAGCTGTGTAGCTTTGGAAGGGGGCTGTTCTTCCCTCTTGCATACACAGCCGGTGATTCCCCTCAACTGGAGACTCGGTAGGCTTGTCCTTCCCACTCACAGGGCCCTGCCTCGCTAAGCTCAGTCCACAGGGGGACTGGAGTGCTGCTCAGAGCTGGGACCTTCAGAGTGCTTCTCCCGGGGAGGCTCTTGGTGGGGACTCAGATGGGCACTGGGTTGTGCAGCTCTAGTGCGGGGATGGCGGCGTCCTCGCCCTACCTGCGAGCACAGCTGGCACCATTCCCCAACAAGAGACTCACTTGACCTGGCCTCTGACTCCCAGTGCCCCGCCCTGCTGACCTTGCTCCTGCAGAAGGGCCAGCTGGCTGCACCCAATCTGAAGCTGCAGTGAGCTCCTGCTGGGGAAGCTAGGGTGGTAGACAGGCAGAAATTAGGGGTCATTCCCCCTCCCCCCCATTGAGTGCCTGACCGTGCTTCCCCCAAGCAGGAGACCCACAGCCTCAGCTTCCTAACCCCCAGGTGCGCTGCCCTATTGAGCTCATGCCTGTGGGAGAGACTGCAGGTTGCAGTCAGTCTGGGCCACTCTACAGTCTTTCTTTGGAAGACTCTCCAGGAAGACCAGGCAACCTCATGGGTGGTGGAGCAACTGACAGGTAGAGCCAGACGTTGGGTGCACTGGGCCTTGTAGTGATCTGCCCCCACTCAGAGCTGGAGAAAGCGGACCTTTGTACACAGCTTGGCCCCTCCCATGCACACCCAGGCCCAGTAGAGGCAGCCACAAACAGCAAATCATGTGGTAGCTCCAGACAGGTAGCCTAAGGCAAGTTACAGGCAGCGTCTGATATCAACCTGCACTGGAAATCCTCCCAAGTGGACCCAGAACCAACACAACCAGGGGTAGGCTTCAGATCACCCCAGAACTTGACCCAACTAACCACACAATTGGCACACCCAAAGGGAGATTTTCGCAGGCACCAGACCCTGCTGGGAACAGCTCTGCCTCGGGGCAGTCCCTGCACAGTGGCCAATACATGGTGATTGAGGGGATCTTTATAATCAGCCAGCCTGAGGCTTAACCCCAACCACGAACAGGCCAAGAGCATTCAAGACTCAACCACAATAGGAAGGCGCACGTAACCCACAGGAGAGACATTCATGGAGCACCTAGTTCAGGTGATCTGGAAGATGGTGCCATTTGACCCCCAATAAGACATCTACAACATAAAACCACCTAACACGTTTGGGAGTCATAGCAAGATCTACATAATATACAGAGACAAACACAAAGAGGCAGACAAACGGGGAGACAAGGAAAAAGGCCCAAATTAAAGAACAAGAGAAATCCCCAGGAAAAGAATTAAATTAAATGGAAGCAACCAAGATATCAGATGCAGAGTTCAAAACAATGCTTATAAGGATGCTCAAGGATCTTCGGGGAAGAATGGATGATCTCAGTGAGAACTTACAGATAGTAAGCATTAAAAAGAGCATAGGAATAGTAAAAAAGAACCACCCAGAAATGCAT